>NW_027466501.1:6220000-6325000 GCF_050575085.1 Anarhichas minor
TTCACAAGCGTGTTGGACTTCAGGTGGAACATGAAAGTCTCTCTACAGCCAGTGTTTGGTTTGTCCGTTCTGGGCTGCTGTAGAAACATGGGGGTGCTACATGTAAATATAAAGGACTCATACTAAGGTAATGAAAACATGATTCTTAATTTCAGGTAATTATATGCTAATGAAAGCATAGTGAGATCCCCCTAAATTTTACATACTGGGTCTTTAACTATTTTTCATTATTCAGCCTGGATAAAAAAGGCCTGTGATTCTGCTGGTGTTAAATACATATTTTTGGGAATTCCAACATGATTAAATTGTCATTAACTATAATTAATCGCACAGGTTTACTGCTCAATTTCAATCAAAGATGTTTAACCATAATAACGTGTGGAGTAGAATATAAACAGAACAAATGTTCTTCCCACTTCTGCTGACAATCGCATTCAGCTTACAGGCATTTTTCTTAGAATTACCTATGAAGTTTGTCCCCATAAAAGGAGCACGGTTTAGTTTCTGAACTCTAATTGTCCCGCTTAGTCATCACCTTGATGGCAGATCTTTCTTCTTTATTTTGCAGCCTTTCTAAAGGAGGTGCTTGCTCTCTGCTGCCTGCTCCAATGAGCTCTCATTAATCTTCCTTACAGCCTTCATTAAAGCTGCCACCTCTACACTTCAGGCTCCTATCTCCTCCTTAATGCCCATCTCCTCGACCTTTATCTCTGCCCAGCTTGCCTTCCATAATCTCTCGCCCTGAAGCCTACGTTACATCCCTTCCCCTCTCGTCCCCTCATCTCCTGGATCTATCCTCTCCTGTCTTTATACCATTTGTCTAGTAGCTCAATTCGTTAAATTGATTGTACTGTTGAGCATTGAAATCAACCTTGAATTAAATATTGATGTGGTAGGCCATTTGTGAGGTGGCAGTTCTCTCCTTTGTTGTTGACTCAGACATAAAAGCCTACTTTATGAAGGGATTATGTTTCTGCTGGCTCAGTGTTGAACCAGTTGACCCTGAAGTGTCTGCCATTGGGCCCCTCCACCCTCCATTACTGTCCATACTGTAGGGAAGCTGAAAAAAGCTGCTTAGCTGCAGATTACGACTTAATTATCTCATTATCTCAAGACAGAACCAACAGCAACAAGTACAGCTTGTTTCATTTTTTTTAATTTAGTTCATCATAAGTTTTAAAAGCTGCTACCCTAAAATGTGATTACCATACATTCTCAAATAGCGACCTTTATTTACCCAAACTGCAGAAACCACCAGGCCTTTATTTGGACTCTGTTGGAGACAGACATTTGTTCCTAATTACGTTGAATTGTAAATCTTTTTGGTACCATTGTTTGTTTGTTTTACTGACATTAAAGTGGCTTTAAACGGTACAGTATCCCCTTTTTTGGAAGGCTTAACATGAAATATCGGCAGGAAGTGTTGAGTTTTAATGACTGTAACTTAACACACATCAAACAAGTGATAAGAAGCAATTTTGAATAGCAATATTTATAAAATCTGATGAAGATTATGTATCCACTGATATTAGTTTGTTCCATAATATATATATTTTTTTAAAATAGTGAGCAAGCTGTGATATTTTACAGTTGCTGTTGCTCTCTGGTGGAAAAAATACTGTTTCTAAATCACCATTTCTTTGACACTTCTGCAATGCAATTTGTTATAATTTATTGGGTGACATATGCTGATATGATATATCTGGGATAAGCTAATATTAGTCAGTATGTGAGTCTAGCACTAGGAAATAGCAATTCCCTTAAAAGAGAAGTAGACGAGTGGTGAGACCGACAAAACTATGTTGTTGTACTGATGGAATTAATGCCGTGGAAATCTGCGTTATGCTGAGATAGTTTTTTTTTTTTTTGCCCAGCCTGTATTTGAAACAGGTTTTATGTGTATATGCTGGCCAAACCTCCAGCTATCTTAAACTTAAAGTGTGAATATTGGCTTTTATTTGAGAATTTCTGGTATATCAATTGTTCTTCCAGATGTTGATGGAACATTATAGTCTCATCTTTATTCTCTTTCTCTCAAGGCAGACGTTAGGGATGTGACTATGGTTTTTTGTGAATTCCTGGATGACTGCCAGTGGCTCCATGCAGATCGAGATCTTATGTAAACCAAGTCATGTGCGTGACGTGTAGCCTACCTGCCCTCTCCTCTCCTTCACCTGAGGTGGTAGATTCACTTGCTACCTCATAAGCCTATTTGATTGTCTCAACCGCTCAGTTAGGGAGCCTCTGTTAGATAGTGCACGACCTCTGTTTTTCTCACTGTAGCAGAAAACAATTGCTCAGACCGCCTAAAGCTCAATATTCAAGAGCAACTCCCGAAATGGACACAACCAATTGGACCTTTCCTCCAGGTACGATCTAATTGGGGGAAAATGGTATGCCTCCAGCTCTATGGCCTAATTGACATTGCTGGGGTACAAGAACTTTGTCACCCAGTAATGCGCACTGACTGACCTTCCATCAATGTGGCCATGGTTTACAGATACAGCTGCCACGTGAACCCTTTAAGGTTGAAGCAGCCCGGCCAGCTTCAAAAGATACTGCAAGTACAGCAGTAGACCCTGCAAAGGGCATGAGACTGGATCTAACCCTGTCCCTGCACCATAAAGAAAACACTGGCCAACAGTTCCTATTCCCTTTCCTTTGGAAGGAGCCGTTGCAGTCTGCAAGGTCTCACGAATTGAGAGCTCAAGGTCAGTCAGAAGTGACCACTCCACCAATGGTCACACCAAGAGTTGAAGTAGGGCAATCATATCCTTCATGGATACCTGGGGGGGGGCCAAAGAGGACTCTGTCACACGTTGAAATGCTGACAAGAGCATCCATCCCAAGTGGGGCATTGGTCTCTGCCAAGGAAAACCAGAGACAATGAGTCGTGCACTCTGAGGTGAATAGGTTCACCTGGGCCTGCCTGTATGCATCCCAAATCAGCTGCACCATCTGAGGGTGCAACCTCCATTCCTAACTCAGCCGCCTCAAGTGTAAGAGGTAATCTGCCACAGAGTTTAGTTTGCCTGGAAGATGCATCCCCTCAGAGACGCCAATTCTGGTCGAGACCATTTCCATAGCCTCTGAGCTTCCCCCGGGGACTTCAGTTACCGGGCCCCTCCTTGATGGTTGATATGAAACAGAGCTGAGATATTGTCTGTCTGAATGAGCACAGGCTTGTCCATTCAGCTCTCATAAACAGGACCGAGAAACTCATTCCTATAACCACCATCACTTCCCATCACAGACGCGCTGCAGCACGCTCTATGTCAAACCCCTCTGGTGCTAACCAGAACTATTTACTTACAGTCCCTCTGCTACCTCCTGCTCCTGACTGTAAGCCTGTTAGTTTAGTTTAAATATCAGATCTCTAAATAGTAAGTCGTTTTTATCACAGGATTTTATTACTTTTAATAAATTAGACTTTTTTATCATCACATATACATGGCTGTCTCAGGGAGACTGTAGTTCTCTAATTGAAGCAACCCCCGTCAGATTTTACACATCTCAACCCCCGGCTGTCGGGCAAAGGAGGGGGGTTGCTGTTATCAACAGAAACGTTTTTAAATGTACTCTCATTTTACATTGTGTGTTTTACTTCATATGAACATCTTGGTTTTATAGTGAACTGTAAGGATCCAGTAATCATTTTAATAATCTACAGATTCCAAGGCCTAACAGTGTTTTTATCGTAGAATTTGCAGAGTTACTATCCCATTTTACATCAAAGTATGACAAAATTCTTATTTTAGGTGATGCCTGCTGCCCTTCACAGACCTTTGTCACTGATTTTATGGATACCCTGGAATCGTTTAACCTCACTCAGCTATACAGGAGCCCCCACACTCAAAGGGTCACACTCATGATCTAGTTATTTACAGTGGTCTCAGCCCTGATAACTTTAAGGATATCTGTGTGTCTGATCACAAAGTGGTTTTATTCCATCTTCTACAAGTTATTCATACTTCACATGTCTAACCACAGCTTTTGTTAATGCCTTTAATCCTCATTTTAATTTAGAGAAGCTGGTCTCCCTTTTTAATCATATCTGTCAGACTGTCCTGGACTCTGTTGCCCCCCTTAAAGACAAAGAGTCAAATAGAACACCCCAGGCCTGGCTAAATGAATCCGAAACCAAAAACAGGTTTACATGTATTTTATGAGAGTTGGAAAGATGCAATGAGGACTCATTCAAACGGCAGTTAAAGAAGCAAAACTTCCTTCTTCTCCAATTTAATTTTAGCAAATTTTATTTAAGCTGAGACGCTTAACTCCAAAATTGCTCCTGCCGTTGGGTAAGAATGGGTATGAATGATTAGTTAGTCCTGATGGGCAGGTGGCACCTTGCATGGTAGCCCCTGTCATCAGTGTATGAATGGGTGTGAATGGGTGAATGATGACATGTAGTGTTAAAGTGCTTTGAGTGGTTGGAAGAATAGAAAAGCGCCATACAAGTACAGTATAGCGCTGAAATATAGTCTTCAGTGAATTGTAATAAAACAAATGAAAGCTACAGAGAAACTAAGAAGATGTGGAGGATGTGAAAAAAAATGATATTGTGTTGTGATGTGATGCTGTTCTCAGGTCAGCAGGTTCTCGGTCTGGTTGAGAACCAGAGTGACTGGTACCTGGGGAACCTGTGGAAAAACCATCGACCCTGGCCGGCTCTGGGCAGAGGCTTCAACACTGGTGAGTACAGAAGGACGTAATGTTAGCATGTTAGCATGTTAGCATTTAAACTATGTCCCAGTTGCGTACTTATAATCATACTTATGATAATTATATTAAAGTGTGCATGCTAAAATTAATATTTTGGAGAGTGCTGCAAAATATTCAAAGTGTGACCCAGCTTAAGGAAGATCTCAGAAAACTTCCAATGTGGTTGCGTTGCACGCTGTCACAAGGACAGATACAGGAGAACATTCACTGCAATAAGAATTTACAATAAATCACCTCTGGCCAAATCATCATTCACTTGACTACAACATTGCTACACTGTCTTTGCACTACTGTTTAGTTTATCTAGTTAGTTAAATGAATACTATTCTATTTCATTGTATATATTGTGCATTTTTTTATTTTACTTAATATGTTCTATTCTGTTATTTTATTGTATATATTGTGCATTTTTTATTTTTTTTACTCTGTCACTTTGATTGCTTAGTATATTTGTTGCTGCTGTTGCGAAGAAATTTCCCCATGCGGGATGAATAAAGTATATATAACCCTAGCCCTATTTTTAGGCCTCTGCTCGAAAATTGCATTTCCATACCCAAAAGACTATAAATCTGTAACTACAAGGTCTATTTTAATAATTTTGATGGTATAGTACAGGTAACACTTTTGAGATGTGTGCAGATGTGTAAATATTGTGTATATGTTACTGTTTAATAGTGAATGAAGGTGGCACACAGCTCAAATTGAAAAGTTTCAGGTTCGCCTGAAAGAAAAGCACTGAAAGCATGAATATCTTTTTTTAATGATGCAGGTGAAAGCTAAAAACTCTCCCAAATCATAGCACAACATGTCAGAAGGCTGTATAAAAAGATTTTGCTTTGATAAAGTGAAGCAAAAAAACGTTAAGAGAGGTTTAGTACAGGGAGGTCGAGCTGATTTGTCATTTTGGAAGCAGCTGTTCCATTGTACTTTTATATACTATATAACTATATATTTCACTTGTTTTATCTCTAATATTATTCAATCTATCCAAAATACAGCAGTTTGGCATCATTTTGAGAGCCTGAGGGCTCTCATGGATCAATTCTCGTCTGCCTGTGTGTATGTGAAGCCCTTGTGAGCCTATGATTGGCCAATCCCAGACTATGGCACCTCTTTAGACACGTCAGAGTCTCATGAATACAGGGGTGGTAACGTGGGTTTGATTGACAGAATCGTTAGAGGAAAAAAACAGAAACGCGGAATGCGTAAAAACTGATTCGCCGAAAGTGAATTCCCTCCCCCCACGGTCCCCCAGCTTTGTCTGACCCCCCTTTCTCCAGGGAACACTGTAAAAAACACAGTAAATACATAGCAACAGTGTTTTAGCCGGCAAAAACGGAATATGAATCCTTTTTCTTCATGATTCGTCTCAAGGTAAGAAGCATTTATGGTTTATTCTGCGGTGGAGCGGCTTGGTTTTGTGGTGCTTGTTGGCTGTATCGCTGTAATGGTTTCACAGAGAGAAATTTGGAAGATATCTGTGGACTCTGTGTCGAATGCTCGTGCTTTTTGCTATCTCGGTTGTTCGTGTTAGCGGTTAGCATTTTCTTTGTTCAGCTTTGTACGGAGTGCATGGCCGCCGAGTCATGCCGAAAAATACGTGACATTGTGGTACGTCTTCTAGATACATTAGTTTGTGTATAATTGTGTTTGCAGTGTGTAAAATGGCTGATATGATGTTTTTGCCCAGAATTTCTTCGTTAATTCGGTATATAATATGTGTGGAGCATTCATTATATTTGTTTCTGAAAAGTGCATTCTACGACACGCTACCACGCTAAACGGTCTCGCTCACTCGGGCCCAGAAGGATATCTATCTATCTATCTGTCTGCACTGGCTGTCAGAGCTATTTTAATGCCACTATAGTTGCCACTGTTCACAAAAGCAGAGTGTGTCTATGTGATGGGTCTATTTTTGCAGAAACAGCTTGCTTAATTATTATTAAATTATCAATTTTTTATGTAATTGACTGACAAATGCAAACAGCAAAACTAGTTTTCTTGTTTATGTCTGTCTCTTCTCCTGTAAAGTCTGTAAAGCGGGAAAATAAATGCCTTTTGCTAATGTTCAGTTTTCAGGAAACGCAGTTACAAAATCCAGACCAAGCGATCAACTGGGTTCAGTCATTAAAACCTGTAAAGTACAGCCACAACGTACAGCTGATGTAGTCTATACTCCTTTGTGACACCAAGGTTCACAAGCAGACAACATGCACCAGCCCACAAACCGTAGGTGCCACAATTAACACCAAGTCAGCCCTGTGTTGAGTAAAAAGGGGGCGAAAAATGTGCATAAAAACGCCAGATAGGGCAACGCGTTAACTGTCGTCCAGCACATTTACCACTGAATGAGTCAGGGAGGACTCAGATACTTCTCCCAGATAGAAACGGATGTAAGGGCACGGAGAATCCCAGGATGCCGCTGCGCTGATTGCTGCCGCTGCCATCCCTCTGAGGATGGCCATGGTTGAGGAAAGCTCTCGCTAAGTGCGCCCTGCAGAGGCTCCACTCCCACTGCACTGTAGGCTTGTGTGATGGCATCGCACAGCCAGTGAGACAAACTCTGTTTTGACACCTTGCGAGGGCCCTCTGTAATGAACAAACAGCTGCTGTGTACACCTTATGTAGTACAACATACTGAGACAAAGCGTGCACTGAGGAGAATGGTTGAGACAGTTCTTCTGCATCATTTTGATCAGGCGGAGGGAAGAACGCCTTAGGAGAAATAACTCTTTACCAAAATGAGTTTGTTACGGCTTGGTGTAAATGAGGGATTTGGCTGTTGCTGCAATTACGTCCTCTCTAACTGGTAAGGTGAGAAACTTTAAGGAAAACTGAGCAAGCACTTGATCCCATTCAGTTTGCTTATAGGCCACACAGAGGAGTAGAAGATGCCACAGTCACTTTGTTTAATTTACTTTTTAAACACTTGGAGGGAAATGGATCTCATGTTAGACTTCTATTTGTTGATTTCTCCTCTGCTTTTAACACAATTCAACCCCACATTTTAACCAGTAGGCTTTTAGAACAATTTGACTTCAGTCACAATCTTGTGGGCTGGATTCTTGACTTTTTGACTAATAGGACACAAAGACTGAGGGTAAATGGAATTCTGTCTGACCAAGTTTGCTCCTCCACTGGCTCCCCACAAGGATGTGTGCTTTCACCCCTATTATTCATCCTCTACACAACTATGTGTCAGAGCAGGTATGAAAATAGGACCATCTTAAAGTATGCAGATGACTCCGTTATTGTTAGTCGGCTCCAAGACAATGAGACCAGCCACGGCCCCGTCATCAACGACTTTGTGAAGTGGTGTGAGGAGTCCTATCTTCAGTTAAACATATCTAAAACCAAATACATGACAATTGATTTTAGAAAAGCCCACTCACATGAACTCATATCCATTAAGAGTCAGACGGTGGAATGTGTGTAATCTTACAAATATCTTGGGACAATTATTGACTCAAAACTGAACTTTGAAGCAAACTGTGTAGCCGTGTGCAAAAAGGGGCACCAGCGTTTCTTTTGTTTGAGGAAACTGTCCTATTTCCACATTGACAAAACCATGATGACCTTATTTTACCGTGCTTTTATTGAATCGATTTTATCTTTTTCTTTGGTGTCATGGTTTGGAAACCTATCTTTAAAGAACAGAAACTCTCTGTATCAAATTGTGAAATGGTCTAGCAGGCTGATTGGTGAGTCACAGCTTAACCCAGAGTCCCTGTACACCAGACTGTTACAACGGATAACCGGCTCCTTAAAGGACGACTCCCACCCTTTGCACAGGGAGTTTCAGCTTCTTCCTTCTAGACGGAGGTATATAGTCCCACGGTGTAGAGCAAAGCGGTATAAAAACAGTTTTGTTCCAGCAGCCATCACTCAGGTGAACAAATTATACCAACAGTACACAGATGCTATAGAAACAACGTTTGTGTACTTATGTATTTTATTTAGTGATTGACTGATTTGTAGCCTTGTTGTCTGTGTTAATTGTAATGTGTGTCGAGATGGATGCCTCGCCCTCTATTGCAAACCAAGTCTATACGGGTACAAATATAAGTAACATCAACCTGAACCTAATATAAAGGCAAGATTGCGAGACCAACAGTGCCTCCCTTTTTTCTTTGGTGTGAAGAAATAGCAGAAATAGAGCCCCTAGTTCTCCTTGTGTGGAGGGATATGGGAGATAATTTTCTTCCCTAGAAGCTCCACCTTTTTCATTGTCACGGCTCTTATCTGTATTAAACAACAAACTGATGTTACTCGACTGTACTTGGTCATATCTGGCCCAAACTCGATATGCTTGAGAAATTCAAAAGTCCCATCATCGCTGCTTGCAGCTTTGATTTGTATGTTGTCATCTATTGTGCAACCAATGAGAAATAGTACAGCGTCGGATGACTTCGATAACTGCTTTTACTACACTTGCCATTATTTTTTAGGTGGAGCTGTGCTACTTGGCATGGCGAGGATGTTGCTCCATTTTCTCCGCACCCTGAGTTTTGGTTGCCAAAAGCTCTGCAGAGAGGTTTCACACCGCTTAAAGCCATAATATCTCTTGTGTCAACACCCATCAGATTGGGGTGCTGCAGAGGCAGTGGTTACTGTGAGTCTTTCAAACCTCCTCTTTTCAGAGAGGTGGGGGCGACTGTGGTTCAGTGGTCGAGCGGGTCGTCCTTCAATCAGTGGTTCGATCCCCGGCTTGGCTAGTCCATGTCGATGTGTCCTTGAGCAAGACACTTAACCCCAAAATTGCTCCCATAGCTGTGGTAGCTCCTGTCATCAGGGTGTGAATGGGTGAATGATGACATGTAGTGTTAAAGAGCTTTGAGTGGTTAGAAAGACTCGAAAAGACGACACAAGTACAGTCCATTTACCAATCATAGCAATGCATATCATTTAGCATGTGATTCTCTGGAGATTAACCTTTAATGATTACATTGCGGAGTGGCTTTTAGCTGCCAACTTTGTTGTATCTGTAACCTGTTCCATGTTGGCGGAAGTGATCCCCGTGTTGCTAAGCAACACGGGGACAACACATTGGTCTAATGTTTTTTGCTCACAGGGAGTGATACTGAAAGTACAAAGGGAAATCAACGTCAAAGCAGTAGTATGTATGACTTATATCACAGCTGAGAAACAATCAGATTGCTTTACTTGAGCAGCCCATTTAGTAAAATGCAGTATAGAATTGAAACTAGGGTTGCTGCGATATACTGCTGTGGGCAATGAATGTGATATTTAAAAATTAAATATTGATAACATGTTAACAATACACACTATAACATCATGTAAAGGTCCAGCACCTCTTAAATCAGGGGTGTCAAACTCGAGGCCCGCCACGTCATTTTATGTGGCCCGCGAATCCGCCAGCAAAAAAATGTAAAGTTAGACTTTATGAGATAAGTTATGAGATAGAAAGTCGAAGTTATGAGATACTTAAACACAGTCATAGAAGCAGCTCTTTGGCTGGTTACTGTACACTTGACATGAAATGTATTGTGAGTACATTGAAGACTACTTTAAACGTGGCTTTAAAACACATGAAATACTTCACGTGGGATTGTGCAAACGCACCCTTGAAAGGATTTTAAGCTTTGAACAAAGTTATTGTAATAACTTGTTTGATATTTGTCTTTGATATTTTCTTTAATAGTTTGATCTTTGATAGAGTAATGTGGGTTTCTTAACCCTAAATTAAAAGGATTTAAGTTATAATAACAGAAATGTGCTTAAATATATTTTCACATTTATATAACTGCATGTACAATATTTTTACACTTGAATAAACAATAATCAAATGCAGAGACAGTTATTTACCAATATGTTAGGAGTAGTTACATTTACACCGTCTTACATTTACAACCGACCCGCTGATGTGGCCCAGAGTGAAAATGAGTTTGACACCCCTGTCTTAAATCATTCATGTGTAGTATCATGTACGTATGTATAGTTATAGTAACAGACTTCTCTTCAGTGAGTGTAAACAGTTTGCTAAAACAGACACAATAAACAAAGAATTTGATTAACATCATTATTAATTACCATCTGTAATAGGAAAACAATTGATTGCTGTCTAAGTACTTTTAATTCTGTATTATCTGATAATTTCATTTCAAAGCCGAACAGCAGTGAGGCAGCTTCTTCCTTTGCAAGAACATAGTGCATTGATGAAAGATGCAGGCACACACCAGGCTCATTATCAGTTTTATGGAAAAACATTTTCCAAAAGATGATTGTGAAATTGATTGGGTTCCATTACACATTGTTATTCATTTCCCCTGCCTATATATTTTTCCTCCAGGTCATTTCCTTCAGGAGACTCATAGCTCTCTCTGTGCTGTTTGGATCTGGAGCCCAAAACAAACAGCTCTGTGAATGTTACAGCAGACACACCTGAACACTCTTGATTTGTGACGGTTCAGTGTTCTGCTCTTAAACTTCCTGACAGTGTGACTGAACAGCAGATCTCAGAAACAGAAAGGCATGTGTTGCATTTACACAGAACATCAATTTGACAGAAAACCTCCAGTTTAGCTGCGGCTGGTCGGCTTTGTGGCCGGGGCAACAGATGAGCACAGTGGGCTGTGGTTCAATGGTCCAATTCGCAAAAAATATATTCGCCATGTCTCTCCCTCTCAAAATTGGCTTCTTGATTTTCTTTGTAGCAGCCTGGAATTCTTTTATTAGCCAGGGAAGTGAAAAGAAACAGTTCTTGTTTTTGATTTTTCCTGTTTGTTGTGGGAGAAAGTTAACAATGAAAAACAAGGGTGTGATTCAGAGCATCATGATGGGACTTTATCATCTTTACCAGGCAACTAGATACTAATCTCTCTGTTTCTTAAGCTACTGTATGTGTGTGTGCGTGTGCGTGCGTGCGTGCGTGCGTGTGTGCTTTCCAGGGGTAATTCTGCTTCTCCTGGATCGTCTGCGGAAGCTGAGATGGGAGCAGATGTGGAGGCTGACTGCAGAGAGAGAACTAATGAGCATGCTGTCGACCTCCTTGGCAGACCAGGTAACACACACACACTCACACCTCAGGCATGCTAACTGCAAATTGCTCCTTCACATGAGCAAATCACGAAAACACAGGTACAGTACTTGTTGCGGGAGCCTGTTTGTCCAATCTATTTTAGACTTTGCTGGTAATCTAAACTGTGGTAAGCCCTCATGTTTTCTGCCAATGCTACCTGAACATTTGTGGCTAAACTAAACCACAGTAAGAGTTTCAAATAAACAGCTTTGTTCGAGACGTGTCACCCGTCCACGTCTAAAGGTCTGAAGAGTTTTCTGCCTGTTCTGAATGGCCACACTGAAAAACAAGGTGAAAAACGGTGTCATAGCCTCCACCAGGCAGCATCACACCGCCTCCGTGATCTCTCTCCAGCAACTCAGTGTCTTTTGTGTGTCAGCCCCGTAGATCATACAAACAGGATAATAGTGCACACCTTCACACCATCTCTTCTCTTCTTTTATGGCGTTGCACTCACTTGTACACACAGACAGAGGTGGTTTTGTGAAGAATAAAAAATCCAAACCTGTTTAAGCTGCCAGCATGCTGCTTTCCACCTTTCCAACGTCAGAATTAGGTATGGCGCCGTCCGATCATCTCAGTAACTTCCCAGAGCCGACAATTCAACTTTCACACCCACTTCACACTGTGCAAGGCTGAGAAAGTAAGCAGGGTTGGAGCCCTTTTTTCCATCTTTATGAAAATGTTTCTGTCATATATTCTGTGCATGAACAAGTGTTACACTATGAATGTGTTCCAGGGGAGAAGACATTCATAATGTTAGAGCCTGAAAGTCTGTGCCGTTATCCCCATATTCAAACAACTATCTCGTTTTGCCCCTGGCTTTTCCCTCCCACTTTTGAGTGTGGCTGTTCGGAGGAGCTCTAAACTTTTACTTGAAGGGTACCTTTGGTCTTTTTTTAACCTGGACCACATTTTTCCATGTTTCTGTGTTGAAGTGAACATTGGGAACAACATTTTATACCTGGGCCTTCAGTGCTGTCCCACTACAGTTTAACCACCTCCTAATAACCTCATTATGACCCAACAGCTAAGGTTATTATTTGTTTCTAGGGGTGTAACAATACACACATTCGTATTAAACTATTCGGTACGAGGCTTACGAACCAAACAATACGTTTGAATAATACCAGTGCATTTGGAAAATGCAGAAGCTTAAATTCAGAATCGGAATCAGAATCGTTTATTGCCAATGTATGTAACATACAAGGAATTTGTCATGGCAGGTGGTGCATAACATTAGACAATACCATTAAACAATAAACAACAATCAACAGTGCAAGAAATAGAAACATATTAAAATTTACAATAGAATTTAAAAGAATATAAAATAAAGTGCACAACAAACAGATAACAGGACTGTAAACAAGTGTAATGTAAAAGTGACAAGTGTATTAAAATATGAAGTGATGTGCAGGGGAGTAGTAGGGAGGGAAGGAATTTGTCCTGGGGATGACAGAGTCAGTGGGGGTCCCGGGCTCTGTTAATGAGACCGACTGCGGACGGGAAGAAGCTGTTCGTGTGGCGTGAGGTCTTGGTCCTGATGGACCTCAGCCTCCTACCAGATGGAAGGGGCACGAACAGTTTATGTCCAGGCTGAGAGGGGTCGACTACAATCTTTCTTGCTCGCTTCAGGGTTCTTGAAGCGAACAAGTCCTGGAGGGATGGCAGATTGCAGCCAATCACCCTCTCAGCAAAGAGAATGATGCCTTTGTCCTTGGCTGTGGCTGCAGCGTACCAGACCGTGATGGAGGAGCAGAGGATGGACTCAATGATGGCTGTGTAGAAGTGCACCATCATTGTCTTTGGCAGGTTGAATTTCTTCAACTGCCTCAGGAAGTACATCCTCTGCTGAGCCTTCTTAGTGATGGAGCTGATGTTCAGCTCCCACTTGAGGTCCTGGGTTATGATGGAGCCCAGGAAGCGGAAGGACTCCACAGCGTCAACGGGGGAGTCACACAGGGTGATGGGGACACAGGTGGGGCTGCGTTCTTCCTGAAATCCACAACCATCTCCACTGTCTTTAGAGCGTTGAGCTCTAGGTTGTTCAGACCGCACCAGGTCACCAGATGGTCAGTCTCGCACCTGTAGGCGCCACCCCACCAGAGATGAGTCCAATGAGGGTGATGTCATCCGCAAACTTCAGGAGCACTTCAGGAGCACCACTGCACCCAACATGACGTAACAGACAGCTGTCTGACACTCCGACCCCGGAAGAAAAACATTCTACACGTGACGCTAAACTAGCTTAGCAGGAAAACAACAGCAGCACACAAGCTACAAACTCTCCCCGCAGCGTTTAGCTGTTCTCTACTGATTCAAACAGGGGTAAAGCAATCACCACACAATCCCCATTTCTCCAGACCATCATTCCTGCTTTGTTAAAGAAAACAAAAGCCCAAACAGAATCAAATGTCCGACCCTAACCCTGCGCATGACGGGATAATTCGTCATTAACGGGCAATGCATATAGTCAGAATCAACGTAATTAACACAACGACAAGAACAAACTCACAAGAACCAGTCACATATGTTTATATGACAACAAAGCAACAAATCAATCCAGCAACACTGCAGCGCTAAAACAGTATTTATCCGCACACTGAAGAGCACCATTCAAATATTATCCACATCAGAGGGAACAATATTAACCATATCATAAAAACGACACCATAGACAAATGAACACAGTAGTAACGCTACTGCAGATGTAAAAACACAAAAGCACTTCACTTACCAAAGCTGCTGTTCACTTAAAGACAAAGTCCATCCTCCTTTCTTTGTTAACAAAGAGTTTAATGATGCGGTTGTACAGAACATCGGTGCGGTTCAGTTCCAGTCAGAGGTCCTCCTGTGAACGTGTTCGTTGAGTTGTAGATCCACTCGGGTCTCAGCAAAAGTTTTCAAAAGCACCGTAGCTTGTAAGTGTTCTGTCGGGCTATGGTGTCGTGTTGCTGCCTTGGTTAGCCAACTCAGGTTAGCGTAGCGTAGCTCCAAACACCAAGACGCTCAGTTGCAAATAAAACGCATTCCAGGCCATAAAATATGTAACGCTTCTCCGACGCTGTCAGCCAGAAATACCGTTCGTACAAATCCTTTTCCATGGTGGGTCAGGGCTGCTAGCTGTGGGGTTGGCCGACCCTTTGATACGATGTCCAGCTTTTCTTGAACTGTCCTTCTCCAGAAAGGCATTGCCAGTAACTCCGCCACCAAATCCATTTCTCTTCCTCCTTCAGCCATTGAGTGTTAAAAAAAACAAAGCTAGGTAAAAAAAAAAGAATCTACACAAAGCAAAACGCTAAAAATGTCATAACTTCTCTTACATATCTTTCAACTTGAACTACTACTACTAAGTTCTGCTAGCTAGCTTTCAGCTTCACAACACACTAGCCCACTGACCAATCACGCTGCACGTTATTGCTGATGTACTTGTAGACTACGTCGGTAGCTCTGACATGTCAAAGAATACGCCCAACATGTCAAACTAAAGATCTGATTGGTTGAAGACTATGACAATCAATAATATCTTCTCCATATACTTTAATCTGCAAAGGCTATCCAGCAGGCCTCGGGCCTCTCTTCTTACCTAGAGACACAGAGGTGAAATCTGATTGGATAAAAGCTCTACTTAAAACAAGCTGCACTGGAAGCAGAGCAACTGAGGAAGACAGTAGCTGTGCAATGAGAAAATAAGATAATGGGGAAAAATTATAATACATGTAGTGTATTTATGAAAAATTATTAAATTATAAAATAGCTATAACTTTGTGATTCTGTTTAGGCCAGCAGAGAAGGCCTTGCTGGCCCTGATGGCCCGCCACTGATATATACTGTATATATTGATAATACCAGAGCGACAAAACTATATATGTGCAGTAGCTCAAACAAGCATTAAAATGGCTATAAAAAGTCATTATTAATTATCAAAAAGTATTAATAAATAAATAAATTGGGGGCGACCGTGGCTCACTGGGTTAAGAGGGTTGTCTGGGAACTGGAACTGGTCAACGGTTCGATCCTCGACTGGGACGTGTCACGTGTCGAAGTGTATCTGAGCAATACACTGAACCCATCCCTATATACAGGGATGGGTCAAATGCAGAGACAAATTTCCCCCTTAAAGGGATCAATATATTATAATAAATTAAAATTAAATACACTGAGTTACATGATTTAATATACATCAATATAAATCACTTCAGGGCTTCTTTTGTTCCCTAAAAAAAGGAAATGAAAGCCAATTCATGTAGTCTCTTAAAATAGTTGTAATAGTAGTATGAATTATACCAACTATCAATTTGGAACTCTGATTAATACTTAAATCAATAACTATAACCAAAAATCTTCCATCAATAGGTAGTAAGTTGAAGGCTTTTGTAGGTGTTGACATAGCAGAGGTTGGCAGTATTCACTCTGTAAACATTAAACAGACAAGCATTTATTTTCAAGAGTAAAGTGGTGAAGCAAACTAAGTAACTAAACAAAACAAATATTATTTGTGTGTATGTCATTCACCCATTCACACCCATTCATACACTGATAGCAGGGGTTACCTGCTGACCAGGACTAACTAACCACATTCACACACCATAGGCACAGTCTTCGGGAGACATTTTGGGGTTCAGTGTCTTACCCAGGGACACATCGCCATGGACTCAATGTGTACTTGCTCTATTTGGGTTGCAAAATGCATTAAAATATAAATTATTGGTCTTAATTTTTCTGTTCTTTGGCAAGTTACCATAGAATAAGGTGTCGAGGTGTCCCTTATTAGCTGCGTGTCGGAATGTTCTGCTCTTGTCATCAATTAATTCCTGATAATGGACACCTCGCCGGGCATTATCCCTTACTTCGATCATTTTCTGTACTCCAACAAAACAAACTCTGACAACAATGACACTCCTCTCTCCAACTCTCACTCACATTTTAACTGATGTCTTCAGTCACATGTCACATTACACATTAACAAACAGACAGACAACGGGTAAACAAAGCTTTGTTTCACCTCTTAATTTAGCTAGTCGGTTGATTCGCTTTCTGCAGAAATCTGAGAGCAGACATATCACGAGCACACAGAAGCAGCCAAGTGTGAGAAGAAGGGCTGAAACTGGAGCACAGAAAATCTATGCAAGTAATAATATGTCTGCATTCAAGCAAACCGCAGAAATCCAAGCGTGTGAGTGCAGGGTTTTGAGAGAGAGCATTTCATAATCTGAAACATAATCAAGGAGTCATGCTCTTAAATTGAAAAACCACGCGCTTGAAAAAAGATGGCAAAAAAGCTCCATAAAACACTACAGTATGTCTGCTGCTGCTGGTTGTGCCACTGTTATATTATTTTGATCTTTTGCAAGCTACCCACAGCAGCTTCATAAAAACTTTTACAAAAAAGTTCAACTTCTGTACATTTATTGTTTGCCTCTATTTTCATCTGAGAGTGCAACAGAACACTCAATTTACATGTCACAGTTGTATAAAGGTTTGGGTTCAAAACAATTTTTCAGCCCACTTGAGTGTAACCCTACTGTTGTCCTGGGGTCAATCTGACCCCAAATGAAATCTTTTGCCATCAAAATATGTTTTTTATTCATCAAATGGTCTGAAAATAATGGAGGTTGTTCGATACTATGCTCTTCATGATTAAAATAAATAAAAGTAATTTGATTGAATTATGGGTGATTTATTGAATTTAATAACTTCTGTTGTCCTCTGGGGTCAAAAAGACCCCGCAGCACAAAGTGGTGCAATGGGGCAAATTGTCACACCATACTGCTTTCCAAAACATCTTTGATGTTTGATGTGTGGGGTCAAGCAATGGTTATGACAACAACAAAAAACTGGTCTTTTCTCACAGGTGTTGGGGCATTTCACATTTAAGAGAGCGACAGGCAGCACAATGAGGAGGCTTGTGAGCTCATTTTTAACTATGTTGTGGAAAAGAATGACCAGGAGGACAATGCTGAACATGATGAGGAGGATTCAGGTCAGAAGAGAAGGAAAATAATGATGAGGTGATAGATACAACATACAGACCACATGCTACTTCTTCCTCTGAAGAAGCCCCCACATCGCCCGCTGTAGAAATGGAAGAAGGGTATGAAGTGAAGGACAATGATGAACATGATGATGAGGTAGAATCTGAAGAAGTGTCAGAAGTGGAGGACTGCACTTATTATGATGAAGAGGAAGAATCAACTGATGAGGAAGAATCTGAGGGAAAGGACCCAGCTGCGATAGAAGAATATTTCCAGTCAAAGGATGAAACATTGATCTGGTCTTCCATCCCTCCCAGTGATGGACGACGCATGTTGACAGCAGAGAGAGCAGAGAGAGAGACAAGCCACCATGGTCCAACCGCATATGCAAGGTCTCGTATTGATGACATAAAGTCCACTTTTGACCTGTTTCTGCCCAAGCCTATTGAAGAGGTGGTGCTGAACATGACAAACAAGGAGGGGCGACGTGTGTATGGCAACAAGTGGAGAAAGATGGATCAAATGGACCTGCAGGCATATGCCACGCAAGGTCAGCATTAAGCTACATTTCTGTTGCTTTTCCTTCTGTAGTGACCTCACAATTTGAACTATTTGTATTTGCACTGTGATTTGTTATAATAAAGTTTGACTTGACTTGATAGGTTATTCCCGGCACGCCAGCTGCTGCCAGATTGGTTATGGAGATCCAGCAGTTCTGCTCCAGCTCTACCTCTGCAGCAGCTCCCCCTCGCCCAGCTGCCCCTCCTGGCCCATGACCCAAAGGGAGTAGGTGCAAATTCTGCCCTTGCCAGAGTGATCTCAAAACATCGAAAATGTGCCAAAAGTGCAATGCATACATCTGCAAAGTTCACGCCATTACTACCTGCCTTGCATGCAACTGAGGGCACATTCAGACTGTTTTTATTCTGAAAAGTTTGTTTTGAAAAGTTAAATGTTTTGGAAATTAATGTTTATATGTCAGGTCATGAGTTGGAATAAAGTTGACTAAAAAGTTGAAACACAGAGGTGGGTGATAATTTTACTTTATGCTTTATAAACAGTCAAACCAGACGGGGTCATTTTTGACCCGGGAGGACAACAGGTGTGATTATTTGCTGCCATTAAAAAAATTGAAGTGGTTTAAAAACAGCATCCTAACTCAACTTTGACATATACCAGTCTGTGATGATCTATCAACACACGTGACTCTGATCGTTAACTAAAGTCAGAATAATTGATGATTTTATTTATTTTTACTCAAAAACAAGGTAAAAGTTCATGTAAACGAGGTCTTATTGGCCTTAAATTTCAAATGGAATAAAGAAATGGTGTTAATGTGTTTGAATAAAGTTATTATTAAAGGTGTAACACAGAATTGGGTGAAGTATCCACTTTATATTCTTTAAATAACAGTCAAACCAGACAGGGTCAATTATGACCCCAGAGGACAACAGGTGTGATTATGTGCTGCCATTAGAAAAATTCAAATGATTCAAAAACAGCATCCTCACCAAACTTTGACATATACCACTCTGTGATAAGTCAAATAGTCAAAATAATACATTGTTTCATTTTATTTTCACTCAAAAACAGGGTATACTTTTATGTAAACAAGGTCTATTGGCCCTAAATTCCAAAACGAAAGGAACAATTTGTGGTAATGGGTTGGACTGAAGTAAGACTAAAGGTGTAAAACAGAATTGATTGACAATTTATACTATATGCTTTAAATAAGGCGGGGTCATTTTTGACCCCAGAGGACGAAAGGTGTATATCAATCGGGAAGACATTACAAGGGTTAGATGTATCCTGAAGGTCATAAATAGGTGTTGTCTTAAACCATCGCTCCATTATCTCCAAGCTATTCAGAATGCATCTAGATAAGAGGTGTGATTTTAATTCAACCTTCATTAAGTAAAGTCCCACAAGGTATGCAGTTTGGAAAATGAACAGGGCTTTAGAAACTGCTCAACCATCTGCCTTCTGCTGTATGAGCTCCTCCAGTGGACTGTCTGCCCTCTTTATCAAAGCAGTCATTATGTGGCTAAAGAGTCTTGTGTCTGCCATTGGGAAGCTGGAATCTGTCACTGAGGCTTTGTCTTGTGAACAGTTCCGGAAGATACCGAATTCAAAAAGTCTTTCAGATGTAACCAAAGTACATTTCCTCTAAGCAATGTGAAGGATTCAGCCAGAACTAAAGCCGAAACATCTGGAGACGCACAAAACACTAACAAGACAAAAGAGTCCGGAAGACATCATCATACAGTTTCTATGATGAATCAAGTTGTTACAGTGCAAACCAACTAATCAGAGTCACCCTTGCAGGATCAAGGTGAGGCACAACTCAAGGGGGACATGTCAGTACCCTTATTTGATGGCTCCTCACGTGATGAGATGGTTCTGGTCTGCCATTGCGAAGATGGTTCCAATGCTCTGAGGACTGAGGAGGGACATTACATACACCTTTGGGAAAGTCTTTTACCAGACGACACGCCCTTTTATTAGAATTGGGATGAACCCAAAATCTTTCATGTCTCCCAGGTGCGTTTGATTCATACCCATGTGTCCTGTCAGTTCTGACCTTTGTTAGAAGATTGTAGAAAAATATGAAAGCATAAAAGTATAACTATTACAACCTGTAACCTGTTTGATTTAAAAGTTTAACCGTTACACCATATAAACTGTTTTATTTCATAGAAGTGATTAAACATAAACTGCATAGACGCCTTATATAAATAAAATAGTCACTCAAGCCTTGTATGATCCTTACATCCTGTGTTTGACCTACTTAACAGGAGGACACGTGTTAGTGACGCATGAACCTGAGGGAGGTACAAGCCTCAGACCAGCATAAAAAGCAGCTGCAAAACTGAGAGAACACAGTCTTCACCCTTAGGGGTGACTAGAAGACACTTCTGCTATCAGAAGACGGCATGGGAAAAAAAGGGAAAAAACTCACAGCGAAAGCTGACTGAGAGAGCCTGTTAAACCAGGACTAATAGTATTAGCTTTTTGTAACACTGAGACTGTTTCATTGAATTGAAATTGTTGTATGTGATTGTTGTGAAAAAACTTTAATAAAACCACAGCCTTACCAATTTTAAATGACTGCTATCCTAGTGAGTCCTATGATACTGAAATTGAGAAACATTGAGAAAAGAAGTTTGTCCTTAGAGTCTTTATTCTCAGTGTAGAGAAGGTTCAATCGTCATACAGACCGCAATGCGGTCTGAAGGAGGAAGGCACCCAGAGTGTTGCTTGTGTACGACTTATAAATGCCCTGAGCACATGGTGGGATAGGAGGAGTTCATCACTAGGACATCTGGACAACAGTGATCATTCACTGACTAACCATTGAATGGTTAATCACTGATTGGTCCACTGATTGCATCCCCATTCAGCCCCCTATCTAAGTTGACAGTATCATGTCCCTGATTAAGACACACATCCAATATTACTCAACCTGAGAGGACCCTCACTGACCATGTCTGACATTGATAAACTTTGTTAATACAAAAGGGCCAAAACACTGAGTGGTCAGCTAATAAAACAGGAGAAGTAAGTCACAGTGGAAATTTACCATCACACGACTGACTCTACCAGAGGAGCTTAAGGTAAGTTCCCTGAATGAAGACTTGGCAGTGTTAGTCAAAAATGGTGAGAAACTTAAAATAGGCAATAGTAAAGTATAGATGTCCTACATAACTATTCATACTGGGTGTTAGGGTTACATCCTATTGAGAGTGCCTAGGGCGTAGCGGTGCAAGACTCTCAGAAAGACAATAATTTCCGAAATTCTAACGACTCAGCAACGGGGTGAGATAAAAGGCCGAAGGTATTTTCCTGACACCTCTGTGGGACACGAAAGCCCACTAAGGTTGGTCGGATTACCGACAGAGTTATCACCGTGTTAGGTGTGAGCCTCCCTGGGGCAGGATCCGCTCACGCTACACCTTCCAGTCTCCTTCTATACATGCCATCGTCTCCAAGCTCACAGACTTAAGTCATAAGCATTAACATCCTCTGCAGTCTGTAAAGATGTGTCACCTTTGTGCTGTCATCATTTGCTGATAAAAAAAAAAAGAGTACAATACCATAATAAAAGAATAGAAAAATGATACTAAGTTTGAAAGACACAGTGTATGGTAATTTGAGAAAGTGTATTTGCAGTTTTGTTTTCACATCCATGCAATAAGCAGCATAAGAAACAGCCTTGTGTGGTCATTGAATAAACAGATTGAACTGTGAGGTGCAGGCCTGTAGATGATGAAACATAAGGCAAAGCATAAGGCTCAGTGTGTGTGTGTGTGTGTCTGCAGGACATCTTCAACGCTGTGATCAAACAGAACCCGTTCCTGGTTCACCAGCTGCCCTGCTTCTGGAACGTCCAGCTGTCCGACCACACCCGCTCTGAGAAGTGCTACAAAGACGTGTCAGACCTCAAGGTGAGACCCTGCTGTCTCCACTACACTCACACTCAGCCACTTCAGACAAACAAGACCTGACCTACATTATTCAAGAGTCTCAAGCCACCCCCACACTCAAAGTGAGTAAAAGCATTATGGATTTTGTTAAGCTTGAAAAAGCGTCTTGTCTTTTGTAGGTTTAAGGAGATGCAGAGCTGTCCAAGTCTGTCATGTATACATCCAACATGTGAGTGGACATACAGAATGTAGAACTATAAAGATATTGCTGACTCGGCCCATTCATTAGATAACACATTCTTCCACTTTCAGCAGTTTTTCCAACAGGGAAATGCACCAACAGTTTGGTAGTAGTGATCAGGCTCCCTCCCACATTTAGTTGGCCTTATGACACCCCAAAGCAATAATGTTCAATAATGTAGGTGTTTTTTGAATGGCTTTGACAGTACCAAAACTCATTTAATATCATTGCTCCAAGCATAAATCTGACTTTTATATTAACTAAGCTAAGTGGTTATGGATGGGTGACCCTTGATGTTGTCTAAGTGTGAGAGCAGACATGACACACAGTGAAAGAAAACCAACAGCCAAATTATGTAATATATTGTTGTAGACACAATGATGTTTTATGCAGAAAAATCATTCCAGAGCACAACAAACACAAGATACAGGATTCGACTTAATTCAGTTGGTGAACGCTGATTAGAAAGCCAGATATGCAGATATTTTTCTTTAGTTTGTTTCAGCTTTCAGCAGAAAGGGAGAAAAGAAAGAAATGCACTGAATAGCCCTTTTCCACCCAGACAATAAAAGAAGATGGGGGAAGTGAGGAGATAAATGAGACACACCTGTGAGCGGGGGGAAGGAAGGGGGAGAATCAACTAACAGAAGCAGCAGGGAGGAGAATGAGAGTGGCTAAAGGAGGAGATCACTGAAGTCTAATTCAGTTTCTGGACATCTTTGCTCAAAAGATAAACACACACACACACAGACACGCATGCACACATACACCACATCTCTTTCACAAATAGGCTGACATTTATCTGGAGTCCTCATTTCATTTACTTACTTATGGGGCATTTGATTTTCATATCTGGACTCAGTATTGTGTTTCTCTTGATTTAATGGACCTTTTGTGTATAAGACTGTATTTGGGTACCATGATTAGTAATATTGGGGTTGAATACAGCAAGACTTAATTGATAAAAATGTATTCATTTTTTTGTAGTGGGGGTAGCAGGCTATCTCTCTAGTACTCTCTAACACTTTCTTAAAGTGACAGGGTAGAAGTGTGATTATTCTTCAGTCTGGCGCCCAACTCTTAATTTGAATATTTGGAATTAAAACCTACGCAAAAGCTCTTTTAAGGCTGATCGTGGTGTCTGTGAAACACCCACATGTGATGCTGTTTTCTGTCTTTTATTTTTTATTCCTGCATTAAAATAACTAGATCAGACCCCGGGTTTGTTTACTATAGAAACCACAAGATGTAATCGAATAGGTTTGGGCCGGTGTAAACCTTTTCAAACCGACTGGACTGGTGTACTGAACTTTACCTCTTGGTGTTGCACTTGTCTCAGCAGGTGCTCCACCAAATTGTGGAGGAGCGGCTCATCACTAAAACGAGAATAGCTTATCCACCTTAAAGGTCAGTCTACCTTAAGTGAGCTTGAGCTGGACTTGCCCCTTCACTTTATCAGCAGGTAGAAAAAAGACACAGGCACTTGTCTTGTATCTTGAGGAGCTGTAGCATTTATTCACCAACAAATAAACTGTAGACACACTGCACTGCTATGTTCACAGCTGTAACTTACAGCTTACTTCATACTCAGGTCACAGACACACGCTCTCTGTAGACCGGACATTCGCCAACGTTACGGGCCGCAGGCTTGCAATGCACTGGCAGGAGGACCCGCCTTGTCTCGTTTCCCCAAAAAAGCCCACAAACTTTCAGTAAACAAACACGTGTGCCTCTTCCCACCTCGACTGAAATATGATCTCCTTTATGTTGCCGGCCGTGACTCGGCAGTAAATTGCGGCCTGTCACACACTAGTGGCTCCATCGTCTAAAAAACGAACCTAATATTGTTGCCATATTGCTTTTTACTAATGCAATACAAGCTGACGCAGTTAAAACATTTGAAAGGATTGTTTCAAATGTGAGCATGAAATGTGTGTGAAGTTGAAGTACCGAAAAGAAGTTGAATTGGCAGTTGAGGTGTAACTACTATCAGTACAAGCACTGAAAGAAGTTGAAGTGGAGGCTGAGGTGTAAGCACTGAAATGAATTGAAATGGCAGTTGAGTGAATGAAGAAGCGGAGCTGAACATTTGAGGACTGGTTGTCACGATCAGGCTTTGCCTTCTGTGTTCTGTGTGTGTCTTTGTGTTGCTCCACACCCTCCTCACTCTACCTGTCAGCCACTCCATCAGCATCAGCCTAACTCCCTTCACCTGTTCAAGCCACTATACAAACCCCTGCCTCTCAGTCACTCACTGCCAGATCATTGTCATGTCTACCCGCTCGTTTGGCTCATCTTGTTCCTGGTTTCCCCGTCTGCCTGCCCTGCCTAATTCTGCTGGATTTTTCCCCTCGTCTCTTGTCTCGTCCATGGATTCCCTGTTTTGATTTAACTACTCATTAAACACCTGCTTCACTCAACTTCTGGTCTGGCCTGCATTTGAGTCCTCCACCATGCCCCGTGACACTGGTTAAAGCTCTTTGGCTTGAATACTGGAATTATTCATTGCACTTGAATCATGAAACTAAAAATCTGAAAGGAAGTTTACGTGTGGTACCTTGTAAAGGTGTGAGGAAGTAGTTGCGTCAGAGTGGGTGTGCATAACTGAAGTGGGTACGCTATTACTGATGCCAGTTTGTGGTTCAGAGTGTCAGCAAATTCACAGCAAGCAGTTGTATGAAAGCAGGAAAAGTTGTAACTACCCCTCATGTCCTTCTTTGATGTAGGTAGAATATCCTGGGAGTTCATCTTATAACTGTCATTACTAAAATATATATTGAGATGCTTGATAAGTACAGATTGTGACCAGATAGTGTTATGGGTCCATAGAGGCCTGGGCAAAAGTTTTTGTGCTTTAATGACTTGTCTTAAATCCCAGGACATTTATCATTTGGTGGAATGGAAGTGGTTTACTGGCCTGTGCCTTGCCCAAAAAGAGATCTGACCATGACAAGAACAACAGTACCCGGATAACCTTTTTCCCTGCTCTCTTCTCTGTGGTTCTTCTGCCCAGGTGATCCACTGGAATTCTCCCAAAAAGCTGCGGGTGAAGAACAAGCATGTCGAGTTTTTTCGGAATCTCTATCTAACCTTTCTGGAGTACGATGGCAACCTGCTGCGGCGAGAGCTGTTTGGCTGTCCCAGCGAGGCTGACCACAACAGTGAAAATGTAGGTGTAACCTCTTCTCTGTTTTTGCTTGTGATGTGTAACCTAAGGGGAAAAGTACATATGCGAAATTTAAGGGAACGGGCGGATCTGATATCTGACTGCCTAACATGTTTGAAACCACGACAACACGCTGAAAGGCTCTCCCTATTCCTCACTAAAATGATCAGATATAAATGAAAACCACACAGTTAGTTGCACATAACACCATATATTAATGTAAATCAAATTAAATTCAGCATACGTTACAGCGAACAAAAACACTGTAAGGCTCCCGCTGTACTCAACACAATAAACAACTAAACATTCACAAATTATAACTCAAACCCAGTGTCCCATCAGTCCCAAAGTTTCAAAATTCAACCCAAAACAGTCTGATGATAAATAAATCCCTGAGGCCGAAAACAAAATCAATAAGAGGTGGAAGCGACACCTGTCCATCACCATTGATGATACCGTGGTGACGCCAACTCGGACTGCGAGGAACCTGGGTGTGACCCTGGACGACCAACTGTCATTCTCAGCAAACATTGCATCAGTTACACGCTCCTGCAGATTCCTGCTCTACAACATCAGGAGGATTCGCCCCTTCCTCACTGACGAGACGGCGCAGGTGCTCATCCAGGCTCTTGTCATCTTCCGCCTGGACTACTGCAACTCACTACTTGCCGGAGCCCCGGCGTCGGCCATCAGACCTCTGGAGCTTGTCCAGAAAGCTGCAGCTCGCCTGGTGTTCAATCGCCCCAAGTTCTCCCACACAACTTCCCTTCTCCGTTCTCTACACTGGCTCCCTGTAAGAGCTTGCATCCAGTTTAAGACTCTGGTGCTAGCCTACAGGGCTGTGAAAGGAACAGCTCCTTCCTATCTCCAGGCCATGGTCAAGCCCTACACCCCCGCCCGACCACTCTGCTGCCTCGGGGCAATTGGTTGCCCCGTCGCTCAGAGGTCCTGCGGCCGATCGACCCGGTCACGGCTGTTTTCTGTCCTGGCCCCACAGTGGTGGAATGAACTCCCCACTGACGTCAGGACAGCAGAGTCGCTGCCCATCTTTCATCAGGCTGAAAACTCACCTCTTCAAGAAGTACTACCCTTAGCCTTCCACTTAGCACTTACTTAGCATTTATTGTATTCATACTAGTTTGTTTCTGTACTCTTGCTCTGGTTTATGCTCTTAGATGCTGGTTTAAAAAAGGAGATGCATTTATGACTTCTGGTGACTAGTAGTTCTCTTGAATATGTTGAATACACTTATTGTAAGTCGCTTTGGATAAAAGCGTCTGCTAAATGACTGTAATGTAATGAGACGCCGCTGTTCCAAAATCCATAGAACACACGCTATCTCACTACAGTCCATTTAGATGGTGGGGTCTTTCTTGTAGTAGTCCAGTGAAGTTTTCCTGCTTTATAATCCACAAAGGTTAATAATTCTGCTCCTTTGCTGAGCAGTCACCAGAAAATCCTACTCTTTGAGCCCACTAAACGCCAACTGCTTCACCTGTGTGCGCGCTCCATACTCCTGTCACGTCACTTCCCCCCCCTCACATTTTATACAAGTGAGGGAAATAATGGTAACAATAATAAAAGACCCTATTCATAAACTGTTAACATTGCAGGCCACTGATAACATTTATAAGTAAAGCACTTTAAATATCCAAAGGAAAATAATCTCTGTTGTGTGAGACTTGCAAGGGAAAAATACAAAACAATTGTCCATGGGTGTCTTGGTACCTTGTGACGCCCAGTTGTTCTGTGAGCTTTCAAGTTTTACAATAGGCATGTAGAGCTACTGTGGGTGAGGATAACGTAACAATACTGAAAGAAATCTGTGTGTTATGCTATAGCTGAGGTTGCTTCCTAAAAAATATTACTACATGTATGGGCTGCAGACCACAAGAACTGTGTTTGGTCAGCCTGGGTTGCTTTGTTTTCTCCACGTTTCTGATGCTGGTGGAGATCGTTATTGAAGACTTTTTAAATCCAGCACTGAACTAATCAAAATCGATGTGGTATTCATCTGTAGCCAGGCTGCTGTTTACTCCCTGTATTAGCATGCTAACATTTTCTAATTTGCTTTAAAAGGAAGTTACTGTTGAGGTCAATAAGAATGTTAGTTCTGCAGGTATTTGGTCACACACTAAAGCAGTGGTCGCCAAGCAGTGGTCGATCTCGGAGACTTTCCCTGTCGCTCTCCAAAATAAAATAAAAATAAATTCAGAAACACATTGGGCCTCATTCTCAAACATTTTCTGAAGTGTCTTCTGAAATGTTTTCTTACGGACTTCGGAAGACCAACGTCAGAAAAGATCTCCGACTGATTCATGAACGCCTGAAAATGGGTTCTTTCACAGCCGAAGTGTTCTCAGCTGTGTTCCCCCGAATGAGGATTCTTAAATTGAACGTGCATTCTCGTGCAACTGGATTTGCATACAGAAACGCCCCGCCAACTCCTTATAAGGGCATGCAACTGAAGAGACGTGTGCACAATCGACAGACTCCACAGGCAACGCGAAAGCAACTTCAGACTGATTAAAATCATGTCAAAGCGGAAAGCGAGCACCAGTCGAGTAAACTGAGACCTAACTTCACCGGTGCAGATACTGTTGCAGAATGTAGATATGTCCATTCTATTCCACTGTGGCTATATCCACACGATTGAGTTTAGTGCTTATTTATTTATTTATTCACTTACATTTGCAGTGTTCGTGCAGTGCTTTTGTTTATTTTATGATATCACGATGCCTCATAGAATCATGACTATAAATGTGAAACGTAATTGTTAATAATACAAATATTCTCGTATTTATTATTATTATAATTATTTAAATCCGAGGATGTCTGTAGAGTTGATGTGAATAATACAACATTGGATGAGCTCGATTCCGCGTATGGAGACCTGCTTCTGCATGCTGATGTCCGGTGGTTGAGTCACGGCAAAGTGCTGCAGCGATTTGTTGACTTGCTGCCTGAGATAAAGGCGTTTCTGTTGAAAAGGAACGAGGAGCACGAGGAACTATCAGATGATGCGTGGCTACTGGACCTGGGATTTCTGACAGACCTAACGGCAAAACTGAACTCACTCATCAACGAGCTCCAGGGAAAAGACCGGCACCTGCCCCACATGATAAGCTCAGTGAATGCGTTCAAGGCCAAACTCTGTATCTGGACCACACATCTTAAGAAAGGGAGGCTGACACACTTTACCAACCTGGAGAAAATGTGACAGTCCATCAAAGACAATTATGATTTTCACCCTGCGCAGTACTGTGTGCACCTGGACAAACTGGCAGCAGAGTTCAGTCGACGTTTTGGTGAGTTAGACGTCATGGAGGATATTGCTGCATTTGTTTCAAACCCATTCCTGCCTATTGATACAGAGGAGGTTGCAGCCAAATTCCAGAAAGCATTTGCTTTGCCAGGTGGAGTGGACATGGACATGGAGATGGTTGATATGCAAAATGACATAGAGCTGAAAGCCAGGTCAAGGGACAATGACTTTTGGGGACTTGTCAGCAGAGAGACGTTTCCTCTCCTCAGCGCATGTGCACTAAAAGTGAGTGCCTACTTTGGACCAACTTACCTCTGTGAAATGGCATTTTCACAGATGAAAATCACCAAATCAAAGTACAGGAGCCGGCTTACTGACAGACACCTCACAGACTGCCTCAGACTGGCTGTCTGTGCTTATGAGCCGAACTACAAGGCACTCACAGACAGTGTTCAGTCACAGCCATCACACTGACTTGAGTCACATGACTTCTGATGGCATTGTGATGGGACACAGAGCTGAACTGCACTTACATTAGTTGCACTGACTGAGAATTTTGTCAGTGTTGTGTTGTAACTTCAGTTAATATTGGTAGTTCATCCAGCCTGCTCATTGCAAATGTGTTTTTTCTTGTTCATATTGTGTGCGGTTAACAAATAATTTCCTTTTTATGTTGCACTGAAATTAAGTAATTTAGTGTGTTCTTGGTCACATCAATTTGAAAGCTGGACCAAAGTGTTTGATTTCATTCAATTACAATTAGGCCAAATAAAAAGCCTCAAGTTGTAAGTACAGTCTGGACAGTCTTTTTCTCTCAACGCCTCAATAGGTAGATCTTGCCTGTCACCAAGGCAGAGGTCAGGGTTCTTGGGCTTAAGATTGGTGACCACTGCACTAAAGGATGGGTTACATTGAAATTTAGATGGTGCTAGATACAAGTTAGGGGATCACCAGATTCTCTTCTATTGGGACCATAATTGTTTGTGCAAAATTCCCTGGCAAACCAAATATTGCTAGGGTTGGGTACTGTTCACATTTGAACTGATATCAATATGGCTTCCAGGAATTTGGTACTGGTATCCAATGGTATCTTTTTTTTTAGTACTTTACAGTTATCTCCAACAGCAACTTATCCAACTAGCTATCTAACCACCTGATGATGTTGATGAAGTTGTCGATGCCTCACTTTATAAAGTGTTTAACTTCTCCAGCGTTGGTTGCAGGTGTGCTAACGTTAGCTGTGGTTGCTGCGGGGGACATGGTACACTCAGCTTTTAGATATATTTTTTGTTTGACCAGGTATTTCCTCAGGTTAGACGTGTTGCCCTGGCCAGCTTTGCATTTTGCATTAAATGTTGCAGCAAGAGTTTCGAAAAGTGTAGAGAGTTTCACTCTCTCTCTATAGTCTAAGTTACTCTCTCAACTAGGTGCAATCTCAGGTACTGCAATTTGACACCAATTGATTTCAGTGCTCAGCAGTAACAACGTAATTTAGTTGGTAAGCTTAAAAGTACAGAGTCAGAAACCCAACCCTAAATATTTCACTCTGAACTAGTATGGGCAACCGACTAACATTGGCATTTCTAGAGCCACAGCACTAGGGTGACTAAAAAAAAAAGATGTTTCTCCCTGTATATTTCTCATTGAGCCTGCTTGTAAACCTTTTTTGTCCATTGAATTCTGTATCAATCAGTCTGGGGAAGACGGTCTGACCACTGTCCTTTTTCTGCTTAAACAGCTGGATTCCTCAGTAGAGCATGCTGCTTTTTATTATTTATACAATCTATCTTGTCCACACTACAAGGACAAACAAAAAACACAGAATTCCCTGAGAGAGATTAAAGAGACAGTGGGAGGCAGACTATGACAGCAGGCTTTTCAGCCCACCTTCCAGTGTGTCCATTCAGAAGAGGTGTAAACACTGTAGACATGATTGGACCACATGTTGTATAACCTGCTTCATTTGAAGCTTAACAAGGCCCCGACACACCCTGTAAGTGCCCAGTATACTGTATAGAGTCATTCATTCACACCTCCTCAGCTTCTAAGCTGCTGAAGTTCACCATGGTCTGGAGTTGAGTTTTTACAGAATCAGCCACTATGGGACCATAGAATTATTTAAGTGTCAGCACTGTGGTCAGTTTATCACGTTATAATTTCCCATCATGGTACGCAAGAGCCTTTTTTTGCCAACACTCAATTCTAATGTGTCCTTAACTCAGGAAATAGTTTGCTCACTCAATTTTTCAGAGTTTGAGCACCAATTTAAATCCCATTAAAGTGATGATTAGACTAATGAAGTCACTGAGGGATTGGCTGCAGATTGCAGACCAGACGCCACAGGGCCACTGCAGCCCAGTCACTCACTGCAGCTCCACTAATAACGCTGTTCAAAGCAGAGCGATGCCTCTCAACAGCTCCTCTGCTGACAGCCCTTCAGCCACTTCTCTCTGCTATTCCCCAAATCTTTGTTGAGCTTCAGTGATTCTAGAGTTCTTTAACAAGTTACATAGACCAGAGTACAGAAGGCTGACATCCATTCATACTTTGGTTGATGTGTTGCTCTATTAACGCGTCATTTTTGCAGTACACTGTGCGAAAGACTCCAGGTTTGTGCTCAGCAAATCCTGTATCACCGTTTGTGTGTTTGGTGAGAGCTAATCAGGGAGAAAACTGCATTTTATTTGTAATCAATTGTAACAGCTTGGTGCTAAATGGATTTATGTAAGATTAGAGGTGGCAGACTGGGACACAGAAAAGCCCTTAACTTATTCCATGCTCCAGCATAACCACCACAAATATCTTGTACACGTGTAGACATGGACACAGAAGTTCTCCAGTGAAGTGTTTAATTCAAATGCCTAAGTAAGATGTTGATTTATATTTAATTGGCAACAACCTTTAGTGGCAATATGAGTGATGATTATCGTCAGAAGCAAAGGCTGAAGCAGTGTGACATTGTTCTATGCCCTGAAAACCTCACAGGGGAGTTTGGAGTGGATGGATGGGTTAAAATAGCAATGGACACTGGAGTCCACGGTCTCTTTGCCGGTACCTACCAACAGTCAAGATTGTTTTTTTCATGGTGACAAAGGTTCCCTAAACTTAAGAAAGTAGTTGATTTTGACCAAAACCATGATTTTCCCCTCACACTAACCAATTAGTTTTAATGCCTAAACCTAACTAAACATAACAAGAAATGTACTGTCGGTTCTTGACTGATGGTAAAGGACATTGTCATGGACTATCTAAACTCTCATTTCTCCCGTTCTTTATCTATACCCCTCTCTTCTCTCTCCTCCTTCCTTCGCGCTTCTCTTTTCTTCCCGTTCTTTTCTCTTAACCCCGCCCTCTCCTTTACCTACAACCAATTACTGCAAGTGGGGATGAATGATACCTCAATTAACCAATCAAAACACATTGCTCAAACTGAAAACACTATCAGTGTTTTCGTCTTTTTTTTTTTTTACTAATATTGTCTTAATCAGTTTTCTTCAAAACCTAATTTATTACACCAGGGCAACATAAATATCCATGTAAGCTAGTGTTTATTGGCAATGACACTTAGAGCTTCCCCATGGAACAATTTGGTTCCAGCTCACACATGACATGAGCTTGTCCTTTTCTACTCGTGACCATTTTAGTCTTTAGCTTTAAACTCTGCAGGCTTTAAAGGATAAGAAACGTTCCCCTGTCCTTTAAATGCCACAATAGATGAGCTTCTGAGTTCATTCTTCAAACGGAACTTCACAGAGCCAACTTACTTCCAGGTCCTTTTAGTACCTGTTCTGGAGCTTTCGATTATATAGCATGATATTCATTAGAAGATAAAGTTTGCCCAGTTGTCATGGGGACACCAATTTTTGAAACTGGACCAGTATTGAGGGAGAGTGCTGCAGACAATAGCTGTTTAACGAGCTGCAATGTAATCACTATGGGCATTTAACGGCAGCCGTCTGCAGTGTTCTCTGTCAACACCAGACCAGTTTCAGAAATGATTGTCCACATTAGTCACTTAAACAGAAAAACATGGGAAAGCAAGATAGAAAAATACAGAAGTTTACCTTTAATGAATCCTGCTTCACATAGATAAACATGATAATTATCCAACTTTCCATTGAGCGCAGGTTCCACGGTTTGATCCCTCCTGACCACTTGTCCAGGAGGGGCCCATAAGCAAAATTCTCCTGATAGTTAGGCCTTGCACAGCAGCCCTCTGCATATCTCTATGAGTCTGTGTGAATGGGTAAGTGAATTGTAAAGTGCTTTGGATGAAAGCATTACAAATGCAGTCCATTTACCCCGTTATGTGAAGTGATTCATGATCAGTCTGTTCTCACCCTATTTCGATCATGGTGCAGTTTTTGGGACAGAAAGTCACTGGTGGTCTAGAGACTGTGATGCAGCATTACCTTCAGTGGTTAACCTTCTTGTCTGTGACAAAGACCCTCTCCATTGCAGGCATTTGTGGACTGTTTGAGACAATAAGGGACTCACACACAGAGTTGAATGTTTATTGTAAGGTTCTGATATGGTCTCAGGAGTAATTATTGAATTTCGAGCCTGTAGACACAAACATATTATTGGTTTGGTTATCTTTAACTAAAATGATTGAATATATTAATAGTGCTGTCAAATAACCTGCATGTTCAAAGCACTTACCTCTGCTGTGTCTCCTCTCCAGGGTGTTCCTCCTAAAAGAGTCCCCAGGGTACAAGAGCACCATTTTATAGTTCCGGGAAGGTGCCATGTGGTAATTACTAGAGGGGTGGTAGGAAAATTGAATCCTCTGTTTGGGCCGGATATGATCTCTATGGTGATGTCTTACCACAATAGAGATCATATAGATAATTGACCTTAGAATGTTAGGCATCCATTTTAATGTATTTGTTGTAGATTAGGGGATTGTGGGTAGAGTGAGGGGCGGAGTCGCCTATCTTACAGTGATGTGGAGGTCCTCGTTAGTGGCAGACTATATAAGGCTGCCATAATTACATCTAGTGCTGTCGCTGCCAGGACCACATGCAGCCCGTGGTCCCTGAAAGAGTTATGCCATGTATTTGTTTGTTTTTGTCGGTGAAATAAACACCTGGTTGGTTTACACATACTCTCTGTGTCCGTCCTCCTGCTTCCGAAGTCCGGCCGCTGCGTGCCAGCCTAACATTGTCCATAAAATGTCTTACTGTTGGTGTGTCTCTCTCCTCTCTGCCTGCAGCTTCAGAAGACTCTGTCAGAGCTGGACGAAGATGATCCTTGCTACGAGTTTCGCCGAGAACGGTTCACCGTCCACCGAACGCACCTCTACTTCCTCCACTACGAGTATGAACCCAGCTCTGACAACACTGACGTCACGCTAGTCGCCCAGCTTTCTATGGACAGGTACTGTTCTTCAATAACGGTAACAAACCTTAGTCTGTTCCAATATATGGTAATACTCCACTGCACGTAAATTGAAAACTTTCAGAGATACCTTTGTTCTGCAACAGGTGTGCTTGGGTTTAGAAGGGATTCCAGGGTTACAGTCCCATAAGTGACAGAATATTAAAGCACTTACTTCCACAACCATTTCCAGCAATAAACACACCGCTTCATACAGATCAAACTAGTTTGTATCAAGCAACCCCAACCTGAACATTATTGGCTGCAAACATCTTACATATAAAACCAGTGGCTCATTGCAAACTGCTGGAAGTGGACACAGGGCTCGACACTAACTTTTTAAAAGCATCAGCTTTTGGTTGCCGGAACTGAAAATATGGTTGCCATTTTTAGTCACCTTACATTTTGAGTAATCAAGGTCCTATGCAGTTATGAGTTAGCTTTATTATCAGAATCAGAACCATTTATTGCCATGGTATGTTGAACATACAAGGAATTTGACATGACGGGTGGTGCATAACTTTTAACAATCAACACAGTGCAAAAAGTAGAAGCATATAAAAATGTACAGTATAAAGTGAAATATAAAATAAAGTGCACAAACTAACAGATAACAGGACTATAGTCAAGTGAGATGTAAGTGTAATGTAAAAGTGTCGAGTGTATTTAAATAAGAAACCTAGAAGGGATGTGCAGGGGAGTGATTGGTAGGAAATTGCACTGGGGGTGACGGAGTCAGTGGGGGTCCCGGGCTCTGTTAATGAGCCCAACTGCGGATGGGAAGAAACTGTTGATGTGGCGTGAGGTCTTGGTCCTGATGGACCGCAGCCTCCTGCCAGATAGAAGGGGCATGAACAGTTTTTGTCCAGGCTGAGAGGGGTCGGCTACAATCTTTCTTGCTCGCTTCAGGGTCCTTGAGGCAAACAAGTCCTGGAGGGACGGCAGATTGCAGCCAATCACCCTCTCGGCAGAGCGAATGGTACGCTGCAGTCTGCCCTTGTCCTTGGCTGTGGCTGCAGCGTACCAGACCGTGATGGAGGAGCAGAGGATGGACTCAATGATGGCTGTGTAGAAATGCACCATCATTGTCTTTGGCAGGTTGAATTTCTTCAGCTGCCTCAAGAAGTACATCCTCTGCTGAGCCTTGGTGAAGGAGCTGATGTTAAGCTCCCACTTCAGGTCCTGGGTTATGATGGAGCCCAGGAAGCGGAAGGACTCCACAGCGTCGACGGGGGAGTCACACAGGGTGATGGGGGCTGGTGAGGCTGCATTCTTCCGGAAATCCACAACCATCTCCACTGTCTTTAGAGCGTTGAGCTCTAAGTTGTTCAGACCGCACCAGGTGACCAGATGCTCAATCTCCCACCTTTAGGCGGACTCATCCCCACCAGAGATGAATCCAATGAGGGTGGTGTCATCCGCAAACTTCAGGAGCTTGACGGACTGGAGGTGCAGCTGTTGGTGTACAGGGAGCAGAGGGGAAAGAACGCAGCCTTGGGGGGAACCGGTGCTGATGGTCCGGGAGGCTGAGACGTGTTTTCGCAGCTTGATGTGCTGCTTCCTGTCAGACAGGAAGTCTGTGATCCACTTGCAGGTGGAGTCGGGCACGTGCAGCTGGGAGAGCTTGTTATGCAGCAGAGACGGGATGATGGTGTTGAAGGCAGAAGTCCACAAACAGGAGCCTGGCGTAGGTTCCTGGGGAGTCCAGATGCTGGATGATGAAGTGGAGGGCCATGTTGACTGCGTCGCCTACAGACCTGTTGGCTCTGTAAGTGAACTGCAGGGGGTCCAGGAGTGGGTCAGTGAGGGTTTTAAGGTGGGACAGGACAAGGAGCTCAAATTACTTCATTACCTCAGGGCGACGGGCCTGTAGTCATTAAGTCCTGTGATCCTTGTTTTTTTGTGGAGGGGGATGATGGTGGAGACCTTGAAGCAGGCTGGTACGTGGCATGTCTCCATCGAGTTGTTGAAGATGTCTGTGAACACCGGAGACAGCTGATCAGCACAATGCTTCAGGGTGGAGGGGGAGACAGAGTCTGGGTCGGCTGCTTTGCAGGGGTTCTGTTTTTTAAAAAGCCTGTTGACGTCTCTCTCCAGAATAGAGAGTCGTCACTGGGGAGGGGAGTTGGGGTTCATCTGGTTCTTAGTCAGTTCAGTTCAAATTCAATTCACATTTATTTGTGTAGCACTGTATCATACAAAAGCAGTTCAGATTGCTTTGCATAAAAACACAACAGCAAGCAAACATTTTCAAATAGCCATAGAAATACATATACATACACACACAAACAAGTGTGCTGGACAAATACGTCTGGTTCATTTAAGAACATGCTCCAGTGAAAAGGAAAGCTTTAGTTTGATTTTAAAAGAAAAAATTCGAAGATCCGTAGCCAATGGTTCCGTTCTTTAGGTGCATAGATGCTGAATATCACAGGATTTAGAAAGTGCTGTGGGCACATGGAGGAGACATCTGCTGGGCTGATAAACTCATAGCATTTTCTGAGATGTACGGAGGAGCCAACTAGCCAGTGGAATTTGATTAGTGTTCTGAGAGTAATGGGTGAAGGTTTTTAAGGGAACTGGAGTTATATAGTCTGATCTTTTTGTCTTCGTTAGAACTCGTGCAGGTGACTCCTGGTTGAATCTATGGATTGTTTTGTTTGGGACCCATAAACAGAGCATTGCAGTAATCCAGCCTGTTCATAACAAATGCATACATGAGTTTCTCTAAGTCCATTTGTGAAAACTAGTCTCTGATTCAGGAAATGATTCTGAGTTGGGAAAAGACAAGCTTGATGATGCTACTGATATGATCCTTGAAGCTGAGCTCCCCATCAAAGGTTACTCAAGTTTTTAATCCGGTCACGTGTTTTCAGTGATCTGGACTCCGGGTTCTCAGTTGAATCAGTTTGCACATTAGTTTGTGATGGTGACGGATTAGTCAAACAACAGTGAAACAACTTTATTTGAGAAGGCCCTGTCACCCCAGGTCCGGCGCTTGGTCCTGATGGTCTTCAGAGTGTTTGCACCAGCGGACCTGAGGCAACGGGTTGGGGCGTAGAGGGGGAGGAGGTCTGAAAGGTAGGGAGGGGCCAGGTTTGTTAGGGCTTTGTAGGTGGTGAGTAGTATTTTGAAGTCTATTCTGTATTTGACCGGGAGCCAGTGGAGGTTGCGAAGGACCGAGGGTGATGTGTTCATAGCGGCGGGTGGAAGTGAGCAGTCGAGCGGCAGAGTTCTGAACATATTGGAGTTTATTGAGGATTTTGTACTGTAAAGTACTGTATAGTCTCAAGCTACTGCTTTTATACATATAAATTATTGTGGAAAGGGACTTGAAATCTACAAAACTCCATGACAATTATCTCCACCACCAAAACCTGTTAAGACAAGGCGCGTGACAGTATTTTACTTTTTCTCAGCGTTCTCCTCCAATAAAGAGAAGACATTGAGATTCATTTGTCAAAGTTAACAGAATTGGTTTTGCTGCAGCCCCTCTAATCCGGTCTTCTAACTCAACTTGTTTACATTTTGGTTGATGATGTCAGGGGTATTGCAAGTCTGAAAATGACTCCCTTTAATAGCTCTCTGAGTTCTTGCTGGCTCAGTGATGGTGGAGGGGCCGAATTTAGCCACAAAGTGTGGAGCCAGCTGCTTGTTTAGTAAGCTTGGAATCTCAGCAGTAGTTGATGTAAGGGTAGAGAGATGAACCTCCATCAACACGAGATAAAACCCCTGCTGATAACAGCAGACTGATTGTTCCTTCAAATGCTCTTATTATTTAACAAGCTAAAATTCTATAAATGTTGCCTTTGCTTTCCTATCCTTTATGTTACCAGTATTTCAATCTGTTGACCCCCTGGGGTTCATTTAACTCCCACATGACTCAAGCTGATGTACAATAAAAGAGTAGATCACGGTGGAATAGGATGGGTATGTTGAAGTGAAAAACGGTAACATCTGTGAATTTGCTTCCCCTCTCTATTAAGAGTGAGTGACGCTGAGCAAAGGCCAGCCTGAACACAAGTGTTTTCAAAGCTCGCCTGTTAAAGTAGTGAGTAAAGCCCAATCTAATGCTAAGGCTGGCTGTCTCAAGCTTTCCTTAATGTAACAACGATGAATAAAATATCAGGACTCAATTTGCATATCAAGTCCAAGGTTGAGTGACTCATTATTTATTCCATATCTTCACCAAAAACAATGAAAGCTGTGAGCAGCAATGGCTAATTGTGACATCTCTGACTTTTTAAAGTCACAAAGAAACTAACAGTTGGAAACAGCCGCAGGGTTCAATACTTGCATGAATAAATATACCATCATAATATTTTAGAAGTTTGTTTTGACATTTTTGTCATTTACGGGAGATTTCATGTAATGTGAGTTTCAGAGACTGTGCATTCAAAAGCTTATTTCATTTTATGTACCTCTTTAATGCAGATCAACAACCCTGTCTCCTAAACATGGCATTACCATACAACTAAACTATTATAAATTACTATATTAATATTTTCTCCCGGATTACGGTCGCACTTTTAAGCATGTGGTTAACGTAAATTGAAACAAAACAACATAACTACTTGATTAGTTTTAGTAAAAGATCATGGTTTGGCTTAAAATAAGTGTGTTATGTAATAGATGTTGCATACATAACATTAAACTTTTAATGTAACGTTAAAATAAGTCAACGTTGACTTTGGTGCTTGTCCTGTTTGCTTGACCAACCCATCCACCCTGTCCTCCTTTCTACGTGCACTTTGATATTTGTCAAGCGTCATAAACAAACGAAATCCAGAAGAAACTAGGCTTCCCTCAAAACATAAATCTAAAATTGTCATAACTAAAGCTAGCATGAAATGGAAGTTACTATTTTCATTATTTCGCACCAATAAATAAGTCATTTTCGACATTGGGGCCTTGAAAGTGAAATGTTTTTGTGATGTCACCCATCCCCATGTCTCACCCCCTGCAGGCTCCAGATGTTGGAGGCCATTTGTAAGCACTGGGAAGGCCCCATCAGCCTGGCCCTGTACCTGTCCGACGCTGAGGCCCAGCAGTTCCTGCGCTACGCTCAGGGCTCCGAGGTGCTGATGAGCCGTGGGAATGTCGGTTACCACATCGTCTACAAAGAGGGACAGTTCTACCCAGTCAACCTGCTGCGTAATGTGGCCATGCGGCACGTCAACACACCCTACATGTTCCTGTCTGACATCGACTTTCTGCCCATGTACGGCCTGTACGAGTACCTCAGGTAAGAGGAGAAAGAATCAGGCGTAAACCAGCTAAGTTGGTAGTGTTCTGACACCTTTACGCTTCGTTTTTCCTATCTTTAGATTTTAAAAAGACAATTGTGAATTTTTCTATTACATCTTTTATGAGATTTTGCACATGCTTGCTTTAGTAATTTACAGTATGTAATCCAGTCTTATGTGTGTATGGCTGTAGGAAGTCAGTGGTGCAGCTGGACATGGCCAATGCCAAGAAAGCCCTGGTGGTTCCAGCCTTTGAGACGCTGCGATACCGTCTGTCTTACCCTAAGTCCAAAGCTGAGCTGCTCTCTCAGCTGGACATGGGCACACTCTTCACCTTCAGGTGAGCTACATCTGTTTCTGAAGCCAGCAATGTCTTCAAGCTTTTCATTATATTTCCCTATCTGTGGTGCAGATGTTGCTACTTTTATTTGCTGCAATTGCTGCGGCAGTAGAGTTGTTAGAGAGGGAGGGCAGGAATTTTATTTCTATTCAACTGGTTCTACTCTAGCTGCAGTGCGCACCAACAAACACCAGGTAACACATATTTTCCTACTGCAGCCACGCCTCCACATGACTCTGTTCAAAGCAGCATGAAGACTCAGCAGGAGAGAAGGAGTTTTACATACGTTTTTAGAAACATGTGAACGGCACCTAACGCTAAAAGAGCGCTAGCAGCAGCTAATATTTACAGACAAATTAACAGAGCACTGTGCAGTGAACGCCCGGTCTGAAGTCACTACTAATAGAGATAGTGTCTGTTGTTTTAATTCTTATTAGTTTAATAACATATATACACAGTATATGATGCTTCAAAACTATGACTACTCACATAATTACATACTCTTACATCGGTTAAGTTTTTTACTTGTAGTGTGGTATTAGTACTTTTACTGCAGTAAAGGATCATAATACTTCTTCCACTGATCTGATACATCAACAGCCAGACTGTCAGATTCAGACATTAGTTTTAGTTAAAAAAAATAAAAATACAAACTATCCGATTAAATAAATTTCAAACCAAATAGACAGAAGTCCCAAACATTCAAATGAATCATCAATACAGGGAGTGGAATAGACCTACTTACTCACATCTGCTGCATGCCATGTGGTCTGCGTAGAACCCTTCATTATTATATCTGAGGAATCCCAAGGATGGAAGCATAAAGACCATGAAAGGACCCAGGTACCCTGTATTCCACCAGTACTCCTGACAGGACTCCCAGAGGGACATGGTCATAAGCCTTCTCCAAGTCCACAAAACACATGTAGACGGGACAGGCAAACTCCCTTGTCTCTTCCAATAGACCTGCAAAGGTAAAGAGCTGATCCACTGTTCACGGCCGGGATGAAATCGGCATTGCTTCTCCTGTAACTAAGGTTTGACAATGGTTGGTCTGAAGTGCATTTAGGGCGTGTCCAACTCCACTTTTGTTAAACCACGGACAATCTGGCCACAAAGCAAGGGGCAAATGGGTTGTATTTAGTCTTTTAATTAAACATAGGTTTGTTTTTGGCGCAGCATGAATTAAACCAATCAGAGCGTCATCTCCCATTCCCTTTAAAAGCCAGGTGCGCTTGCACCTGGAGCATTGCTATGGCAGATTTGGCAAATTGGAGAGGCAAACTGTTTTCTGCAGTGAAAATGTGAAGATTCTGACTTGGAGTAAACACCCTGGACCCTCTGGAGTTATTGGAAATGTTTGGATCACAGGAGTCTGAAACAATCCTACCCAGCCACAGGACACTCTGTTTACTATTTGTCGCTGTCCATTGACGGGTGGTTCTGAATCAGTTTTGCGAAAGAAGGGAAGGAACAGGTATGTGGTCCTTGGCCGGTGGACCCTCTGCCTCCACTATCTCCCAATCCTCTGTCCCATGGTAAATGGTAAATTGACTGTACTTGTATAGCACTTTTCTAATCTTTCAACCACTCAAAGCGCTTTCAGCAACTCCATTTGACTGCTTATGAGGAGATGCACCGAAAATCTCATTGAGGAAGATGAGTGCTGCTACAGCCCTGTGTTTGTAACAAGCAGAGTGTGCGTGTGTTGTGAGCCCACCGATGTAGGCGCATCTTACTATCTGAATTATATGTCCTTTAAATAACAGTATAATACTTTGCTCATTAACTTTGGACCAGGTTTTTCTTGGCCAATGATGGCCATCATGCTGCCTCAAGACTATGCCTCAGAAGAACAACAAGCCCATAGATGGAGCCAACTACATTTGCTTCTTACACAATGTGGGCACTGGGCATGAAAAAGACACCTGTGCCAATGTGAAACTAGCAAGGACAGACGGGGCCCTATAAGTAAAGTCTAAACTTTTGAGACCATGATACAGACAGAGGTTTCAAATCCAAATGCCACCTAATATTTTAGAAACTATGAATGGCACTTCCCCTCATAAAGACTGGATGTGGAAGCATACATCTTTAGACTCCCTTCAACTATAGTTTGGTAAAACCTTTTCTTCTCTTTCCCTCTAGGTACCATGTTTGGACTAAAGGCCATGCACCAACTAACTTTGCCAAATGGCGGACAGCCACCACGCCCTACAGGGTGCAGTGGGAAGCCGACTTTGAGCCCTACGTCATGGTTAGGAGGGACAGTCCTGAGTATGACCGCCGCTTTGTGGGTTTTGGCTGGAACAAGGTGGCTCACATCATGGAGCTGGATGCACAAGTAACTTACTTTCTATCTACCTATCTAAACTGTCTGCTTAATGTCTCGGTATACTTCTTCTCCACGCTTTAATGTACGAGTCTGCAGTTCATGCAAACGGTATCTTAAAATACCAAATACATTGCTGTAAACATTTATCAGTTATTTTCTGTTGTACTATTAAATCGGCTTGGTGCTTCACACATCTATTGCTGCTGTACCACTAGACAGTTAATACCCCTGTTGAAAAGTCACTATGCATCTAATTATGATGAGGCTTAGGTCTTCAGTGAAATGGCTCTGATAAACACACTTTACACTATCTGCTCAGCAGCTTACCTTAGCTTAGTTTACCAGCAATGTACAGCAGTGTGAGCATAGCTCTATAACTATGTAACACAACTCGGAGTCTACAGCCATGCTAGCAGCACTGTGAGCATGGCCCTACCCTCCATTGAGGTCACCAAGGTCTGGACCTCCGTATTATCTGACTAAAAATAACTTAAATTTGGTGCAGCAAAGAAATTGTACAAAGCCAAGATGACCGACTTGTTTATCAGGTCACCGCCATTGCTTGTGCTTATAAAGCATGTATATAGTGACATGGTGGATGATCTTGTCGTTACTACAATATCTTGACTCAACACGCTGGTTCTTTGATTATTTCAACAACTTGAGGAAACTAACCCATCCATGTGAAGCGGGATTTGGATAACTAGATAGATTAACTAGAGGACTGCTTGAAGTTCAAAGACGTTCATCATCTGAACAATAGATCCTGTGTGATCGCACTACATTAAACAGTGGCCAGTCATGTCTACTAGTTAGTTTCACTGATGTCTGAATGGATATATAACATCGGGAATAATAAATAAAAAATACTGTATTTTAATGTATGAAATTATTGAAGGTTATGGTAATTTTGTAGAGCCTATATATGTTTGTAGGTATGAACAGAACATCATTTAGATTTACCCCTGCCCTCATCTCCTCTCTTTCCTTCACTTACTTCCAATTCCCCTTCCCTTCTCTTTCCCCTCTTTTGTCCTCTCTATTTGATGATGTCTCACTTCCTAGCTTTGGGACACTCTGCTGATTAGTGTAACACAATAAAAGCATGCAAGCTGCTGCTGACAATGACCCTGCCAGACATCTTTACTTACTTATGGTAAAAAAACAAGAAAAGTGCCACAGAAGCAATTGTTGAATTATTGTTGCAATGTTAAACAACAAAGTGAGGCTGGAAGGACAAACACGTATCGTATGTTAGCTAGTTCACGCAAGATAGTATACATTTCTTTCTCTTCTTATTAAAACAGTCTATGGTAGGTATAATCTTAAAGTATTTTTTCCCATTTCAACTGAATGAAACATGTTGTAGCATGAGTACAGACTAAACAAAGTGGTGGGTTTAATATCAAAGGAATTAGTTACAATGTGAACTTTTACAGCGGATCAACAGAAAGCATCCTGAGTGCAAACATTACAAACTGGTATGAGATGTTCAGGGTCCAGGCCAGGAGGGCTCTATTTTACCCAGAACATCATTGGTACCATCTACTGAGGAGCCTGAGAAGAGCCCAAAGAATATTAAAAGACAAAACCCAGCCACAACCTGTTCACCCTGTTGCTGTCTGGAAAGAGATACAGAAATATCAGCTGCTACAACGAACCAGAGCAGCTTGCCTCATGCTGTAAGACTCCTCCACCCTCCACATATAACATCCATTCATCCTCCACCCTCCACATATAACATCCATTCATCCTCCACCCTCCACATATAACATCCATTCATCCTCCACCCTCCACATATAACATCCATTCATCCTCCACCCTCCACATATAACATCCATTCATCCTCCACCCTCCACAAATAACATCCATTCATCCTCCACCCTCCACATATAATAACATCCATTCATCCTCCACATATAACATACTTTGGGTTTTTTACGTGTTTTTCTTATGTTTTCAAAATGGGATTACAAATTGCATTTTATTAAGCAACCCTGTGGTACAATTAGAGCAAGTTGTCTTCCAATCAGAAGATCCGCGGTTCAATCCCCAGCTCCTCCAGTCCATGTCAAAGTGCCCTTGGGCAAGACACTAAACCCCAAGTTGATGCTGATGAGCAGATGTCGGTATCATTCATCCACACAGTGGTCAGAAGACTAGAAAGGAGCTATATAAATGCAAGTCCAATTACTAATCACCAATTATATGGGAGGTTAGTGTTAACTTTATACTCAAACTTTGTAACTCAAAGTAATATTGGTGGACACAAAATGAATGATAATGTTGCTCTGGATGTGGACAAAAAACAACCAATGCAGCTTTATATGAGGTGTTGTAATGAAGACGTTCTTCCTGTCCTCTCTCTACAGGAGTATGAGTTTGTGGTTCTGCCCAACGCCTACATGATCCACATGCCTCATGCGCCAAGCTTCGATATCACCAAGTTCCGCTCCAACAAGCAGTACCGGGTCTGCCTCAAGACCCTGAAGGAGGAGTTCCAGCAGAACATGTCACGGCGCTACGGCTTCGCTGCCCTAAAATACATGACGGCTGAGAACAACAGCTAGCCACCACTGCAGATCCTCACTCCCCCGGCCCTGAACTACTGACACACTCCATGGGCTGGGGAAGGGGGGGTGAGGCCAATCAGCAGACTTTGAGACTTTGTTAGAATGTTTGACCCTGAGTGTGGGTCTTCATGTCCATTCTTTGTCCTCTGCTGTGGATGTAAAAGCTGTGAAAGAGGACATGAACCCCCGCTAGGCCCGGTGCCGACCTCTGGCCCTGACATCTGACACACAGCGGCCGAGGAAAGCAGACATTGCCATATTTGTAAGGCCAGTGACAGAGTTGTTGGCAGCGAGTAACATTATGTATGTATGTATGCGTGTGAGAGTGTGTACGTGCAGGTAGAGGAAAAGTGTGACTGTGTTTGTTCCTCCAGGACAGTGCTTCGCAAAAAGCTTCAGGAGAGCTGAAGATGTGAAGCATTGTGGGCTTACATTCTGTTTGCACGCCTTCAAAGTGCCAACAAAAAGCAGCAGCGGTCTGACTGACAGCACGCCCCGACTCAAATGCAAATCGTCACCAGGCAGGCGAGATAAGACAAAGCGGTAAACATGTTCACATACTCAGACATTGGGGCGAGCAGCCAGCCAGCCGACCATCTGCTGTTGCTTCATGTGCTTCATAGCTGATGCAGATCAGAATAAATCCTCCTCCTCATATGACAAGAGAAGTGCAAAGATGGCTGGAAGTCATCCATGCAGTTGATATTCATGGCATCTCCACATCAACCTGACCATGCTGCTAGAGAGTGTTCCCAGTATTTGTTACCACTACGGAATGTGACTGCAACTGTGCAGTGGGCTGTTTGGTGTATTTTAAATTAACGCCAGTGCAGTCTGCTTCAAGTCCTGTCAGTTTGTGAAGCTGCCCCCCCCCCACCACACCGAGCAGCACGAGGCAAAGACGCAGCAATCAGTCTTATTTATCAGTGTGTTTACACTCCTGATGGGTGGAGCGAGGAGGCGTAGTGTGTCTGAGGAGGACAGAAAGAAACTGTGTGAAAATCACCCACTTGCATTGCAGAGAGACGCTCTCTTTCTTTCACTCTCTTTCTCAACCTGGCCTCTACTTTGATGATGGTAACGCTGCAGCAGTGTGTGTTCTCCTGTTTGTGACGCACACTGTCAGGCTGGGCATGGTGATCCGAATGTGGGTTTGACCAGCTGTTACTACGGCTGTAGCACCTGTGGCGGACACATTTCCACCCAGTTATCTGGAGAGGACACTCGGACTGATTACTGACAGTCACAATGATATTATACTCTTACTATATCATCACTGTTGAGCATCGACATCAGGATGTCTGTTACTATATGATGAGAAAAGTTGGAAAAAAATCATCATAACAGAAATATGATAGCATTGTTATTAGTGCTGGGCAACGATTGCAATTTTTAATCGCATTGTTATGGCAAAGTTCAATAATGAATTCAAAAGTAGTGTGTTGCGCACTTTTATTTTAAAAGTACTGCTATATGAACAAAAGGTCAATAACATTTGGTTTGTAAACACTTTAAACACATCAGGTTCATGTTAGCAGCAGTATTCCCTTTACACAGTAGCAGTTCTATCTCTTCACTATCTGTGCTCAGTGTGTGACTGTATATGAAACGTTCCACTGCTGTGCAACATGAATAACATGTTTCAGCACGTTTCATCTACATGTGTGTTGTGTCTTCATGACAGTCAGAGCATGTGAATGCAGCTCTACTGTTCATCAATATAATGCTGTAACTCAGAGGTGATGATGGTGACCCAGCGATCAAAGAATAAAGACACTTTACGCACAATTTAGGTGTATTTTTCCCTTTAACTCACGAGATGCAGGTAGTATGTTTTATACTTAATGTGAATATAATTCATACTTTGTTGGCATCTTATTCTGAAAACCGGATGTTCGTCTGAAGAAACCGGATGTTGTCTCACGTTAATCGAGTCTAACTTTCAAAGTCCTTCGCTCGCTCCCGATCTGTGCCGTTTGAATGCGTCTACCGTGAATTTCAGCATATAGGTGCACTAAAGTGCAAGTGTCTGCTGAGTTGACCACTGAGATCTGAGTGTCTGCTGACTTTACCGCAGCGATGTCCAGTAGTCTCTATTCCTCCACCGCTGCCAGTGAGCAACGGACTTTCAAAATTTAAAAAAAATGCGTTAACGCGCTATAAAATAATTAACGCGTTAACTTGCCCAGCACTAGTTGTTATGCATTACGTTAAAGAGTGTTAAGTATGTCAATCTCACTGTGATATTAAATATATTCACTATTATAGAGGCTTGAAATTAAATAATTTTAAAAGAATACCGATGGGATTGCAATGTGTCCTGGTTTTCCCAGGTGACATTCAAATCTCTGCTTCAATCCAGAGGGTGAAGCTGTTTGGTAACTGACACCAGAGGAAGAAGAACTTTGTCAGTTACAACAAAAACTACTATTATTAAACAGTCATTGATGCATTGCACAGATCGTATAGTGGTTAAACTGATCAGGGATCAGATAACTACTACAAACACTCACTCCACCATGGTCATATGTGTAGAAATAGCTGGAGCTGCATTCTTCCTTTGCTTTAATGTGCTAATGTTTCAGTGTAGCTTCAACTGCCATTATTCCAGGTGACTGTAGAGTCCACTTCCACAGATTCCATAAACAAGGGAAGACGGGTGTATTTACATCTGTTCAAAATCAGATCAGTTTGCATCTCAAAAATCTGATTTCCATCATGTTAAGTCTATCATCTCCTGCAACTTTCATGCTCTAGAAACAAAAAAATCACACAAGTCATGCGGTATAAGTACTATTTCTAAGAATAAACTTTCATTCTTCAGCCGAAACGGATGAGTTCCTAAAAGGCTTGCATTTGCATATCTCCATGACAACTCAACAACAACCTCCATCTAGATGAAGACCATGTTATATGACTGAAAGCTCGAGAAAAAAATGTAAGTGGATGTTTAGAATGCATCATAGACATGGGCATCATAGAAAGTCAAACCATTTTGTCAAATAAATCACATTTAGACTTATTGGATGCATGTGGAAATGGACCAGTTAAGAAAAACACTCATTATAAAGTTTACCATTGTGGAACTAGAGGTCTCTCCCTCTTCCAATCTCCCTATCAATTTCTCTCTCCCTCTCGTTCTTGTTCTCCCAACCTTCTTCTCCATCTCCCTCTCCTCATTCTCTCAGTCATGACAGCAGTCTCTCACTCTGTACAGGAAAGCTGCAGAAGGGCTTGGTGCAGTCTTGCAGGGATGTGTCTGTGTGTGAATGTTTGGAGCTGCAGTGTGTAAGTAGGTCAGTGCTGATTGGTGCTGCTACCTGAATAAAAACAAAAAGGTCAAACTCTGTGCTGTCCCTTGTTTCATCATTTCTGTCTTCTTGAATATCAAGTTAGCCTTGTGAACCCAAAGTAAAGAGGAATTCATGAGAGCTCTCACTGTTACACCTCTCTCTCTCACACACACACAGTAGAAGGTACACTTGTGTGTATTTATACTTCCAAGGATTGGGGCACTAAACAGTGATGTAATGTTTCTGTCTCTGAAGAATCTTTTTCAAATGAGGCAGGAAAGATGCCACCAATTTGCATTATGGGAAATGGAAGATCCAGTGTTTTTCTGTAGCGTGTCTCATATTGGGGATTAACCCACTATCTAAGAAAAAATATGAACGGTAGTCAATGGCAAGAAAGACTTTTTTTCATCCTGTTTGAATTTTGCCATGAGTTACACGTTTGATTTTTGTCCATTTAAAAGATAATTTTGCCATATAACTGTTGAAGTATAAGACTGAAAATACGTTATTCGAAAAACTACATGGCCAAAAGTGGCATAGGTGACGTCTCTAAGGCTACGATGCCTGTGTGTTTTGAACCAGGATGTACTCACGTCAACAACTGGTCTCACTCTCTCTTCCCGGCTGATTTAAAAAATAAAAAATTAAAATTAAAAAATTCACTTAAAAAAACATCAGGTAAGATAATGCTACATTTGTGTTACGAACAGACTAGGAACCCAAATACAGTACACAGACAAGCAGGCAGTTCTAAGGGATTTATTGAGACCAAGGTGAATCATAGGGCCGATCAGGAGATCCAATGACGGTGGAGTGCAGGTGTTGAGTGACATGCGCTGGCCTGTGCCTTCCTGAGACCCTTTTCCACCCCATTCCTAAGAGAGCGCAGGGGGATCTCGGGGTATAGGTTTCAAACCCTTCCTACTACCGTTACCGGCCTGCCCCCTGATAGGACAAGGTCGGGTCTCGGGGCCTAGGTTTCAAACCCTAACTAATCGGTTTTTTTCGCCCGCGCTTTCGGACTACCAATCCATATTCACTCCAATTGTTATGTCTCAGGCCAGACCAGTGGTGGGGTGGGATATATATTAAAAAAAAGGGGAGAAGTACTAGATAAGAGGTATAGGGAAATTAGGTTATGACACACACAGGTCCAGGAGCCTAACCCTACTATGGTAGGTTCTAAACCTAACCCTAATCCTAGCCCTAAACCCAACCCCGGGGGGCTCTAAACCTAACCCTAATCCTAGCTCTAACCTTAAAGAAAAGAAAAGCCAGATGTCAAAAGGACAAGTTCCAAAGGTCAAAGGACAGGTTCCAAAGGTCAAAGGACAAGTTCCAAATGTCAAATGACAAATTCTAAAGGTTAAGAGAAGAGAGGGAAATAGAGGGGGCTGATGATGATATATTCGGAGGGTGATACTTTATTTCCTTCCTCCCGGGTACTCCGGGGGCATGGAGGGGAGTCTCAGGTAGGGATACAGAGGACGCCTATTCCGGCGGGGGAAGGGGTTTAGAGGTATTTCCTCACCCTTCTTTAACTCTGTGGGTCAGTTTAAGTAGGTAATAGGGGAGAAGAGGAGAAAAGAGATGTCAAAGGACAAGTTCTAAATGTTAGAGAAGGGAGAGGGCTGATGATGATATATTCGGAGGGTGATACTTTATTTCCTTCCTCCCGGGTACTCCCGGGGGCGAGTCTCGGGTAGGGATACAGAGGACGCCTATTCCGGCGGGGGAAGGGGTTTAGACGTACTTCCTCACCCTTCTTTAACTCTGTGGGTCAGTTTAAGTAGGTACTAGGGGATGGGACACACGTAAGGTGAGGTCAAAGGTTGAGGCTAGGAGACATCGGGAGGAAAGGTTGTTGAGTGACATGCGCTGGCCTGTGCCTTCCTGAGACCCTTTTCCACCCCATTCCTAAGGGAGCGCAGGGGGATCTCGGGGTATAGGTTTCAAACCCTTCCTACTACCGTTACCGGCCTGCCCCCTGATAGGACAAGGTCGGGTCTCGGGGCCTAGGTTTCAAACCCTATTCAACCCTAACCTTCAACACCTTTCGGTCGAGTTCCTGGACACCAGGGTCTTCTTCCAAGAATCCAGCGACCAGAACAAAACCCTGGCCACCAAAGTTCACTTCAAGGAAACGGACCGCCACGCCCTCCTCCATAAATCCAATTATCACCCCAAACACACCTACAGAGGTCTCATCAAGTCTCAGCTGATCCGGTTCCACAGGATCTGTACCCTCCCGGGCCATGTGGAGGAGGCAACCAGCACCCTTTTTGGCACGTTGAGACTCAGGGGTTACTCGAAGCGCTTCCTGAGAACGATTAAGGCGGAGGTCGCCGACACCTTCAGAGGCGGCACCGGCACCCCACAACCTCCGGCCCAGTCCCTCGTCCCCTTGATTTTAACATTCTCTGATGCTACCCATAACCTGCTCAAAACCATCAAGAGCAATTTTCAGGGGACGAGGGAACACTGTGCCGCCCTGGAGGACAGCCGTGTGATCTCCGCCTTTCGTAGAAATAGAAATCTCAAAGACATCCTGGTCCACACTGACCTCAACAAGCAAGGGACCAGGAGGGAGGCGCTTCGAGGTTCGGAGATCGGTTTTATGAGTCTCCCCCACGTTTTTAACCCCCAGAGCAGACTCGGTTTTAACTTGGGGCAGGCCCTGCCACCCACAGCTTCTAATGTGGTTTATGCTCTCAGATGCAGGGCCTGCCACAAACTATACGTGGGGAGACAAAGAATGAGCTGCATCTTAGAATTAAACAGCACTTTTATATGATCAATAGTGGGAATGGCACGAGCGTCCTATATGCACATTTTAAACTCCATGGCTCACACGGTCTCCAAAGTGTGGGCCTGGAGAGCAGCGGACAGTGGAGCAGGGTGCAGCGGCAAGCAGCGGAGAGGAAATGGATCCACAGACTGGGAACTATAGACCCGCACGGGCTGAATGAAAAATATTAACACCCAGTCTGTTTTTATTGGAGCCTCGCCTGCCATCCTTTTGCCTTTTCTCACCCCCCCATTATATCTCCACCATGGCATTTCCTTTATATACATGTTTATTTATATATTTATACTTGTCTTTCAAGTGTGGTCTTAATATATTATGCATGGTTTTATTCACCTTTTTAACTATTTTAATTGTATATTATTGTTAAATTATTTATATATATTTTTATTTATCTGATCTTTTAACTTATTTATCTATTTTAATCTTCCCATGGTGGAGACACACCCTATGTCCTCCCCTCTCCCCCCACAGGCAGACGAGGCCCATTTTTTAGACTCCCGATTGTACAGCTGACGTGGGATAGGGTTATTGGGCATAATTTTACACATTTTTCCACTTTTGCATGTTTTTACATTTTAAAGCACTTATTACTTAATTTACTTTTTTAAAGCACTTATTTATTTATCTTTTTAAAGTTTTAGATGTGGTGTGTGTGTACATACATGTATTATATGTTAATTTATCATTTTATTTATATATTTATTGGGAAATTACTGTGTATGATTGTGTTTTTATCCCTTTGTCCCCGTTTTTTAACCTCCCTTCCCCTTTTAACATTTCCTCTCCGCCTGTCCCGCTGGCGGTTGCTCTGCTGCCAGGCTGTTTTTAATAAAATTGTTTTAATTGTCTTTTATCCTTAGGGTTTTTATTAAAGCCTTTTTAAAGGACAGCCCCCTTGTGCCAGTGCCCCTCGCGGCCCTCTTAGGAGGGCCACGCTCCTTACCAAACCTAACCCTAACCCAAATGGGGCGATTTATGCCTTTTGAGTTCAAAACATGCAAATGATCGGCCAAATGGGCGGAATGGGCCTTTCGGGTCCAAAACCTTGGAAAACATGGAAATGGGTGGGGCATGTGCCAAATGGGGCGATTTATGCCTTTCGTGTTCAAAACATGGAAATGGATCACCAAATGGGCGGAATGGGCCTTTCGGGTCCAAAACCTTGGAAAACATGGAAATGGGTGGGGCATGTGCCAAATGGGGCGATTCATGCCTTTCGAGTTGAAAACATGGAAATGGATGGGAGTAGGTGGGGCAAGTCCCCAAAGTGACCATTTATGCTTTTGGACCTCTTTTCCCATGATTTAAAAAAAAAATCAAACGTAGGGGACAACAGAGGACACTCTTTAAGAATCAGTTGGAATTACGTCAATACGATGTTCCTGAAAAAATATATTTTTTACCAAAGGTCTACAGAGTTCTCCTTCGGCATGCTGAATCGAGTCATCAGAGGGAGTGTGTGGTGCAAAATTCAGGCAGTTTCAACCTTCTTTCCCCGATTTTTGGTCAATTTTTATGCATTGCACCAATTTCGGCCCCTGATCCTGCTTTTGGGCACCTTAACATGGACCTACGAACTCTAAATTTGGGTCATTTAACCTAAACGACCCTCCCTTCATTTACAAAAAGAATGTATTCCTCTATCTTGCTTTAAAGTATTTTTAATAAATTAAAAGACTGTTAATGATGTGTACATGTTGCTGTTTCTGTTGGGTGCAATAAAAACACTTGTAAATGGATTTTTATTCTAAAGTTGACATATGATGGACACAAGAGGACCCTCTTCAAGGTACAATTGGATTCAAGTCATTAGCATGCTAACAGGAGATAGTTTTCCAGAGGATCTGCAGACTTGCTGCTCCATGTGCTCATTCAAGTCATCAAGGCGAGTGTCCCGTTCAATTACAACACCGTTACATCCCTTTTCTGAGAAGTTATGACATTTTGAAGGAGGGCCATTTGGCCATTCATTTTACCCTAGCAAAATCCCCCATTCAAATGTAGGCCAATTCCCCCTCCTCCCGCGCAGGCATGCTAAGTGCTAGGGAGTACCATCCAACATGAATGTGCCTCATTTGGGCATGTCTACAACATATTAAAAAAGCAGGGCTCTGACAAGTTTAGAAATAAAAATTGCTCCAATCTGACCAAGAGCACGACAGGGTGTACGCCTTAGGGATGTGTACCCCATGCTGAAGTCTGAGTGTGATACAGGCAAAAATCTTTTCTCGATTATTTAGAGGGATTTTGTTCAGGTGACCTTATTGTAGGCCTGGTCCACAATGTTTGTCCCAAATTTGTGGGTTCTGGGACCCATATTTGAGAAATTATGGCCATTCTTGCATATGGCAAAAAATCCCAAAATATAAGGGAATAAGGCCCCAATTAAGCCCTTTGGGGCTGTTTTTGGGGACCTTAACCTGCAGCTACGACGTCCAGATTATAGGTATGTAATGGTGACAAGTCCCTCTTTGAAGGAGAAAAGGATTCAAAACTCTACCCCGTTTTAAAGTATAAAAAGTTAGAGAAAAGACTGGTAAAAACTTACCTTACTTACTTACTTGGCTTTCGGCCAACTGGGACCATAAGTGACATTTGGTTCGAATCCTTTAATTTTGGTCAATTTTCAAACACTTGTAAATGGCTTTCTTTCATGAACTTCACATATGATGGACAAAAGAGGACGCTCAATTGGATTCAAGTCATTAGCATGCTGCTAACAGAAGTTAGCTTTCCCAAGGGTCTACAGAGATCTTGCTTTGGATCCTGCATCACGTTATCACAGGGGACAGATTTCTGCAAAAATCTGGCAGTTTCAACCTTTCACTACGATTTAATGGCCCGTTTCTCACTTGCCCAAAAAAGCCGAAAAATAAGGCAATATGCCTCAATTTTGACGTTTGGGTACCTTAAGTTGCAGCTACGACCGCAAAATTTGGGGGAATTCATATTCACTAGCCCATCTTTAAGGAGGAAAAGGATTCAAATCTCTACTTTGATTTAAAGTGTAAAAATTGAGAGAAAAGATTGGTGAAGGCCATTTCGGAACATAAGTGCCATTTGGTTAGAATCCTTTCTGTTGGGTGAAATAAACAGTCCATTTCCAATTGATATTCACACCATTTAATCTGTGGGCAAAGGTGGAATGACTGAAAATGTCAGGGTCCTAGCCCATTGTTTTCTAGGTTTATTTAGGCCGACTTAGGTCAAAACTCTATAGTTCACTATGGAAAAAGTGTTTGGATTTACTGTTAAAATTTCAGGGTCCTAGCCCAAAGGGTTGTGGAGATATTCTGCTTCCTAGCCCAAAGGTATTTCATCTCCTCCCCAAGAAATCCCATCAGCACCTAAACACACCTCAGACATACAGGAGCCTTCATGGCCATCGTTTGAGCCTCTCAACCAATCAGAACAGGACCCGACATGCAAAACCTCTAGCTTACCTCCAGTTTCTGTCAGTTCTCAGCAGTCTACAGCCAGAGTAAGTACTAATCTCATCCTCCTAATTTCATGTACATTTTATGAAATACTGTATCGAAATGGCTGATTATGTGCTTATTGTCTGTTAATTAAGAGTTTAAAAAGTTTATAAGGAGGACTCCATCATCTTCCTCCATTCTGCTGCAGGGCAGCACTCAGTGCTTATGCTACTGTTAGTACTGTTCTGCAGGGGGCTGCTCACTGCTTATTAGCCATTAATTAACGGACTAATTAAGAGTTTAAACTGATTATTACACAGGCGTTCATCATGCTACTCTGTTAGCTTCTAATGCAGGGAGCGACTCAGTTCTTATTATCCATTAATTAACGGATTTAAGTGGTTTTAAGACTGGTTTCAGTGTGAGAGATGAACTAATTAAGACTTCTAAGAGTTAATCACTCAGGCCTTCATCATTTTTAATTTAATGTAGGCCAATTATCCAAATGGCACATTTGTTCCGTTTTTCTTCCATGTTGCTCTGCCTCATGTGTCCTCCATTTCATGTCTACGTCATGGGTCCGCCATTTTAGATTTCCCTCATGTGTCGGCCATTTTGTGCTTTTGATGGGGAACTAATTAAGAGTTCAAACTGATTATTATACAGGCGTTCATCATGCTACTCTGTTAGCTTCTAATGCAGGGAGCTACACAGGTGTCCGTCATGCTACCATTAGCTTCTAATGCAGGGAGGTACACAGGCGTCCGTCATGCTACTTGCTACCATTAGCTTAGCATTAGCAAGTACTTTTTTTTCCGTAGTATTCATTTTTCCAAAGTATTTTTTTAAGTCTCTTTTTCTTTTCTCTTTCAAATACAGAAATGACCCCACCTAAGGAAACGAGCTGTTGCCCCTTGTGCCTTCGGGTGTATGCGGCTCTGCCGCATCACCTGAAGCGCTCACATTTAGTAAAAAACCTGACGGAGCGCAAGCTGCTCCTCGGGCTTGCAACAGGCCGGGTGAACATTCGCTCTGGGTAGTGTCCAGTCTCGGGCTGTCGGTGCGACAGTTCGAGGCTGGACAAGCACCTGAACCAGGGCCACCCAGAACTCACTGAGAGCACACTGAAGGCCTTCATCCATGCCGCCAAGAAGACCGCCACAGTCCAGCTGCGGGCATCCAACTCAGTCATCGCCATGATGACAGTGCTGGACCTGGAGGAGGAGGAGGAAGCGCAGCAGGACCATGTGGTGCAGGCAGATACAGCCTGTGGAAATCAAGACTGTATCAGGGAAAAGCTGAAGCTGAAGGCCTCCAACAGCCACCTCCAGCTGGAGCTAGAAAAGAGCCTGGCCACCTCGAAGCAATTGGCCAAGAGGCTGCGGAAGCAGGAACAAACTGTGAGTACGGCTGGCTGGAAGGTGAGAAGCATCATACTGGTTGTCAAAATAGTAATAATAATTAGATCCTCTGCATTTCTTTTTTTTCTCTCTCAGCCAAGACCAGTTGCACAACAGGAGGCAGAAGAGGCGATGGACTCTGGGGAACAGGCTGGGCCAAGCGGCGTGGTGCAACCTGCAGCACAAATTGGAGAAACCCATGCCGGGACCAGTGCCACCCCGGAAGCATTCCGGGGCAGCGGGAGAGGCCCCGGAATGTTTTAAAAATCATTTTCAATTTCTAATCACAGTGACATACCTGAAGGCGTACCAGCTCTACCACGAGGGCAGAGCCCCGTCAATCAAGCAGAAGGGCAACGCCCTGTCGCGGGTGTCAAGGGTCAAGTCGTTCTTGTACTTCCTGTCACAGGGGAGAAAGGAGACCTCCACCTGGCTGTTCCTCGACAATCCTGAGGGAATCAGCAAGTAAGCCTTGTTTTCCCATGCAAATTGAGCAGTTGTGACACCAGACTAGTGTGAACAGCGAATAAATGCCAGTTTCTTTCTGCAGCTACGCCAGCCACGTAGAAACAGCAGGGAAGCAGGTCAGCACGGCCAACTTCTACCTCCGAAATGTCCTGCAGTTCATCTTGTATTTTCAAGAGACCCCGCCCCCCCCTGTCCAGGCTGTCAAAGATTCAGATTACCACAGTGGTCAGGAGCGTGAGGGCTGCACTGCAAAAGATCGGGAAGTCGGTCGTCCTTCACCAATTAAAGGTGAAGGCAGCCAAATTAAGTCATCTCATTACCAGGGACAGCCTCCGGATTTGCCGGAAGCTGTCCCGGGAAATGATCCCTGGATTACTGGGTTAGACAGTTAGCATATCTCAACGCCCAATGCAAAGATGGAAATAAACCTGTGTCTCTCTCCAATTTGCTGAAGGTGCTTTTTTCTTCTTCTCTCTTTTGCCCTGTCCTCTTTTCAGAGCGCATGGAGACACAGACAGACCCCACGCTCCGCTATACATTCTACGGGTACTGGTCTGCATTTGTGGCTTCGATGTACGGCCACCGGCCGGGGGTCCTCACGAACATGACCGTCGACGAGATCAAGGCTGCACGGGACGTGCAATGCGGCGACCAAGGGCGACGGTTTTGTGATCAGTGTATGTACCAGGTTCTATACTCAAGTGCCTCATCAACTGTGTTTTATTTGAAATGTTTGATGTTGTTTTCTGTGTATTGCAGGTGGACGACCACAAAACATCTAAGGATTTTGGGCCGGCCCAGATCTACCTGACGGACGAGGAATTTTCGTGGATGGAAAGATGGATACAGGTGCGGGCCCTCTCCTACCCGGTGCTCAACCGGGTGCTCATAACGGCCGGGCATGGCCCAGTTGAGAACCTTGTGAGGTACTTTCAGACGGCGTGGGTGGAGATGGGCCTGTCGGGGAGGCCCACCTTCACCGACGTAAGGACGGCGGTGTCGGGACATGTAAGTTCATTTTTTCAGTCATTCTCCCCTTGGTGCTTTATTACAAAAACACTTGGCTGGCTTTACTAACAAAGACAAACATTTTGTGCTCCTCTTTTTTACTGTGTCCAGGCCAAAGACCACCACCCAGATGAGGTGAGGAACAAGATCGCAAGCTTCATGTGCCACAGCACTGGCACTGCAGACCGATTTTACGTGCTGGCGCTAGATTGCACCAGGACCAAGGAGCTGCGCCTCCAATTTGAGGATATTGTTGTCCCCTCCTCTCCGACCACCGCCACACCTCGCCCATCCCTTTGGCCACAGCCAAAAGAGCCAGAACAAGAAAGAGGAGGGAGGACACCTCCGTTGATACAGAAACCAAGGACGACGACGAGGTCCACTACCAGGAGTCAGCGGGCAGTGCCGTGGAAGAGGAGATGGATGACCTCAAGGAGGAGGAAGACTTCACCTTGATGGTGGAAAATGTAAGTTTGGCAGTTATGCTCAGCCCAATCGAAAAAAGGGTCAAGGTCATCTGCCAGAAGGCGAAACAGAGGATGACCAGGACAGTGGCGAAACGCATGAAAGAGGCTGCTGCTGCAGAGGGAGGCGTCCAGGAGGGAGGCCGAGGTGGCCATTAATTGTCCCAAATGGTCCCAATTGACCCCGGCCATCTGGGTCATTTTGGGACATCTAAGGGCCACCATCTGTGGGATTTCCCAAATGTCCCTATTTGGTCCCAATGGCCCATCCCAAATGGCCCTTTTTCAATTATAAGGGAACTTATAGCCCTTATGACTCAAAAAGGGCCATTTCAACTACATTTGATCTCGTTTAGTCCAAAAATCCCAACCCGAGTGGCCCTTTTGTTCTCATTCCTCCCAAACACTATCTACAGTATGCTCCGGCCTAGGAAGCTGACACTTATGAGGGTGCATACCTGGGAACAGTCAAACAGGTGTGCAAAGTTTCAAGCAAATCAGATGAGTTTGATCTATAAAACCACAGACCCTGTGTACCAAGCCCCACAAAACTTGCCGTGTGTGTTCCTATGAAGCCACAGACCCTGTTTACCAAGTTTGGTGGCTGTAGCCCATTTACATCCAATTGCACCATATATGATGAAGTAGCTGAAATGGCACATATTAACCCGAAAGGCATTGGGGAAACCCGGGACAATTAGTGCCTTTTGGGTTGGGATTTTTGGCTGGCACGAGAGCCCCATCAAATGTAGTTGAAATGGCCCTTTTAGTTATAAGGGAACTGCCATTTCCAAGACAAAAAGTGCCTCGAAATGGCCCTTTTTCAATTAGTACAGACCAAAGGTCAGCTTCCTAGCCCAAAGTGTTGTGGAGAACTTCCAGGTCAAATGTCAGTTGATTTACAACTCAGAAAGTGTCATGTGTCCCAACCATACTGGCCAAATGGCAACTTTTGTCCCAAACCATTGTTTCCGTACAATTGAATGTTGGTCCAAGATATCTACGTTTGAGGGCGGGAAATTGAACGGTAGAGAAGTTACAGCACTTTAAAATGTCAATCCTGATCATGGCGCAGATGGCCATGAATTGTCCCTAATCTTCCCATTCGTCCCGGCAAATGGCCCTTTTCCTCCCAAAAATCCCGCCATATGGCACTTTTCAGCCCATTTGTCCCCACCAAATGGCACTTTTATCCCGATTTGGCCCGGGACGTTCGGGAGACAAAGGGCCATTTAAGGGACAGCATTTTGTGGGGTGCCCAAATGTCCCTTTTTGGGCCAAATGTCAGTTTCAAGTGGCCCTTTTTCTCCCGAACGTCCCTGGGGGTTTGCCCCCTGGTGGACACAAGCGGAAAAGGGCCAATTGGGAAAAATGTTCCAAAACTTTGGAAAATAATTCCTCGGCGACCGACGGTCCGAACGGAGCGCCGTTTTCCCACGTGGAACGTGGGCAAATATGTTATATTCCCTAGGGGTCTCACTATTTTTAAGGGCGCTCCTTATACCCGGAAGGTTTAGCCGAAAACTGACCGATATGGCCCACCGGCGTAATACAATTGTAGGCGAAAAGTCCGCCCGAGTGTTAAGGCCGGTTAGGACACACACAGGTCTAGAAGCCTAACCTTACTATGGTAGGTTCTAAACCTAACCCTAACCCTTTCGCCCTTCAAGACACATGACGTCTTCCAGAAAGATAAAAGAATGGCATCTCAACATCCACAAAAAATGGGTCATTATGGGAGACTCAAATGTGTATAATCTGCCATCACACACCATAACTGACCTTCAGATCGATTAGCTTCCAGGGGCCAACTTCAGGAATGCTGAGGGCATTCTGCAAAACACTACAACACACGTCACGGTGGAGAAGATCGTCATGTCCTTCGGCATCTGTAATCGGGACCAAAAGACTAAAGAAACGTCCATCAAGCAACTGCAGGGCATGCTGAGAGTGGCTAAAACTCACTTTCCCCAGGCTCGGATCATCATCCTACAAATTAACTTTTCCAACAGCCTGACGGAGAAGGAGAAACTTAGCTTAACACAGCTCAACACATACATTGCACTACTGGGTGAGTACATTCCCATGTTACCCAGCACTCAATTTAAAACTGAAGCAGACAATATTCATTGGACAAATGAGACGGGAAAAATCATGTTTGACCATTGGTGTGCACATTTAAATTAAGTATCCCCACAAGCCTGCCGCCACAGGAGGGGAACAAATCGGTTATCAACTTAACTAAAGATGTAAAATTGACTACTGAACAAGTATCCCTGCTTTCTCGGGGACTCAATTTTATTCCCACTAAGGGCACTAATACGGATCTTATCCCACAAACCAAGTATGATGTACAACAATATCACAGAACACTCAGATTAGCAGCCTCCTACTAAAAGACTTCCATTTATTCACAAGTCAACATGGACTCCTCCAAAAACTAATTCCACCAGAAATTGATAATATCATCAAGGCTGACGACAGATATTTTGACACTAAATTTAAAGTTCACCAAGTTCCTCCTAATCTTAGCAATTCTGAAATTCTGGCCCTCAAACAATTAAAAGACAATAAACAGATTGTTATCAAACAGGCAGATAAAGGGAGTGCCATAGTTATTTTGGATAGAGAATATTTGTGGGAAGGCTACAGACAACTGAAGGATACAAAGTATTACATTAAATTAGATAAACCTATCTACCTGGACACCATCCCCTTAGTGAATAAAATCATCCAATCTCTACATGCTAAATGATTTATTAACACTAAACATAAGCATTACCTGATGGGGGACTCCACACCCAGAGCCAGAATATTTTAGATGCTCCCTAAGATCCACAAAGATCCCAATAAATGGAGCTTACCTCACCAAATTCCACCGGGCCGACCTATTGTCTCAGACTGCAGCAGCGAGACCTACCACACGGCGGAGTACTTGGACCACCTTTTAAATCCTCTCCATCACACGTCCCAGCTATATTAAAGACACTTATCATTTCGTGAATATAGTTAAGAAACTGAAGATTCCTGAAGGAGCCATCCTCTTTACCTTAGATATTGATAGTTTATACACCAGCATAGACATTGAAGAGGGTTTACAGGCCATAAAAAACGCCTTCCAAAAACAGCGTAATATAAACAGGCCTGATAAAGAGCTACTTGAATTACTGAAGATTAATCTGACAAAAAATGATTTCCAATTCAATGAGGAATGGTTCTTACAAATTAAAGGAACAGCCATGGGCAAAAAATTCGCACCAGCTTATGCCAATATTTTCATGGCTGAATGGGAGGCTTCGGCACTGCAGGCCTGTGAAAAAAAGCCACTCCATTATTATAGATACCTCGATATCTGGGGGGTGTGGACCCATAACCAACAACAATTTGAGACCTTCCTAAATACCCTCAATACCCACAGGGACTCGATTAAGATCAAATCAACGAGCAGTCTGAAGTCGGTGGATTTTCTGGATACGACAACTTTTAAAGCAAACAATTTCCAAAAAACTCAATGTTTAGATATCAAAGTGTTCTTTAAAGAAACTGACACACACGCTCTCCTTCATAAAACAAGTTTCCATCCCAAACATACTTACGCTGGCCTAATCAAATCACAATTACTTAGATTCCACAGAATCTGCACAGGACAGAATGATTTTAAAGAAGCAGTGAAAATTATATTTCGAGGGTACTCTAGGACCTTCTGTTGGAAGGGCCTCAAATCATTCCTTGATCTTAAACCTACAGCACTTACTCTCCGTCCACCAAGAACCTGTCCAACCAACTCAGAATTAACTTCAATACGTGCATCAAAGGGTCTCCCACCCTAAGTAATCACAGCATCATACCAGCGTTCAGAAGGAATAAAAACTTACAGGATTATTTAGTAAAGGCTAAAATACAACCACTTTTAAAACCAAGGCCCACAGTACAAAAATAATAATTTAGACAGAGACAGTGGCTCTTCAACAACAGTACAGGGGAAATATTTAAAATCCTAACCCGAGGAGACCCCTCTACCAAAAACTGTGTATATAATATTTCATGTAAAAAGTGTAAACTACAATATGTTGGTGAAACTGGCAATATGCTTTCCACACGCTTTGCACAACACAAATACAACATCACCAAGAGAAAGAAGACTGATACACCACTAGTGAGACACTTTCTCTTACATGGACTGGAAGCAATCAGCACAACAGTCGTTGAGACTAATGACAGTTGGACCACGGCCCAGAGGAAGAAGGCCGAGATGAGATGGATCGCGAAACTCGGGACCAAGGACCCACAGGGTTGGAACGAACATTGAGGGACTCGAGGCAGAGCTCGGGATGGACAGTGCACGGGGGGCAGAGCTGTCTTGACAGCGTTGTTCCCCATAACCCCAACCCAACCCTAACCCGGAGGGCTCTAAACCTAATCCTGGCTTTAACCCTATTATGGAAAGCTCTAACCCTAACCCTTCTAAAACGGCCAGCAGATGATGCCATATCACCCTTACAGATTGAAAATAATTGAATTATTTTTAAGACTTTTAAAACTTTAAATGATATATATTTAATTATGCTATTTATATTTAAAAATACTTTAATTAAATTATTTTTTTAATTTGAAAGTATAAATATATATAAATATGATTGAATTTAATTATTTTAGCCTTTTTTTATATGCACTTTTAATTACACTGAAAAATGAGGTCGCTTGTATGAATATCAATTCATCAAAATCTAGGCTCAACACTGTTGTTTTTCTTTGGTGTTGTTGACTTACTCATTTGAAATGGTAATGTGTGTCACACCGGCTGGCCATTTTAGAGAATGAACATAATTAGAGACATACGATCTCCACACCCCAATGAAAGCGTCATTTAATTGGTCCTGCATCTTCTCATAATCACTTTTATCGGTTTGGGTGTTTCGAGGAATTTTGACGTGCCCTGCTTTAATGACCAGGGTTTGTTTTTCACCAAATATTTCTCTCTTTTTTCTTTTAGAAATGACTCCACCAAAGGACTCGTCAACTTGCCCTCTGTGCTCCAAGATCTGTGCGGCCATGCAGTATCATCTAAGGAAGGCGCACTTTGTTGAAAATATTGATGAGCGAAAGGTTCTTCTTGGCCTTGCTACTGGTCGTTTAAACATCCGATCTGAGGCTTGTCCAGTTGCGGGCTGCCAATATAAAAGCACACGGCTGGACAAGCACCTTACTGCTAGCCATCCGGAGCTGGATGATGATGGTATCAACATTAACCTGAAAATGGTAAGATGGTAGGTAGCCCTGGCCAAATTGGCCACGCTCAAGGCATCAAACCCTGCGATCCCATTGGCATCAGGGCTTGACCTCGTGCTGCTGGAGGAGGGACAACAGGTGAGGGAGCAGGATCAGCGAGAGGAGGAGGAGCCGGTGCCGGAAGAATGCACCAAAGCTGAGTGCATCGCCCTGCAAGAAACCAACAGGCGGCAGGCGAATCGCCTGAGGGCACTTGAGATTCAACTCTCCCAACACCTCAAACGAAACAAGAGGGACTGCAAGACAATCAGGAGGTTGACGGCTGGCCTTGAAAAGGTGAGTGCTGCTGGTTGGAAGGTGAAAAGCATTATACTGGTTGTCAAAATAATAACTTTTATTATACTCTCTGTATTTCTGTTTTCTTTTTCAGCAGGATTCAGGTGAAGCCTTCATTACGGCAGAGCGACAAGGGATGGAGGGAGACGACCAAGAGGCCGGGACCAGCAGTCAGCCGGCACCGGCTGCAGAGGACCTCTCCGACGAGGAACTATCTTTCGAGGAACCGGCGGCCGAGAAAGCACAAGTGCCGGCTGGAAAGGATCAGAACATCAAATGCCTTTTCAGGGGAAGTGGCAGAAGCTCCGGAATGAGGAGCCTTGTCTTCTCCAAGTCGATTGGTAAGAAGGGAAAGTAGAATATGTGTATGTGACTGGTGTAAGATTGTACTGCAAATGTTAGGGTTAGGACCTGCAGTCGTCAGGGAAGACCGTAACTACTGCCACTTTTTACCTCTGGAACATATACCAATTTTGTAAATATATAAGTGAGACCCCACCCAGCCTGAGCCAGCTCTCTCAAGTAGAGCTGGTTGGCATTATCAGAGTGGTGAAATCCACCTTGACCAACTTGAGCAAGCCGGTGGTGCTTCACCAGCTAAAAGTAAAATCGAAGAAGATGGACAAGCTGGTGTCCAGATCAAGCCTGAAGAAGTGCCAGGAAAAGGCCACGGCAAAGATCCCGGAGCTACTGGGTAAGACAGTTGGCATATCTGAACAGGCAATACAGAGATGCAGATGGAAATAAACCTGTCTCCCTCCAAGGTGTTAAATGTCCTATTTTTCCTTCTCTCTTTTTGCCCTGACCTCTTTTCAGACCAAATGGAGGCCAGTGGGGAGAGTGACCCGAGATGTACATTTTATGGTTATTTCTCGGCCTTCGTGGCATCCGTCTACGGCCATCACCCGGGGGTGCTTACCAACATGATGGTGGAAGAGGTGTGGGCGGCAAAGGACGAGGACCAAACCACCCCACAGGACGGCTACCTTATCACTGTAAGTACCAGGCACTAGACTGAAGTTAGTGGTAACCCGAGTGTTTTCTTCGGAATGTTTGATGGTGCTTTCTGTGTACTGCAGGTGAACGAACACAAAACTAACAGAAACTTTGGGGCGGCACAGATATACTTGGACCCAGAAGAATATGTCTGGCTGGAGAGATGGCTCGGACAGCGAGCCCTTTTGAAGCCAGCCAATGACAGAGTTTTTGTTACATCTGGGAAAGGGCCGGTGAAGAACCTGCTGCACTACATGCAGACGGCATGGGCGGAGATGGGGCTGCCCGGCAGGCCCACCTTCACCGATCTAAGAACGGCCGTGGCTGCACATGTAAGTGTCTTTTTTCAGCTACTCCCCCTGTGATGCTTTATTAGAATAAAACTCGGCTGGCTTCATTAACAGGTGCAAATGTTTTGTATTCCTCTGTTCTACTGTATCCAGGCCAAAGATCATCACAGCAAAAGTGTGAGGGCTGACATCACAGCTCTGATGTGCCACGACACGAGTACAGCAGACAGATCCTGCACTTTGTTCTCGGATAAGGCCAAAGCCAAACACCTGAGGGGGCAGCTGGAGGAAGTGGTCGCCTCCTCCACCCACCACCACCACACCACTGCTGTCGGCCAATCATCCCCCACCAAATCCACCTCTGCCACACCACCCTCAAAGAAGAAGAGAACATCCAAGGCAAGGCTCCATTTTGATGACTCGTCCTAGTCGGAGGAAGATGTTCTGGTGCCCTATCAGGAGCCAGGCGACACCTGCCTCGAGGAGGAGAGGCAGGTGATGGAGGATGAAAGGCAGTTCTTGGCTGATCTAGAAGATGTAAGTATAGATTTGTATTTAAAAGTACATGAGTGTTGTGTCAAAACAAACCTCAATGGATACACTCAATGTTTTTTTGTTGTGCTTCCTCAACAGAGTCCAAAAAAGACAAACACAGCTTAAATGCGTAGAGCAGTGGTTCAGCTTAGCCCCTTGGTAAAAACTGGCCAAAGCCTACAGCAGGAAGGCACAGGACAGATGTACGAGGGCGGCGAAAGCTCGACTGAGGCGAGGAAAAAGATAAATCCACCAACATACACACCCACACACCTAAGCACACAAACAAATATTTTTTGTAAATATTTTTATTATAAATATATAAATATACATTTATATATATTTTGTTATGTTATTTGGATAAGATGTCATTTTATAATTTGTTTTGTTAAATTTAAATGGTTGTTTAATTTAAATATCCTCTAGAGAGAGAGAGAGATACATTTTTTTAAATGGTTTTATTATATATATATACTTTTTTTTTTTATGGACTAAATGTTCAGTAATAAAAACATTTTGAAAATGTCAGTCACTTCTCGTTGTTATTCACATAAAATGTCATGGGTGGTCATGCATTCCAGGTGTACCTACCAATGTCTCGTTTGTCCTACTTGCATTTGGGACTTGGGTTTATATATACAGTGGGGCAAAAAAGTATTTAGTCAGCCACCAATTATGCAAGTTCTCCCACTTAACAAGATGAGAGAGGCCTGTAATTTTCATCATAGGTATACCTCAACTATGAGAGACAAAATGAGAAAAAAAAATCCAGAAAATCACATTGTCTGATTTTTAAAGAATTTATTTGCAAATGATGGTGGAAAATAAGTATTTGGTCAATAACAAAAGTTCATCTCAATACTTTGTTATATACCCTTTGTTGGCAATGACAGAGGTCAAACGTTTTCTGTAAGTCTTCACAAGCTTTTCACACACTGTTGCTGGTATTTTGGCCCATTCCTCCATGCAGATCTCCTCTAGAGCAGTGATGTTTTGGGGCTGTCGCTGGGCAACACGGACTTTCAACTCCCTCCACAGATTTTCTATGGGGTTGAGATCTGGAGACTGGCTAGGCCACTCCAGGACCTTGAAATGCTTCTTACGAAGCCACTCCTTCGTTGCCCGGGCGGTGTGTTTGGGATCATTGTCATGCTGAAAGACCCAGCCACGTTTCATCTTCAATGCCCTTGCTGATGGAAGGAGGTTTCCACTCAAAATCTCACGATACATGGCCCCATTCATTCTTTCCTTTACATGGATCAGTCGTCCTGGTCCCCTTGCAGAAAAACAGCCCCAAAGCATGATGTTTCCACCCCCATGCTTCACAGTAGGTATGGTGTTCTTTGGATGCAACTCGGCATTCTTTCTCCTCCAAACACGACGAGTTGAGTTTTTACCAAAAAGTTCTATTTTGGTTTCATCTGACCATATGACATTCTCCCAATCCTCTTCTGGATCATCCAAATGCTCTCTAGCAAACTTCAGACGGGCCTGGACATGTACTGGCTAAATCAGAGGGACACGTCTGGCACTGCAGGATTTGAGTCCCTGGCGGCGTAGTGTGTTACTGATGGTAGCCTTTGTTACTTTGGTCCCAGCTCTCTGCAGGTCATTCACTAGGTCCCCCCGTGTGGTTCTGGGATTTTTGTTAACCGTTCTTGTGATTATTTTGACCCCACAGGGTGAGATCTTGCGTGGAGCCCCAGATCAAGGGAGACTATCAGTGGTCTTGTATGTCTTCCATTTTCTAATAATTGCTCCCACAGTTGATTTCTTCACACCAAGCTGCTTACCTATTGCAGATTCAGTCTTCCCAGCCTGGTGCAGATCTACAATTTTGTTTCTGGTGTCCTTTGACAGCTCTTTGGTCTTGGCCATAGTGGAGTTTGGAGTGTGACTGTTTGAGGTTGTGGACAGGTGTCTTTTATACTGATAACGAGTTCAAACAGGTGCCATTAATACAGGTAACGAGTGGAGGACAGAGGAGCCTCTTAAAGAAGAAGTTACAGGTCTGTGAGAGCCAGAAATCTTGCTTGTTTGTAGGTGACCAAATACTTATTTTACCGAGGAATTTACCAATTAATTCATTAAAAATCCTACAATGTGATTTCCTGGATTCTTTCCCCCCATTCTGTCTCTCATAGTTGAAGTGTACCTATGATGAAAATTACAGGCATCTCTCATCTTTTTAAGTGGGAGAACTTGCACAATTGGTGGCTGACTAAATACCTTTTTGCCCCACTGTACATATACATATATATACATATATATATATATATATATATATATATATATATATATATAACAACTAACAGTTATACAGTGTAATCCTAGATCGAGCACTCCCCAAATACAGGTCCAGACACTAAAGCCAAGCCCAACCACACCTCTATCCTAACCTGAACCACTCACCTACCAAACACACCCACAAACAGCTCACACTTGGTACCAATCGAACCGCAATGGACACATTAGTGGGGGTAGAGCCCACTTGCAAGGCTCTATGACATTCCTATCAAAAGTTATCATCCCAGAAGGGCCCAGGCTCTAGAACCTCTAAGGCCCCCAGCCCAAAGCAATGGGAGTCTATGACAGCTATACTAAAGGAACAAGCTAGAGCCACAAAAACTTGACACACACGTGCTCTGGCTTAATACCAACACACAGCAAGTTTCAGGAGGCTAGCACCGAGTAGCAAAGAGCTATATACGATCATCACCAAAATAATCCAATGGGGCTCTATGGCAGCCATACCAAAGGAAGCAGCTACAGATGCCAGACTTAATACAAAGGTGCTCTGGTGTGCTAGGAATGCCCACACCAGGTTGACAGGGGGCTAGCACCAAGTAGCCAACAGCTATATACGATCATCACGCCAAAAGTCTGGTATCCTTGCTATTACCTAACCCTTCTTAAAATCTCAGAAATTGGTCCCAGATACTCCAAATTTTGGACACACATTGTGGGCATGGCCTACAATGACAGCCCATTGCGAAATCCCCTCCACAGCATTTAGAAAAACTAATTTTCATGTTTCCTACATTTTTAAAACGTATTTCCCATCCGTCAGAAAATGTCCCAATTGAAACTCATGCCAGTCTTTTAGTTCTGTTTCCATACTTTAAAGTAAGATGTAGGAATGAAACCTTTTCAAATTCAATGAGAGGTTTATGAGATGAGATGACTACAATTTGGAGGTCGTAGCTCCCAGCTAAGGTGCCCAAAAACAGGCACAAAGGTCTTAATTGGCCCCATATTCCCTTATAATATTGGTAAATTTGGTTAATGTAAAAATGGTCATAGAATCTCAGAAATTGGTGCCAGAGACTACAAATTTTGGACACACATTGTGGTCTGGGCCTACAATGAGGTCAAGTTGTGAAATCCCCTTCAAAGTATCTAGAAAGCAAAATTGCCTTTGAAAATCCAGGGTCACAATGGGGTGAGGTTCGTTAAGTCAGACACCACCTGAACAAGTTGGTCAAATAGGATCAATTTTGCTTTGTAAACATGTCAGAGCTCTGCTTTTTGGATATGTTGTAGCCAGGCCCATATGTGACATATTCATGTTGGTTGGCACTCTATCACCTAGCATGCCTTTGTGGGAAGCAGGACAGCTTGACATTTTGTTAGGGTAAATGAATGGAGAAAGATACCCAACTGGCAATCTTTCAAGTGCTAATAACTTCTAAGAAAATGATTTAATCTGCCTGAATTTCATATCAAACATTCACTTTGATGACGTGATTCAGCATATTCAGCGAGTAGTCTGCAGACCCTTTGGAAAGCTATCTTTCCTCAGGAACATTGTATTGATTTAAATCCAACTGATCCTGAAAGGGTGTCATCTTTTGTCAACCATATATTATTTTCATCAACTTCTGTCAAGTAAAAGTGGTTTTATTGGACCCAACAGAAACCTGTACGCCTTAAACAGTCTTTTAATTAGACTAACCCTAATTTGACTAATTAGACCCTAACCCACAAGATGCTCGTTACCCTTTCCAGGAATAATTGCTACAATGCATATTTATTACACGTGTATTGCTTGCATGTGATGTCACCTTGTAACTACCGTGTGATCTATAAAGGAAAAAAGGATGCATAACTTGTTACCGTAAAGCAAGGTGAAAATCGACCTCTTTACGACAAGTGACACGTGACCTGTGAACTGTTGTAAATCCCACACTGGATCGCTTTCCTTCCTTTTCCAGCATGTCTGACAAGCAATGGACTCGCGACACGACGCTCCACAGAATGGGGTAATTTAAAATGTTTAATCAGCCTGGAGAAGATTTATTTTACTCGAAACGTTGCTGTAACATTCTTTTATTTATAATAATTGCTTTGGTTTCACTGTTTGGCCAACCAGTGCTTTGTAAACCAACAGCAGGATTTTAAAGTCAATTCTTTGTTTGACAGGAAGCCAGTGCAAAGACCTCAGAACTGGAGTGATGTGATCCACCCTCCTGGTCTTAGTGAGGACTCGAGCTGCAGCGTTCTGAATCAGCTGCAGCTTTCTGACTGACTTTTTACAGAGACCTGTAAACGCACCGTTACAGTAGTCCAGTCTGCTGAAGATAAATGCATGGACAAGTTTTTCCAAATCCTGTTGACATAAGTCCTCTAATCCTTGATATATTATTCAGGTGATAGTAGGCTGATTTTGTAATTGTCTTGATATGGCTGTTCAGGTTGAGGTCTGAATCCATAACTACACCTAGATTTCTGGCTTGGTTTGTGGGTTTTAACATCAGTGATTAAAGCTGAGCGGTGATTTTCAATCGTTCGTCCTTGGTACCAAAAACAATTACTTCTGTTTTATCTTTGTTTAATTGAAGAAAATTCTGGCACATCCAGTTCAATGCAGTTACCCAGCCCTTTTATGGGATTATAGTCCCCTGGTGACATAGTTATGTAGATTTGTGTGTCATCTGCATAATTATGATAACACACTTTGTTGTTTTCCATAATCTGAGCTAGTGGAAGCATGTAGATGTTGAACAGAAGAGGCCCCAGTATTGAACCTTGGGGAACACCACATGTCATTTTAGTCAGCTCTGATGTGTAATTAGCTACAGACAAAGTATTCTCGGTCCTTCAAGTAGGATTCAAACCAGTTAAGTGCTGTGCCAGAAAGTCCCACCCAGATGTTTAGTCTTTCTACGAGTATGGCATGGTCGACCATGTCGAATGCAGCACTGAGATCCAGTAATACTAAGACTGAACTTCTGCCATTGTCTGTGTTTAAGTGGATGTCGTTGAAAACCTTAAGAGCAGTGTCAGTACTGTGGTGCTGTCGAAAGCCTGACTGGAAGACATCAAAGCAGTTATTTACGGCCAAGAATTTGTTCAGCTGTTGGAAAACCGCTTTTTCAATTATTTTACTTGAAAATGGGAGGTTTGATATTGGCCTATAATTTTTCATTGTTGCGGAGTCTAAACTAGCCTTCTTTAGGAGTGGTTTAATAACTGCAGTTTTTAGGGCTTGTGGGAAGACACCTGAGAGAAGGGATGTGTTTACAATTTGTAAAAGATCAGTGTCATGCAGTTTGAAATATTTTTGAAAAAGTGTGTTGGTAGAATATCCAAGCAGCAGAAGGATGACTTCAGATGTTGTGGAATGTCTTCTAGGCTTCTACGGTCGATTGAATGAAATTGTGTCATGATATTTGAATGGATGTTATTTAGAGATGGGGACAACACATATCCTGTGGTTGGTGTGGAGGCGCTGACTGCTTGTCTAATTTGCTGAATTTTGTCAGTAAGAAAGGAGGCAAATTGATTGCATGCCAGGTGGATTGGAGCTCAGCAGCAACTGATGCCTTGCATTTCTAAGTTCCAAATTATAATTGCGAAGTCTCTCTTTATAGATGTCACAGTGAACCTGGAGATTAGTTTTTCGCCACCTGCGCTCAGCTTTCCGACACTCTCGTTTCTCTATTTTGACCAGCGTAGCATTTCTCCAAGGAGATCTTTGCTTACCCGAGACAACCTTCACTTTAGTGGGTGCAATGGCATCAATAATATTTTTAACTTTAAAATTGAAGCCATCTACAAACTTATTGAGATGCAAGAGAGGGCTGGTGTGGAGGAGAACTTCTGAATAAATAGTTCACTGGTGTTTTCAGAGATGTAATGCTTTGTCACAACCTTGGTTTGGACATTTGTGTGCAAGGAGATTGCACTCTCAAAGAAAACACAGAAATGATCAGAGAGTGCAACATCAGTCACAGCGACCTTGGAAATGTTTACACCTTTGGTGATGATTAGGTCCAGAGTGTGCCCCCTGTTGTGGGTGGGTCTTGTCACATGCTGAATCAGATCATAGTTCTATAGACCCTCTGTCCTGGGGATTATCAACAGTATGGTAGTTGAACAAGGAGGCATTGCGATGGCGGTTTATGCAACAAGCCGTTTTATTGTGTTGGTGTGTATTCAGCCGGAACGTGACTCAGCATAAAAAGCCCAGAATCAAATTCAGGTTGTTTTCCCAGGTTAATCCCCTGAGATCCATTTTCCTGCTTTTCAATCAAAACACTGAACAGGTGATTGTGAGCAAAGAGCAGCACAAACAGGAGTCACAATAGATTGTTTTAGATAATGGTTTAAAATGAAGTGGTGGTAAAACGTAAAACAAAGTTAAATCACTCTGGATGAGATGAATCCATGCTTGAGTGCCCAGAACGAGGTAAACAAATTGCTTTGAAACATGAAATTAGACCTTACACTACATGTAAGAATCTAGCAAGAAACAGTTAAGAACAAAAGTTAAATAAACATTGAACCCTTTCATATGGGGAGCCATTTTGAGTTATTCCTCAATATGTTAAGAGTTCTTAATGACCATCAGTGATCTCTCATTTCATCCTGGTAAATTCTATTCTTAAAGAACTTTTATAATGTTGCCAAGTAGGATGACTTTTAGCTTCATCTTAATCAAACTCAATTTTGTCCTAATCCTAATGTCTCAGTGCACAAGGGTAATCTTTTAATTTTGTGCTTCAGTGTGGCGGTAAACAGTTTCCTTCCATCAGTTGATGAACAATGTGTTTGTCAAAGGACCGATGTGTCAGCTCTACTGACTTCTCTCAGGGCAAACAGAGCGCAACTGAAAGAGATCACTTTATAGACCTGACTTCCCCTGCCACAGGCGTGATTCCCAATTAGCAAGGACATGTGTCAGGTGAGGTGCCAGACGCACTTCCTGTTCCTTCCATATATGGTCTATTTAGAAATAAAGACAATTATTTAATCATTAAAAGCTCCAGGAATTTAAAATTATTTACATATAATATAAACATTGGTCAATGAATTTGCTCAGTTGCTTAAAAAACTTAAAAATAGCAGTACAATTGTTACTTTGGTTTTATTGTTAGGCAATTTTTAAAAAGCTCTTCCACACAAACACATAGTGCACTAAGTTAAAAAAAAACAAAGCAAAAATAAGAACATGCCAAGACAATTAATAAAATAAAATGAAAGGAAATAAAATAAAATGTAAAACAAACAAATGATGTCTTGACATATAATAAAACAGGATTAAAACACCAGGTTATAGTAACTCATTCCCATTGTGGTCTTAGCCTGCCCAAACTTTGATAACAACAAAAACAACTTTTGAAGGAAATTTGCAACATGAGGATTTTGGTATTGAACACAAGCATAAGTCCCTTTACTGAATACAAATGTAGATCCAATTGTTGTGTTTTTTCTAGTGCTGGGCAAGTTAACATGTTAACGCATTAATTAATTAACGCCGACAATTATTTTATCGCGCGTTAACGCAGTTTTTTTTTTATTATTAAGCGACAAGAACCGGCTTGTGTTAAAAATGTGTGTGTCTCTTCCTGTTTCCTTCCCCTGGGTCCTAAGTCCCTCCATGTACAGCTTCTTATCACCCTCTATGTACCAACGTACATTTATAACAAATACCACACATATTGCAGTAATCAGCGTTGCATATGTGTCTGACTAAAATACCAAAAAAGAAATGATTCATTTAAACTATTTTTTTAGAGTTTTTGAAGTGTTTTTGTTTGGAATTTGTATAATAAGCATCATTTAGTTATCGCTACTGAGAATTTAACAAACATAAAAAAATAAGAAAAAAACATGACGTAGATAGGTTTGCAGTTTTGAAGGTGTATATTTCAAATTGCATCTCTTACACACATGAAGATAAAGTTATGAACACCGGCTGAATATCTATTATCAGAATCATTATAACTGTATTATAACTGCTACTGTGTAAAGAGAATACTGCTGTTAAAAATAACCTTATTTGTTTAAAGTGTTTGCAAACCAAATGTTATTGCACTTTTGTTCATATAGCAGTACTTTTAAAATAAAAGTGCGCAATACACTACTTTTGAATTCATTATTGAATTTTGCGCATAACAATCACAATTAATCGCAAAATAATCATGCGATTAATCGCGATTAATAATTGTAATTGTTGCCCAGCAATAGTTTTTTCACTACAGCTCATATTATGCCATTGCTGGTACACTCAACACTTGTTTCTAGACAGTGATCAGAAAGTTTTACTTTCAGTGGCCTTGTTGTCTCCTCTGTATAACCACAGCTATGGTGCTTTTGTGATTCCCTGAGGAACCTGGAAAGCACACAAACAGAACTGTGTCCTTCATTCAAACTGACAATTGTTGTTTCAAGATAAGGTGGATTTAAACAAAAATAGGCAATAAGACGACACTTTAACAAAGCACCTTTTTTGCTTTAAAGCCATTGATGCCTGTGTTTTATCTTGTATATATTTATTTAATGTCTTGTTTTAAATCCGAAATGTCTTGTCTTAATGTTTTTATACATTTTTTACCTGTTGCTGTGCTGACTGATGAGTCGCCAACTTAATTTTGTTGTATGTTTTTACAATGACAATAAACATCCTTATCCTTATTCATGGCTTTTTAAACGGGAAGTGTTTTGGATACATAAATGAAATTATTGGCAGATGGACTATACATCTCTTTCTTCAGTATTAAATGGTTTACATTTTTTTGTTGTTATGAATGAGATTGATTTAGAGTGTGTATTCAGAGAATCTTGGATTTTGTGTAAAAATGCAACACAAGAGCCACAATGAGGTGGATCACAGGATGGCACTGATTACTTGCAAAGTGGAGACAGGTGGGGCTGCAGCTGACACAGATGACAGCCTTATTACTGCAGGCTGCAAACATCCAATAGGATGCTTCGGATGTGTCTGGCAAAGCTGTATATAAAGTTGTTTCTGGCACTCTCACTTATGCTTGATGTTAGAGTCAGCAGCTATGCTGGGCTTTGAGTCATTTTTATGCGCTTTAACTGAAGATGACAATATAGAAACAGTCAAATTGAATGGTTGTCCTTTTGCAGAACTCCTAAACCTGTTTGGGGGGAGGTGCTGCTTCATTTGATTATCAAAAACTAAGAACTTTTCCTGAAAATTCCCTATAATCAGGAAACTTAACGTCACTCTAACCCTATTTACTATGATGGCTTCTACATTGATGGCTCATTTACATCAACCTAAAATGGTGGACACATTTGGGTTAGTTATTTCATACCGACTTCTGCCTTACCTTGAATCTGAACATATTAATATAACTAGGTCTTTGGTCTGTGACCACATTTATTAACTGCAACAGAATGATCACACAACCCAGCTCTGCTCCAATGCTGTTAACAAGAAATTTCAAATGCTTGCCAAACCCCAGGCTAATTTAGTATGCACTTTTCTTTAAATACTACCTGAAGACTACCATCCATGTTTTGAATAACTAGGTGGATGAAATAAGACTTGTACATTACCTTTTTCGGAGGGATAAATAAATCTGATAACTTTTGCCATTTTGGAGGGTTTCTTCAGGGAGTCTGTAAACCTCAATATCATGTGCCAGTTGATGAGTTTTCAGGTTGAGGAGCTATAAAGCTTTTGGTCAATTTGGTGGATGAGATATTTTGAGTGTTTAGCTCCACAGCTTTCTGCATGTCTCTTAAAGCATTTCACATTCATGAATTTTCTTCTGAGATCCATAATAAAGAGCAAAAATGTAGGGATTGCTCAGAGAAATCCCAACCTCTTCTCTGGTTTTAATCGGAAGTTCCAAAGACTCTTATTTGTTGGGAACAGAACTGGTACTTTGTGGCCCCTTTTCCGCACAAACTTCTACCCTGATGAGATTCTCACATTTATTCTCAAAAAGTGACGGGCTGTTCAGAATTTCCTCCTGCATATTATGCTTCTCTGTAGCCATGTTTTGACTTCCATCCTAGAAACGTATCTTTGATGACAACCGCTGCATACTATCGGCTCTTTCAGAGTGAGGTCACTCCATGACTTTTTTGTGATGGATGGCTAAACAGATTTTTGGTTAACCTCAAGGCATTTCAAATCCTGGAGCTTAAAGTCTTCCGATAGAGGCAGTATCTGGGCGGTGTTCCATTTCTTCTGATACAAGATTTTCAGTGCATTGAATGACGCGTGCTGTCCTTTCCAGTTATTTGAGGAAATGCTCTGCTCTTCCCTTTGAGCCATCATCCCCTTGACTCGGAGCTTCTCCTTGCTAAATATGAGACCTTCACAAGGGAATAGAGCAGTTAAGGGCTGTTGAGGAATTGAGAATCTGTTTAACGTATCAAACCCAGTCATCCTTTTTTAAAGCCTCAAGTACTGCGTTGAACTTTCCTGGGTTGATCAAGTCCTTAAAGACAGTCTTTGTCAAATTTCTTTGCCACGATAAAAAGTCTGGCAAGTTTGCCTATCTTTATTCTGACGTCCGCCAATTGCGTCCAACTTATCAGTTTTTGAGGAACACCCTCTCTCCCCATGAACTGATCAGCATGTCAGATTTCACCATTTGAGTTAAAGTGTCATGTTATGTCTGCTGGAAATTGCAATGCCCATTGGAAAAATCGGGGGAAAAAAATTGCCTGAGCTTTTTTCTTTTCACTGGTCCATCCTCTTTCACTTGATGTCTCCAGAGGTCTGACTTTACATACATGGCAAAGTAAAACTTGAAAGCCGATGGTCTCTTTGCTGTTTTGGTATGATTTGTCTTTTCCAAGAAGACAGGACTTAACTTTTTTCGTGGTAGTTTCTTACTTTGCTCAAAAGAAGATTGCGCATGGTTGATCCTCGCTTGTGTGCAAGTGCTCTAGCCACTTTAACGTTATCAGAATACTTCAGATGTCTTTTAATTTTTGTATACGGTTTCTCACAGTAAATGCAGTATTTTTTTTTTATCCTAGATCTGCTGAAGTGCAGTGTTTGAGTTACCGCCGCTCAATCAGTGATGGTGCAAACATGTTTGCCTAATCATGTCCCCTTGGCAGATGGAGGCTGGGCCCAGTTAAATTGTCGGAAGTGTTGGGGATTTACCCTCGGGCAAAAAGCCCACTGTATAATCTGACTCCAAAAGACTACACCTTCAGAAGCCACGCAGATTGTTTGATTAGAATTACATTCGATGAACGGTAGACGATCTAAGTATTAACAATTTAATAAGTCAAGCATAAAAAACATAGATCTATGGTTTCACAAAACACAAGAATTGATTAAGTATCCCTAGCAACAGACAGAAAGTCAGGGCTCGGTCCACGCATCTCTCCTCTCGGTGTTTTGTGAGCCCCGTTCTATCATTTGCCTGTTTCTTTATTCATTCTCATGAGGAGTTGACCTTGTCCTGCACAGGGACGAGTTATCTTCACACACACGCCAGGGTGAGGCCACTGTATGTGAGTCCTGTCCGTTCTCAGGGATAGCGAAGGTGCTGTTCCTGCTTTCCACCTGTTGCTACATAATATCTCACGGACTAACCCGCTTCACAACACATCTAGTTACGAGTTTAAGCTAAACCACCTGTGTGTCAGAGCCTTCTTTGTGCGTGAGTGCCTCACCCGGAGATTCAAACCTTTGCTCTATGACGCACGCAACACTATTGCAAATGAGCACACACAATACTTATACGTTTAATGTCTGTAAATACCGTTAGTATATTTCTACAGAAGGCAGGTTAAATGGTTTTGCGGGAAATTACATTTTACATTTGTTGTGCATGCTTTCCTATGAATAAATTGTGATATATTCAATTCATTTTGTAAAGCCCAAAATCACAATTTGCCTCAGGGCTTTACAATCTGTACACATATATGTAGCAGAAACTCAAATCATACATTGATGTGGTGGTTTCTTGGTTTAGCTCACCCGATACACACCTGGGCAGGTGGTAGGTTAGTTAGGTGAGGCTGATATGGTAAAATGCCACTGAGTAGGGGAGGTGGTGGCGTGCATTAGTTTCGTTTCCCTTTTTGGTTGAATTTCTGCCATTTTTCCATTAAGCTTTACTTATAAATATCTTTTTTGCACTTACTCGTGCTTGTCAACCTGGTTCAATGTAATTATCACCAAAAGAGCCAATATAGTTGTCACCTTATTTTGCTAAAACACATGGTTTTCTTAAGGCCTGCAAGCTAATCTTCTGAGGCCAGAACTCGTCCACAGCCAAGGGGTTGGACATCTGTTAAATATATAGCCGACAGGTTTGGAAATGCTGTCTAAAAACCTCGTTGAGTGTACCAAATCTAACTGTTAAATCAAATTGCATCCATCACTTTCACAACCCCCTCAGCTTTTGCCTGCTGCTGCTGATTGTAGTTTGTGTCCTTGTGCATATGCAAATATTTACATGGCTGTTCTCTTTGTTGGAAAAATCAACAACTAAAAGTGACTAATGTCACCATGGTTTGGTCTGGTGGAAAACGCGTTTACTCGCAAACATTTTCTTTACACATGCTATATATATCCTGCAGAGATGGTAATGCTTTCTAAACCCTCATTTCAAACTGGGCCAAATCTGCCCAGAGGGGAAATTAAACTGTAGCTGTCAGCTCCACCTCAGTCGTGCTGCCCTCTGTGTGAACACACAAACCAGCAGAGAAAACCTAATGGATCCATTTTCAAATACATTATTCATTCACAGCAGGTTTACAGGGGGCTAGCACCAAGTAGCCAACAGCTATATACGATCATCACGCCAAAAGTCTGGTATCCTTGCTATTACCCTAACCCTACTTAAGTCATATTCTGTCCTCCATAATCCACTACTCTGCAGTGTCACACAGTGAAATTTTGATTTTTTTTTTAATATAAACCTAAATCTAGATTTCTTCCTCATGTTACAATCAGAATAAAATCTAAAAGTAATGTAGTAGGGTTATGTTGTACCTATACTTATTATAATAGTACAACAAATGTGTAACACATATGCACATACTTTATATAACTTTTCAGCCTACCCTGCAGGCACATTTTCTTCAGAATTGTCCTAATCACATTGACAAAATTATGAAAAGTAAAAAAGTTAAAATAAATAAAGGGAAATGGAACCGGGATTCAAACCGGGGTCCATCACCATTTCCCCCTGACTAAATTAAATGGACTGCAGTGCAATCCCATAGGCTATGGCACCTGATAGGTAGTCTTTGCATTTGTTTCACGAAACGTTTTAACGTTAATATCTATGCTATTCTCAGTGTCTCAACCTTGTTTTCATGTATTAAAGTTTAGAACTCGGGAGATCACTATATTTTGTGAGTCTCCAGTTCTCACTAATTTTGACATAAGTCAGAGGTCACTAGAAAATCACAGCCGGGGCACTCTGCTCCTTACAACACCCACTTTAAGACTGTTTGTATCGGTTAGTGTAAATGGTTTGAATAAATCACGACAGGATGAAGCATTATATTTTTATTTTCAAAACGAATAACTATTAAAAAAAATAAGGAGGTCACCCTAAAGTCACTTTCCTGCAAAATGGCACAATAAAATAGTTGTCAGACATGACGTATAATAATCACAATGTAAAAACATATGTACATCTAATAGACAACTATATGCAACATACAGTGCGACTAAACCAGAGAGTGGATGGCAAACTGGCGCTGCTCTCTTGGCCAGAGGACTCGATCCCACTGTCGTAAGACATCCTGAAAAACAAAAGTAAGGTATTGTTCACATTATATGACAGTTATGTGTCCAGACGTGTCGTTTTTATTTTTTACTCCAAAATACAGATGTAATATATCATTGGCCACCAGCAGCGCTGTGGTGCCGTTTGGCGAGGGGAGGACTTCTTGGAGCGTTTCTCCCATTCTCAGCTACAGAGAGGACCCACAGTACCTATGTCCTGGAGCTCTGCACTGTTTGGAATCTACTTTAAACGGTAAATAATTAAGATGAATTAACAATGACTTAAAATGTCATGATAACTAGTCTGGGCATCACTTGAAAGCTCTAAAGATAACATTAGTTGTGTTACCGTGTCGAAGTCTTCTGTATGAGTTCGTTAGCCTACATGCTAATGTAGTGTAACATAACCTATTTCATTCATGTCAGACTTTGTTGTGTTTTTGTGGCTAAAAATATCCCCAGTTAACACCAACGTGCAGTCAAATGTATGCTGGTGAATATTGAGGCTGACGTTAGATACACTATGGACGCTACTTTACGTCCACGTAACGAAAGCACAAGCTATGACGCGACCCAGTGCTTCATTTGAATCACGTAACAGTAAACACGCAGTATCCGTTGTATCACATCACGTATCTTCATGAATGAAGTTTATAGTTGTGGACATTAACTGCTCCACGTGTGTTTGACAGCATTAGTTACTGAGCAGATTAAGGACATCAGACAAAATATGCTCAACTAATAAATGATGATATGTTATAAGATAAGATAATCCTTTATTAGTCCCGCAGTGGGGAAATTCACAGGATCACAGCAGCAAAGTGGACAGTGCACACAAGATGCAGAGTAAAATACAAGAGCAACAGTAATACAAATAAGTAATGAACAGTAAGAGTATCAACTAAGTAAAAAGTACAAAATCCAACTAAATTAAAAAAATAAAATATTTTATTTACAGACAGGGTATTTTTATTGCACAGGGTGTTTCTATTGCACATATTTTAGTGTTGTGTGGTCTACTGGGAGCACAGCTGTGGGGATAAGGACTTGTATAAAGAGTCAAAGTACAGGTTTAGCAAGGCGGTGAGAGACGCTAAACGACTGTACTCTGAGCAACTGCAACACCAGCTCTCAGCCAATGACTCTGCTTCTGTCTGGAGAGGTCTCAGACAGATAACCAACTTCAAGCCTAAAACCCCCCCACTCCATGAACGACCTCCGCCTGGCAGACGAGCTAAACGAGTTCTACTGTCGCTTTGACAGACAATGGGACAGTCCTGACTCCATCCCCCACAGCTCCATCTACCAGCCCCAGACCACCAGGTCCCCCTCCCCCAGCCCAGCAGGGGCCCATGCCTCTGTACCACCCATCAGTGTCCCCCCCACCCCCCTCCCCAGTAACGACCCTCTCTATTCGGGAGAGTGAAGTCAACAGGCTCTTTAAAAAACAGAACCCTCGCAAAGCAGCCGGCCCTGACTCTGTGTCCCCCTCCACCCTGAAGCATTGTGTCTGATGTTCACAGACATCTTCAACACCTCCCTGGAGACATGCCACGTACCAGCCTGCTTCAAGGTCTCCACCATCATCCCCATCCCCAAAAAACCTAGGATCACAGGACTTAACGACTACAGGCCCGTCACCCTGACCTCTGTGGTCATGAAGTCTTTTGAACGCCTAGTCCTGTCCCACCTAAAAACCCTCACTGACCCACTCCTGGACCCCCTGCAGTTCGCTTACAGAGCCAACAGGTCTGTAGACGACGCAGTCAACTTGGCCCTTCATTTCATCCTCCAGCATCTGGACTCCCCAGGAACCTACGCCAGGATCCTGTTTGTGGACTTCAGCTCTGCTTTCAATACCATCATACCGTCTCTGCTGCACGACAAGCTCTCTCAGCTGCACGTGCCCGACTCCACCTGCAAGTGGAATACAGACTTCCTGTCTGACAGGAAGCAGCACATCAAGCTGGGAAAACACATCTCAGCCTCTCGCACCATCAGCACCGGTTCCCCCCAAGGCTGCGTTCTTTCCCCTCTGCTCTTCTCCCTGTACACCAACAGCTGCACCACCAGTCCATCAAGCTCCTGAAGTTCGCGGATGACACCACCCTCATTGGATTCATCTCTGGTGGGGATGAGTCCGCTTACCTGGTGACCTGGTGCGGTCTGAACAACTTGGAGCTAAACGCCCTAAAGACAGTGGAGATGGTTGTGGATTTCCGGAAGAATGCAGCCCCTATCACTCTATGTGACTCCCCCGTCGATGCGGTGAAGTCCTTCCGCTTCCTGGGCTCCATCATTTCCCAGGACCTGAAGTAGGAGCTGAACATCAGCTCCATCACAAAGAAGGCTCAGCAGAGGATGTACTTCCTGAGGCAGCTGAAGAAATTCAACCTGCCAAAGACAATGATGGTGCATTTCTACACAGCCATCATTGAGTCCATCCTCTGCTCCTCCATCACAGTCTGGTACGCTGCAGCCACTGCCAAGGACAAGCGCATCATTCGCTCTGCCGAGAGGGTGATTGGCTGCAATCTGTCGTCCCTCCATGACTTGTTCACTTTAAGAACCCTGAAGCGAGCAAGAAGGATTGTAGCCGACCCCTCTCACCCTGGACAAAAACTGTTTGTGCCCCTTCCATCGGGTAGGAGGCTGAGGTCCATCAGGACCAAGACCTCACGAGACATGAACAGTTTCTTCCCGTCGGCAGTCGGGCTCATTAACAGAGCCCGGGACCCCCACTGACTCTGTCTTCCCCAGGACAAATTCCTACCGTCACTCTGCACATCCCTTCTATTACACTCGACACTTTTACACTACACTTACATCTCACTTGTTTATAGTCCTGTTATCTGTTCGTTTGTGCACTTTATTTTGTATTCCACTTTATTTTATATTTTAATTTTATATTTTCTGTAAATTTAATGTTTCTACTTTGCACTGTGGATTGTTGTTGAATGTTATGCACCTCCCGTCATGTCAAATTCCTCGTATGTTCAACATACCATGGCAATAAATGGTTCTGATTATATATTTGTTTATACTCTGAAACTAAGTATTTGAACTGCCTCTTCTTATGGAGGACTGACAAAAAATGAAATTAGCCTGATCTTTTGCAGGACACTAACAAAATAAAAAAGGCCTCGTCTTGTTGAAGACCTTCTGTCTCACTTTTTCAGCGTTGCTCTTTTTATTCGGAACGCATTGTAGTGTCTAGCTGGTATTTTGTGTTCTTCACATCTTTTTAGGTATTTTTCATATGCTGCGGGACTGCTTGATTCTTTGTCCTCGACTGCCAGCGAGAGCTCCAACTCTGTCCACACTTTGCTTGTTTTCACAGGAAGGTATTTTGCCTGTGAAGACACCATTGGCTTGATGTCATCCTGGTCGTCAACAGCCTGAACATCTTCCTCAGGCTGGATGTTATCCTGATCCACTTTTTCTTTAAGACAGAGAAGGCCTGGAGGATGTGTTGGTACGCGGAAGGGGATTGCCTCATGTAGCTTGAATATGAGCACATTAAATACCTTGGGTAAGGTGAACTTGGACAGGATCTGGGGCTTCCCCATCTTCGCCTGGCACATCACTGGGCTGATCTCCTGCAGGAGGTCCCTCAGGTGGTTATAATCGTTCATCAACATGCCAACACAACTTAGGTACGTGAGAACACTCAAGTATGTATTGGGGAGCTTTTTGAGTCCTGGTGGTAAGCGTGCAATCACCTTTTCCATCCACAGCATACCGTGGTCTCTGTACCTCTCCAGGGCCCTTGAGTACGCAAGACCCCCGCCTCTCCAACTCCATGCATACTTCCAAAGTCTTTGCAGCAACTGTGGAAAGAGCAGGTGGTTTTTCATTTACCAGGTGGATCTGGTAGTAGTCTTTGAAGTTCCACCACAACTTCTTGGACCCCCTGTAGTCCCCGAACTTCACTGCTGGGAAAAACCTGATTCCTTCCTCAACAAAGCCTTTCATCAGACAATCCTGGACATCCTTGCCAGCATTCTCACATATGACGACGGCCCTTCCGAAAGTGTTTGGAGCTCGAAAGCTCTTTGTTTGCAAGGTCTTGGCAGAGACTTTCAATATCCTTGGGGCCAATCAACCGACCAGGTGGTGTGTCTCCGCACAGAGGACATAGGAATTTGTGTGTTCCATTTGAAAACATCCCCTAACAGGACTCTGACCAGTGTGGCCCCGGTAACTGGAGGTGCTGCATCCAGAGTCTGGCACAGAGGAAAGAGCCTCTCTATCCACATCTTCTGCAGCTCATCCCTTGTCCAGTTATGTAGTGGTGTAGGTTCTTCGCCGCAACTGGCACTTGAGTGTCAGTCCTAGGAATCCTCTTTGATGGGTGAGGCTCTTGTCACTCACTGTACTGGTGCCGAGGCTGACGCTAAGCTGAAAGTCCAGTGGTGACAGAGGACGGCTGAAGAATAATTCCTCATGTGCCAGTTCAATCTGATATGACCTCCACGATGCGTCATACCTGGCAACTCCTTCGCTTGATCGGTAGTCCTCCCCGAGGGTCTGCAGTAGGAAACCAAGCACGCCGTTTAGAGTCGTTAGCAGACCCTTGCCAGCAGTGTTGTCCTTGAAGGGGAAGATGAGGGCATGGTCCTTCAGAAGGTAGTGTAGGGTTCAAATTGAAAGTTTAAGCAGGATCAAAGTCCATCGGGATGTTGCCCTCGAATCTCAACACCTGCTCTATTCTGCAACCCAGTTGACACACTAGTCTCTCCTTGAGCTCGTTCATATGTGTCATGTAACCCCCTGCCCTGGAGAAGAGTGCCGTCTGGAATTTGGGGTGAGAAAGCCCTGATGTGACAATGACACCACTCACTGGATGCTTGAATGGAAGCTTGATGTGTGCATGTGGGGAGTCCACATACATCTGTAGGAAAGTCAGCTTCCCCTCCTTCCCAAGGACATCCAGCAATTCTTGGCCGATGTCCATGCCACTACTGTCCAGATTGCTTTGAAAGTTTGTGGCCTCGTGGATCCCCAGAGTGGTGAAGAGACTTCCCTTGACACCCACCAGCTCTTGAAGTCCATATCTGGAGAACAGGATGTGGGTGTCAGGGTCCCTGGCCACAAACTTGCACGCAGTGTGGATGGACACCGACCTTAAATCATTCGGATTCGCCACATCCAATAAGTCCAGGCTGTCCGGATCCTTTTGGCCAAAAAGGTTGACGAAGAGGAAAGCACAGGAGTTGGCCGCCTCAACTGCCTGGTCAAGCAGTGAGGATGAAGGACTGGTCCTGCCTGAGCACATTGTACCTGGCTGTGTCCATAGAGTTCTGTTTTTGCACAGTAGGTCGGCCTTTGTCTTTCTTCGAAATGCTCCAGAGCAACCGCATTAAATTATCCGTCATGGTATTCAGCAGCTCCGAAGCATAAATACTGTACATGTCTTTTCACAACAGCCTGCTGTCCGGGTTTGTGCTGCTAGCTGGCACCCACCATCTACATACCCGAGAGTGTGGCCAACAGCGTTCTTAAGCGCGTTGACGCCAGCTCGGCTGTAGCTCACGAGCTCCACATGCTTCTTGAGGAAGTGATAGTGGGGCTTCAAAAGGTGAGAGGCGCGGTAAGAGGAGGTAGTGCAGACCACCCAGTAATCCTTGCACCTTCCCAAACTCCATCACGACACCATCAATGTCGAAGAAATATGACAAATGATGGGGACATTCCACTGAAGTGCAGTGGACAGCGACATGCCAATCGCCATGCATGAAGTCTTCCACTTTCTCGTATTCTTCAAATTTGTCAAGATTTGATGTGTTAGGGTTAGTTTTAGGTTTGGTAAGGAGCGTGGCCCTCTTGAGGGCCACGAGGGGCACTGGCACAAGGGGGCTGTCCTTTAAAAAGGCTTTAATAAAAACCCTGAGAATAAAAGACAATTAAGACAATTTTATTAAAAACAGCCTGGCAGCAGAGCAACTGCCAGCGGGACAGGCAGAGAGGAAATGTTAAAAGGGGAAGGGAAGTTAAAAAGCGGGCAAACATGGGGACAAAGAAATAAAAAACACAATCATACACACCAACTCCCTAATGAATATATAAATAAAATGTATAAATAAATTTATATAAAAAGATAAATTAACATATAATAAATGTATAAACACACACACACGACCTCTAAAACTTTAAAAAGATAAATAAATAACATGAGTGAAATAATGTGTAAAATGATGCCCAATAACCCCATCCCACGTCTGCCGTTTGATTGGGAGTAAAAAGTGGGCCTCGTCTGCCTGTGGGGAGAGGGGAGGACATAGGGTGTGTCTCCACCAGGGCAAAGTTAAAAAAAGATGAATGAATTAAAAGATGAGATAAATATAAATAAATAATTTAACAATAATATACAATAAGAGTTAAAAAGGTGAATAAAACCATGCATAATATATTAAGACCACACATGAAAGACAAGTATAAATATATATAAATATATAAATAAATAAACATGTATATAAAGGAAGTACCATGGTGGAGATATAATGGGGGGGTGAGAAAAGGCAAAGGGATGGCAGGCGAGGCTCCAATAAAAACAGACTGGGAGTTAATATTTTTCATTCAGCCCGTGCGGGTCTATAGTTCCCAGTCTGTGGATCCATTTCCTCTCCACTGCTTGCCGCTGCGCCCTGCTCCACTGCCCGCTGCTCTCCAGGCCCACACTCTAGAGACCGTGTGAGCCATGGAGTTTAAAATGTGCATATAGGACGCTCGTGCCATTCCCACTATTGATCATATAAAAGTGCTGTTTAATTCTAAGATGCAGCTCATTCTTTGTCTCCCCCCACGTATAGTTTGTGGCAGGCCCTGCATCTGAGAGCATAAACCACATTAGAAGCTGTGGGTGGCAGGGCCTGCCCCAAGTTAAAACCGAGTCTGCTCTGGGGGTTAAAAACGTGGGAGAGACGCATAAAACCGATCTCCGAACCTCGAAGCGCCTCCCTCCTAGTCCCTTGCTTGTTGAGGTCAGTGTGGACCAGGATGTCTTTGAGATTTTTATTTCTATGAAAGGCGGAGATCACACGGCTGTCCTCCAGCGCGGCACAGTGTTCCCTCGTCCCCTGAAAATTGCTCTTGATGGTTTTGAGCAGGTTATGGGTAGCATCCGAGAATGTTAAAATCAAGGGGACGAGGGACTGGGCAGGTGGGTTAGGGTTTAGGGTTAGGTGCAGGGGAAACGAGAAACTCTGGCTGCCTTTAGTGCACGGGCTCACAAATTTTAGGCTTTAACACTTATTTCTTCAGAAAGGGTTTGTATTATATATTTTGTTTTATAGTTGGCAGGTGTCCTAGCAGAGGTGTCCCCACCCTCATCCGAGGAGGTAAGTTTGTCGTTTAATCCACTGGCTTTAATTAATTTGGGTTAGGTTTAGGTAAAAACGTGACCACCTGATGGAGGTCACGGGGGGCACGGGCACAAGGGGAATATTTATCTAAAAAGATGTCAGGTGTTCTTTTAAAACAGCATAAATATGCTTAAAAATCCCCCATAGCAAACAACCTTCTAAAAGAATCAGTCGACCATTAAAAGAAACTCCAGGCTCTCCAAGGTCCGTCCCCCGGTGTGGGTCCCTATAAAATTCATAAAACGGCCAAAAAAGGGGGGGGGATAAAGGTATAAAAGCAAAGCCGCACACAGTGTTTCCTTAATAAATATGTAAATAAACATAAAAAAGATATAAATAACTAGAATATATAACAAATATAAAAAAGGATAAATAAACATATAGTATAAATATACACACACACACACACACCCCACATCTAAAACTTTAAAAAATAAATAAATAAGTGCTTTAAAAAGTAAAACTCCAAAAGTGAGGCAAGGTAAGGAAACACTGGGTTAAAAGGATAAGTGCCATAAAAAGGTGTACGACTTTGCCCAATGACCTCTTCCCCCATCAGCCGTTAAGGCGAAGGGAGAACAAAAACGGGGGGGGGGGGAAGAGAAAGTTTTTTAGAACAAGTCGGGAGTCCAAAGTGGGCCTCGTCTGCCTGTAGAGTTAAAATAGATAAATTTATCAATAAGATTAAAAGACAAGATAAATATATTTATAAATAACACATAATCAATAATTTAGGATAAAGGCATACATAATATATTAAAACCACATATAAAAGATAAATATATAAAAATAGATAAATAAATAAATAAAAAAAATTAAAAAATACAAAGGAAACATGTATATAAGGAAAATGCCATGGATACTGGGGGGTGGGGGAAAGGGAAGAGGGAAGAAGTTGAGGTATGGCAGACGAGGCTCCTGGATGAAAAGGAGGGGGGGGGGAAAAAGGAGGGTAGGGGTGGGACCATGGAGAACCGGAGCTGGTTTATTACTTAAAAGAGGTAAAAAAGCCGGTTAAAAGAGTTGGACACAATTAGTATTTCTCATTGAGACCATCAGGTTCTATTGTTTTGAGTCTGTGTATCCATTTCCTCTCCGCTGCCCGCCGCTGCGCCACACTCCAATGTCTGTTGCTCTCAAGGCCCAAGCTTTGTACCCTGTGCGAGCCATGGAGTTTAAAATGTGTGTACAGGACGCTCGTGCCATTGCCACTGTTGATCATGTACATATGCTGTTTGATTCTAAGACGTAACTCGTTGCCTGTCTCCCCCACGTACAGTTTGTTGCAGGCCCCGCACCTGACAGCATAGACTACATTTGTATCCGTAGGCTGCAGGGCCTGCCCCAGATTAAAACCAGTCCTCGCATGAGGGTTAAAAACGTGGGGGAGTCGAATAAAACCGATCTCCGAACCTCGAAGCGCCTCCCTCCCGGTCCTCTCCTTATTGAGATCTGTGTGGACCAGGATATCTTTTAAGTTTTTATTCCTACGGAAGGCGGAGATCATCCGGCACTGCCCCAGTGCGGCACAGTCCTCCCTCGTCCCCTGGAAGTTGCTTCTCAGTGTCTTTAGAAACCTAGACTTTGAAACCTAGACCCCGAGACCGGACCCTGTCCTATCAGGGGGCAGGCTGGTAACGGTAGTAGGAAGGGTTTGAAACCTATACCCTGAGATCCACCTGCGCTCCCTTAGGAATGGGGTGGAAAAGGTCTCAGGAAGGCACAGGCCAGCGCATGTCACTCAACATCCTATCCTCCCAATGTATCCTGGCCTCAACTATTGACCTCACCCTAGGTATATCCGATTCCCTATACCCCGTCCTAACCCTAGATTAAACAGGAATACTCCCTGATTGTTTCAGATTCCCCCTTTTTTTAAATTCCTAACCCTAACTTTTTAACTTCAACCTTATTTAAACCTAAAACCAAAACCATTAACCCCCACCACAAACTACTCTTTAAATTGTTCCAACCTTTCTAACCCCTTTAATGTTTTAATTTCAACCCTAACCTATTTTGAACCTCACCAGTTGACCCCAATTTGTTGTGCCTAACCTTTTAAGCTAACTTTCTTTACCCCCAACCTTATTTTAACCAAAACTAATAACCCCAACCGCGAACTACCCATATCTGAACCCCTTCTTTGACCCTGACATTTGGAACTTGACGTTTGACATTTGAAACTTGACATTTGTCTTCTACAACTTGACATTTGTCTTTTGGCACTTGTCTTTGGCACTTGTCTTTGGACATTTGGCACTTGTCCTTGGACATTTGGCACTTGTCCTTCGACATTGGGCTCACTTTTGACCTTTTAACCTCTAACCTCTTTAACACATCTTCAGTAGTGGACCCCAGGATCATCGGATGTTTCGGCCATTACCACCAGACACCCTCACCCGAGGAAGGCCCTCCTGGGGTTGATCAAGTCCCAGAGTGTGTATTTATTAAGCATCCTGCTATTACCCTCTAGTCTAATTTAATATAATCCTATTGTCGAGTATCCTCTCATTTCCTTTATTAAGTTTGCCATCTTCCCGATTCGAAAAGAAGTCAGACCGTATTTAGTCCTATTCGAGCCTGCTAAGTGCATGAGGCTAGCCCCTTGTAAAACTAGGCCACGTTTAAGGTCCTGCCGCCTCGGACCACCACTCCCCGCGTGCTGTTCCTAGAGTCGGAACCCGGGGGGGCCGCATACTTACCAGCCCAAACCAGTCGTTAACACTGCTAGGTAGCCCTGGTCAGGCAACGGAAAGTCTGTAGTACTGTACTCTCCTCCCTACCCGACTTACTCCTGTGTCCCATACAACGCACGACTCCAGGAAAAGTCTACCTGTCCACACCTGCCGCCTTCATACATACCTTGTAAGTATTCTTTGGATTCGATTCAACTCTGCCCAGGATGGAACCCTGGAAGTCTTTCCTGGCGTATTGTCCTTCACTCGTGGTCATCAATTTTCTTATATTATCTTATTTCTTGGTTTTTTGTTTACTTTCCTCTTTAATGGCCTAAAGCAAGTTCTCCCCATCCCTAATATCATAATTCTACCGTTTTCCAACCTCATCATTAACCTCTAAACCCTTTTTATCCCCTAATCACTAGGTGCCCTCACCTGCTCACCCCACACCCTCATTCTGGTTTAAAGTACTATGTGGTCTACTAACCCTACTAATTTTTTAATTCATTTATTTACTTATTTATTTCTAATCTTTATTTATATTCATATTTATTTATTTTTTTTTTTTTATTCCTTTTTTCATGTTTCACTATTCCTGTTTATTCCATTTCTAACACCTAAACCATGTGTCATTTTCAGAAAAAAAAACCCGCCCCCTATGGATCCCACAAACCACAAAACACTCTGTTGTCTTATGCCCTTTATGTTAGCCAAGACAGCCATCTCATACAATCATCCATCCCCTATTCCCCTAACCCCCCCTCCCCGGGTTGGCAATTTAGCCCGCACCAGGATATCCTTGAGGTTCGGATTCCTCCTGTAGGCCGCCACCACATCCATGTATCTTTCCATGCCCGTCCCGGCCACTGCTCCCGCAGAGTTCCTTAGTTCTCCTCACTGCCTGTGCCGACACAGAGGAATATCGGGTTATTAATGGGATCCTCTGCTTCCTCCCACCTCCGGCAGGACATCCCCCTCCTACCCCCTGTTCCCCATACACTTCCTTCCTCACGGACCTCAAGAACGACCTAGAATACCCCCTCTGTCTCAAGGTAGTAAACAAGATGTTGGTGGCCTCATCCCTGTCCTCCACTTGAGAACAAATCCGTTGGAACCTAAGCAGCTGGGACCTCAGGATCCCCCTAAACGTGTGCGGTGGGTGGAAGCTGGACCGGTACAACAAGGCGTGTGAGTCCGTTGGTTTAAAAAACACCCTCGTGTCCAATCGTCCCATACTCCAGAAATCTGCCCCTTTGTAAGTTACCGTGTCCAAGAATGCCATCTCCCTCTGGTGGGTGACCGACTTCACTTTTATAGACGGATGATGGCTATTAAGTACCTCGATATACTCCGCGAACTCCGCTCTAAGTGCGGCTAAACCCCCCCCAAATGTCATCCAGATACCTCAAATACCGCGAAGGGGTCTTTCTGCATTTCTGCAGTACGGTTTCCTCCCAATCCGCCATATAGATGTCTGCATATGCCGGGGCAAACTTCTTCCCCATCGCCGTCCCTCTTACTTGTAAGTAGTGTTGGCCATTGAACTGGAAATCGTTCCGCGTCAGGCTGATATATAGCAATTTCAAGATATCCTTATCTGGCCGGGAACGAACCGGGTATTTCCTCAAGGCCTTCTGCACCGCCCCCATCCCCCTGGGTGTCTCAATGTTGGTATATAAACTCTCCACATCCAAGGAGAACAGGAAGCAAGGCTCAGGAATCACCATAGCCCGGATTTTCGCTAAAAAGTCATTCGTGTCCCTCAAATATGACCTATGTGTCCCTGCCAACGGTCTCAAGAAATGGTCCACAAACTCTGCCACCCGGTAGCTCTCACTCCCGCAGTCCGACACTATCGGTCTCCCTGGCGGCATTCCTGGCCCAACCGGCCACGTCTCTAAAGGTTTGTGAATTTTTGGTAACAGATAAAACTGGCAAATTTTGGGCCTGATTTCCACCAGATACCCATACTGTCTTTTGGAAATAGCCCCCCTGGCCAACATTTCCTCCAACTTGGTTAAAATCAAATCCGCCGTCCTCAAGTACATAGGGTCCTCCAACCTCCGATAGTACCTGGCATCCCCCAACTGCCTCTCTGCTTCCTGGATGTACTGGTCCCTGTCCATTATCACCACCGCTCCCCCCTTTGTCAGCCGGCTTAATGACCACTGAGGTATCCCCCTGAAGCTCTCTTACTGCTCTCTGCTCTTGTGGTGTAAGATTGGCTGTTTCCTCCCTCACCACCACCTCCCCATCCGTATCAAATAAGTTCCTAAGTTCTACCGGAATAGAGGACAATGATGGTTCCCACGTAGACCTAGGGACACACGGCCCCCGTTCCCCCGAAGATATCCCCCCAAAAAAAACACAAATCCCCAACCGTCTATGATAAGCCGCCAAATCCTCTCCTAACCTTCGTCTTATCTCTGCCCGGTTTTCCAGTTTCCCAATTGTCCCTGGTGTCGGGACAAAAGTCAGGCCTTTCTCTAATACCTGCCTGTGTGCTGTGCTCAAAACCAAAATGGAAGACAAATTCACCACCCCCCGATCCTTACCCAAAGGATTTATTGGTCCCGGGTTGCCCATCCTCAAAACCCGACTCCAGTGTTCCCACATCTTCTTCCCCGTGTTCTGTGTCCAGTGTATATTGTCTCTCTCTGTCCTGAAGGCCTCCCCCTATTACCCTATTCAGGGCCGTAATCATCCTCCTCTCCTCCCCCCCTAAACCTGGCCCCGCATTTATTTTGGGGACCCAGATCTCTGCCTCTGGAAAGACCACCCCCCCTGCGTCCACCAAATCCCGGACCCTCTGATCCAACGGAATCTCCTGATCTAAAGCCCCCTCCCTCATCCCGAAGGACATGATCACCTTCTGGACTCCCTGGGAAACTGCAGTCCTATGGCCTCCACTATGCTTGCCCCCGGATAGCAATCAACCTGTACCCTAGTATCCCCACTAATTGGTAGGTGAGCCATATTGGAATCTCCAATCAGCAGTATGGATCTTCTGGGTATCAGACTCCAACACCCCCCCTCCCCCCTACCACTACCATGGTTATAAAACGCCCGCCCCAACCAAACCTGAGGTAAGGAAGCGGTGTGGGACTGACCCTCCTGCCCCCTCCCACTCCGGTCATCCTCCTGCTGCTCCATCTCACCCTGGTCCTCCGAACTATCGGAATATGCGACCAGGTCTACCAACCCCCCCTCCCCTTGCCACGGGCTCCGATCGCCCTGATCCCCCGTCCCCGGATGACCCTCTTCCCCCCCCCCAAAAAAACTGACCCATACTTGTCCTCCAATCCCCCTACTGACCTTACGGTCTGTAGTCCCCCCGACTCCTCGTCCACCGGAACCCCGTCTGGTCCTTTGTCGTCGCCCGCTGCCCCTAGTAGTATCCCCGGGCTGTGCCTCGTTCTCTCCTGTGGGGATCTGGATCGGGTGGGTCCCTCCCCTCTGGGTCCGCTAGGCCCTCCGCCGAACTGAGCCCTGTCCAACCCTCCCTGGTCCCCCAATGTCCCCCCTGCGCTCCCTCCATTCCTCCCTCTCTGCAGTCCTGTAGGCCTTCTGTTGTCGTCATCCGCCTCTCCCTGATCCCCGGACGTCCCAGGGCCCCCACCCTTCCCCCACGTAGGCATCTAAAACGCCCTCCCCGAGATGTGGTACCCCTACCAGCCCCCAAAGTTCGGCCTCTTTCACCCCCTCTCCTCCTCCTCCCTGCCCGTGCTCCCCACATTTGCCTAGAGGCTGATGGTTCCATCGGGGTCGACCCCTCCCCTAGAGTTCCCCTTGGGTCATCCTCCTCCAGCCGCACCCGTATCCCGATCTCTAATAGGTCCCGTACCGCTCCCTCAATTGTAGCCCAGTTAGTGTATGGATATTTCTGAGCTATCCACCACCCAAGCCTGTTGGTAATCGGGTTCCCCCAACTGGGACAAGACATCCTTTGACTCCCGCATAATCCCGGCATAATGTTCTTCCAGAATCTGCAGGTTCGTCTGCAGCCAGTTGGTAGCGCTGCCCTTGATTAAAGTCAATGTGTCCGTGGTGGGAGCAGATGGGTGTATAGCTCCTGCTATGTAATTCCTGATGTGCTCCATCGCTCTGGGGACATCGTTCGTCCTTACTGCCCGCTGGACATAGCCCCAGTGGTGATGGGCCCTCAGGAGATTAAACATTCCCCTAGTAGCCTGTTGAAAGCCCGTCCGAACTGTCTCTGTTGTCATCCTGGAAGGGTTAGGGGTTGGGGTTAGGGGGTTTGGATAAGGACGTGACCACCTGGTGGAGGTCACGGGGGGCACGGGCACAAGGGGAATATTTATCTAAAAAGATCTCAGGTGTTCTTTTAAAGCAGCATAGATATGCTAAAAAATCCCCCATAGCAAACAAGGGTTAGGGTTTGGGTTAGGGTTAGGTTAGGTAAGAAGCGTGGCCCTCCTAAGAGGGCCACTGGCACAAGGGGGCTGTCCTTTAAAAAGGCTTTAATAAAAACCCTGAAAATAAGACAATTTTATTAAAAACAGCCTGGCAGCAGAGCAACCAACAGCGGAACAGGCAGAGAGGAAATGTTAAAAGGGGAAGGGGAATTAAAAAACGGGCAAACATGGGGACAAAGGAATAAAAAAACAATCATACACAACAAATCCCCAATGAATATATAAATAAAATGTATAAATTAATTAATTTTATCTAAAACTTTAAAAAGATAAATAAACATAAAAGTGAGATAATGTGTAAAATTATGCCCAATAACCCCATCCCACGTCCGCCGTTGGATCGGGAGTAAAAAGTGGGCCTCGTCTGCCTGTGGGGAGAGGGGAGGACAAAGGGTGTGTCTCCACCAGGGGAAAGTTAAAATAGATAAATAAATTAAAAGATAAATAAATAATTTAACAATAATATACAATTAAGGGAGTTAAAAAGGTGAATAAGACCATGCATAATATATTAAGATCACACGTGAGACAAATATAAATATATTAATAAATAAATACACACGTATATAAAGGAAATCCCATGGTGGAGTTATAATGGGGGGGGTTTTGAGAAAAGGCAAGGCAGGCGAGGCTCCAATAAAAACAGACTGGGAGTTAATATTTTTCATTCAGCCCGTGCGGGTCTATAGTTCCCAGTCTGTGGATCCATTTCCTCTCCGCTGCTTGCCGCTGCGCCCTGCTCCACTGCCCGCTGCTCTCCAGGGCCTGCCCCAAGTTAAAACCGAGTCTGCTCTGGGGGTTAAAAACGTGGGGGAGACGCATAAAACCGATCTCCGAACCTCGAAGCGCCTCCCTCCTGGTCCCTTGCTTGTTAAGGTCAGTGTGGACCAGGATATCTTTAAGATTTTTATTTCTACGAAAGGCGGAGATCACACGGCTGTCCTCGAGGGCGGCACAATGTTCCCTCGTCCCCTGAAAATTGCTCTTGATAGTCCTCAGAAGGTTATGAGTAGCCTCTGAGAATGTTAAAATCAAGGGGACGAGGGACTGGGCAGGTGGTTGTGGGGTGCCAGTGCCACCTCTGAAGGTGTCGGCGACCTCCGCCTTAATCGTTCTCAGGAAGCGCTTCGAGTAACCCCTGAGTCTCAACGCGCCAAAAAGGGTGCTGGTTGCCTCCTCCACGTGGCCCGGGAGGGTACAGATCCTGTGGAACCGGATCAGCTGAGACTTGATGAGACCTCTGTAGGTGTGTTTAGGGTGATAGCTGGATTTATAGAGGAGGGCGTGGCGGTCTGTTTCCTTAAAATGGACTTTGGTGGCCAGGGTTTTGTTCTGGTCGCTGGATTCTTGGAAGAAGACCCTGGTGTCCAGGAACTCGACCGAAAGATGTTGAAGGTTATGTTTGAGTTTTATTTTCGGGTGATGTGCATTTAAAGTGTCCAAAAATGTGTGGAAGTGCTGTTCGGTGTGGTCCCAGAGGCCGAAGATGTCATCCAGGTACCGGAAGTAGAGGAGGGGTTTGTGCTGAAGTTTGAGAAAAGCCGTTCTCTCCCAATGGGCCAGGTAGATGTTAGCATACGCTGGAGAGTATTTCCGGCCCATTGCACACCCGCACAACTGGAGATAGTGTTTATTGTTAAATGTGAAGTCGTTCCGAGTCAAAGTGATGTTAAGGAGTTGAATAATTTCTTTGTCTGGTCTGTCTGGATCGGGGTATTTATTAAAAATGTCTTGAATGGCAATGAGGCCGAGTGGAGTTTCAATGTTGGTATACAGAGATTCAATGTCAATGGTAAAGAGAAAGGTATGACCGGGTACCTGGAAGTTTTTAATTTTATTGATGAAGTGATAAGTGTCCTGAAGATAACCGGGGTGAAGTTGAGAAAGCGGATTAATAAAGTGGTCAATATATTCTGTGATGTTGTAGGACTCGGAACCGCAATCGCTGACTATAGGACGGCCGACCGGAACCACAGAAGGGACCGTCCAGGTCTCCGGAGGCTTGTGTATCTTGGGGAGCAGGTAAAAGAGGCGAGGCCTGGGCTCATCAGGACCGTCCAGGTACTGTTTTTGTTTTGAATTGATGTATTGTTTGTCATGAAGGCTATGTGTGATGTCCCTAATAAGTTGTTGTGTTTCTAACTGTAATAATTGCGTGAGTGGTGCATAATATGTGTTGTTATTTAATTGTCTGTCTGCTTCTAATATGTAGTTATGTCTGTCCTGTAAAACAATCTGGCCCCCTTTGTCGGCTGGTTTAATGACTATGTGTTTGTTATTACCCAATGTTTTAAGAATGTGTTTGTGTTGCTGACTAATGTTAGGCTGCGTGTGTGCAAGGGGGCGCCATCGTGTCAGTGCTGCTAGATTTTTCTGAATGAGTTGGGTGATCTGAGGTGAGAGGGTGTTTAAGCGTGGTTCCCAGCAGGACGGTCCAGTGAACGGGACAGGCTCTCGCCCCGGTGCTCCCCAGAAGTGGTCTAACAGTTTTAGCCTCCTGTGAAAGTTGTGGAGATCCCCTCTGAGCTCCGGTCGGGTGGGGGGTTTGGGTGTGGGGATGAAAGTGAGTCCTTTTTCCAGTATCTCCAGCTGTGTAGGCGTAAGGGAGAGAACGGAGCAGAGGTTAGTTATGTTAGATGAAGGGGGAGATGTGTGATCACATTCCTCCCCCGTTACAAGTTTAACTGCTGTTTCCAGTACCCGAACAACATCTCCGCCGTCCGGGGTGTCCAGTGAATTTTGTCCTTAGTGACCTGAAAAAGAAGAGGGCTGATTTCGGGTAGAAAATGAAATTTACTGGAAATGGTGGTGTTGAGAAAGTTAAGGAGTGACTGTTTCCGAGAGTTTAAGGAGGGGGAGAAATTAATGATGGGGATGTAGATGGTGGCGTTTGGAAAGGTGCGGTGAGCCGTTTTCCAGAGTGTATTTAACTGTTTACTGATGGTGGTGGGTTCGTGCTCTGAAAGGCAATTGTTCAGGCCTACTGATAAAATAACGTGAAGTGGTTGTGAGTGAGGAGTGAGTTTACTTAAAATTGCGTTTATGTGATGGAAGTTTGCACCGGGGTAACTGTCTACTTGAATGTGTGGGTCGATGAATGATGGGATGCGGGACAGGTTCGAGTCCCCAATCACCAGGGTCGTCTTCAGCACCTTCAGCGACCAGTCCTGGATCTTACGGTAAGTGTGGGGGTGAGAGAGAGGGTTAGGGTTAGGGTTAGGGGTTAGGGTTAGGGTTAGGGTTAGGTTAGGTTAGGTAAGGAGCGTGGCCCTCCTAAGAGGGCCACGAGGGGCACTGGCACAAGGGGGCTGTCCTTTAAAAAGGCTTTAATAAAACACCTAAAAAATAAAAAACAATCAAGACAATTTTATTAAAAACAGCCCGGCAGTAGAGCAACCAACAGCGGAACCGGCAGAGAGGAAATGTTAAAAAGGGAAGGGGAATTAAAAAACGGGCAAACATGGGGACAAAGGAATAAAAACCACAATCATACACAACAAATCCCCAATGAATATATAAATAAAATGTATAAATTAATTAATTTTATATAAAAAGATAAATTAACATATAAAGTGTATATACACAAACACCACCTCTAAAACTTTAAAAGGATAAATAGATAAATAAGTGCTTTTTAAAAAAAAGAGAGAAAAAGGATAAATTAACATATAATAAATGTATATACACACACACACACACACACCACCTCTAAAACTATAAAACATAAATAAATACATAAGTGCTTAAAAAGTGCATAAAAGTGAGATAATGTGTACAATTATGCCTAATACCCCCATCCCACGTCCGCCGTTGGATAAAAGAGTGGGCCTCGTCTGCCTGTGGGGAGAGGGGAGGACAAAGGGTGTGTCTCCACCAGGGGAAAGTTAAAATAGATAAATAAATTAAAAGATAAGATAAATAAACAGATAAATAAATAATTTAACAATAATATACAATTTAAAAAAGTTTAAAAGGGTGAATAAAACCATGCATAATATATTAAAACCACACGTGAGATAAATATAAATATATTAATAAATAAATAAATAAATACACACACACGTATATAAGGAAATCCCATGGTGGAGATATAATAGGGGGGGGGGGGGGAGGTTTTGAGAAAAGGCAAGGCAGGCGAGGCTCCAATAAAAACAGACTGGGAGTTAATATTTTTCGTTAAGCCCATTCGGGTCTATAGTTCCCAGTCTGTGGATCCATTTCCTCTCCGCTGCTTGCCGCTGCGCCCTGCTCCACTGCCCGCTGCTCTCCAGGCCCACACTCTGGAGACCGTGTGAGCCATGGAGTTTAAAATGTGCATATAGGACGCTCGTGCCATTCCCACTATTGATCATGTACAAGTGCTGTTTGACTCTGAGGTGCAACTCGTTCTTTGTCTCCCCCACGTATAGTTTGTGGCAGGCCCTGCATCTGAGAGCATAAACTACATTAGAGGCTGTGGATGGCAGGGCCTGCCCCAAGTTAAAACCGAGTCTGCTCTGGGGGTTAAAAACGTGGGGGAGACGCATAAAACCGATCTCCGAACCTCGAAGCGCCTCCCTCCTGGTCCCTTGCTTGTTAAGGTCAGTGTGGACCAGGATGTCTTTAAGATTTTTATTTCTACGAAAGGCGGAGATCACACGGCTATCCCCGAGGGCGGCACAATGTTCCCTCGTCCCCTGAAAATTGCTCTTGATAGTCCTCAGAAGGTTATGAGTAGCCTCTGAGAATGTTAAAATCAAGGGGACGAGGGACTGGGCAGGTGGTTGTGGGGTGCCAGTGCCACCTCTGAAGGTGTCGGCGACCTCCGCCTTAATCGTTCTCAGGAAGCGCTTCGAGTAACCCCTGAGTCTCAACGCGCCAAAAAGGGTGCTGGTTGCCTCCTCCACGTGGCCCGGGAGGGTACAGATCCTGTGGAACCGGATCAGCTGAGACTTGATGAGACCTCTGTAGGTGTGTTTGGGGTGATAGCTGGATTTATAGAGGAGGGCGTGGCGGTCTGTTTCCTTAAAATGGACTTTGGTGGCCAGGGTTTTGTTCTGGTCGCTGGATTCTTGGAAGAAGACCCTGGTGTCCAGGAACTCGACCGAAAGATGTTGAAGGTTATGTTTGAGTTTTATTTTCGGGTGATGTGCATTTAAAGTGTCCAAAAATGTGTGGAAGTGCTGTTCGGTGTGGTCCCAGAGGCCGAAGATGTCATCCAGGTACCGGAAGTAGAGGAGGGGTTTGTGCTGAAGTTTGAGAAAAGCCGTTCTCTCCCAATGGGCCAGGTAGATGTTAGCATACGCTGGAGAGTATTTCCGGCCCATTGCACACCCGCACAACTGGAGATAGTGTTTATTGTTAAATGTGAAGTCGTTCCGAGTCAAAGTGATGTTAAGGAGTTGAATAATTTCTTTGTCTGGTCTGTCTGGATCGGGGTATTTATTAAAAATGTCTTGAATGGCAATGAGGCCGAGTGGAGTTTCAATGTTGGTATACAGAGATTCAATGTCAATGGTAAAAAGAAAGGTATGACCGGGTACCTGGAAGTTTTTAATTTTATTGATGAAGTGATAAGTGTCCTGAAGATAACCGGGGTGAAGTTGAGAAAGCGGATTAATAAAGTGGTCAATATATTCTGTGATGTTGTAGGACTCGGAACCGCAATCGCTGACTATAGGACGGCCGACCGGAACCACAGAAGGGACCGTCCAGGTCTCCGGAGGCTTGTGTATCTTGGGGAGCAGGTAAAAGAGGCGAGGCCTGGGCTCATCAGGACCGTCCAGGTACTGTTTTTGTTTTGAATTGATGTATTGTTTGTCATGAAGGCTATGTGTGATGTCCCTAATAAGTTGTTGTGTTTCTAACTGTAATGATTGCGTGAGTGGTGCATAATATGTGTTGTTATTTAATTGTCTGTCTGCTTCTAATATGTAGTTGTGTCTGTCCTGTAAAACAATCTGGCCCCCTTTGTCGGCTGGTTTAATGACTATGTGTTTGTTATTACCCAATGTTTTAAGAATGTGTTTGTGTTGCTGACTAATGTTAGGCTGCGTGTGTGCAAGGGGGCGCCATCGTGTCAGTGCTGCTAGATTTTTCTGAATGAGTTGGGTGATCTGAGGTGAGAGGGTGTTTAAGCGTGGTTCCCAGCAGGACGGTCCAGTGAACGGGACAGGCTCTCGCCCCGGTGCTCCCCAGAAGTGGTCTAACAGTTTTAGCCTCCTGTGAAAGTTGTGGAGAACCCCTCTGAGCTCCGGTCGGGTGGGGGGTTTGGGTGTGGGGATGAAAGTGAGTCCTTTTTCCAGTATCTCCAGCTGTGTAGGCGTAAGGGAGAGAACGGAGCAGAGGTTAGTTATGTTAGATGAAGGGGGAGATGTGTGATCACATTCCTCCCCCGTTACAAGTTTAACTGCTGTTTCCAGTACCCGAACAACATCTCCGCCGTCCGGGGTGTCCAGTGAATTTTGTCCTTAGTGACCTGAAAAAGAAGAGGGCTGATTTCGGGTAGAAAATGAAATTTACTGGAAATGGTGGTGTTGAGAAAGTTAAGGAGTGACTGTTTCCGAGAGTTTAAGGAGGGGGAGAAATTAATGATGGGGATGTAGATGGTGGCGTTTGGAAAGGTGCGGTGAGCCGTTTTCCAGAGTGTATTTAACTGTTTACTGATGGTGGTGGGTTCGTGCTCTGAAAGGCAATTGTTCAGGCCTACTGATAAAATAACGTGAAGTGGTTGTGAGTGAGGAGTGAGTTTACTTAAAATTGCGTTTATGTGATGGAAGTTTGCACCGGGGTAACTGTCTACTTGAATGTGTGGGTCGATGAATGATGGGATGCGGGACAGGTTCGAGTCCCCAATCACCAGGGTCGTCTTCAGCACCTTCAGCGACCAGTCCTGGATCTTACGGTAAGTGTGGGGGTGAGAATGTGGTTCCGGGCATCCTGGGGAGCCAGGTGGGGCCGCGGAGTTGCTGCTGGCCGCAGAAACGGGCAAATCAGATGGTGGGGGTAAAGTCAGCGTAACGCTTTTAATGTCCCCTGTTCTCCTCATGTTTTTATTGCCCGCCTCCGTGACTGCTGGGGTGTTAGCAGACTCCGTGGCCACCCGCTCTGGCTCCCTCTGCTGGTGGGGTGTGTCTATGGGGAAAGAGGAGGAGATGGTGTTACTACACGGGAGAGCAACATTACTGTAGTGCGTTTGTGGTGGGTGTGTTGCATCCGTGTGTGAGGGAGAGGGGGAAGAAGGCGCAGGGGAGACGACGGGCTGCTCCGCCCGACGGGCCCGCAACCGGTTACTTTCTCGGGGAGGAAGGGGATGGATCTCCGCCTTTATTGTAATTTCCGGGTTGCTTTCGGGCAGATGGATCGTGGGCGGAGCCGCCACGTCGGAAGCCCCCGCGCCCTCAATGGGGGTACAGAGGTCTCTATGGGGGGGAAGAAGAGGAACAGAAGAAGGGTTAAGAGGGGGAGGAGATGAAGAAGTAGGATGAGTTTGAATATTAAGGACAGGAGTGGGAGAAGTAAGGAGCGGAGGAAAAGAGGAAGTGGTGGATGGGGTGGTAGTGAGAGGAGGAGAGATAGGACGGTGAGAGGGGTCCAACTGTTGAAACCGGGGGGGATTTACTGGGTTGGGGAGTGGGGGATAGTCAAGGGGGGAGAGTCGAGACGTGGAGGCCCCCTCCTCCGTCGGCGGGCTCTTAGACGTGATGTCCCGCAGTGTGTTGATGGAGGAGGAGGTGAGCTTCCTCCCATATCTCGATCTCCCCCACTGGGTCGCCTTATCAAATGGAATCTGGCTAAAGGTAGGGATGGTCTCCAATCCCACAGCGATAACCGAGTCGTAGTGCTCACGGAGGATGTGCATATTGTTAAGCATCCAGGTGTCAGTGTTTTGTTGTACTTTGAGTTGAGTTGTTTCATTGGGTGAGGAGGGCTTGATGAAGGAGGTGAGGCGAGTCACCTTCCTCATCATGCCCTGTGGGAATGTATGGTTGTTGAATGTAGTGTTGAGAATTTCTGAGTGGTGAATGGCCTGTAGTAATTTGAAATATGATTTGGCTTGTAGATAGATATGTGTGGGTAGACTATGTGGGTGTGGAGGTAGACTATGTGAGTGTGGAGGTTGTGTAATTCTCCCCGTGGGGAGGGGGGGACGAGAACGATGTGATACATTCCTGCCCCTCACCTCCCCAGGAGGAGAAGCCAGTGCTGAAAAACGGTTATTAAGTGGTATGGGCATGTTGGATCGCTGTGGGATCGGAGAGTCCATGAAGGAGTTGGAAAAGAGTAAAGAGAGAAGAGAAGGAGGAAGAGAGGAGTGAAAGTTCAGCTGATACCGGTGTTGGCCACAGGATGGTCTTTGTTCCTGCAATGCCGGGGCCGGGCCGGGCAACCAGCCCCACCCTTGAGTAAAAAACAATTGTTGGTTAAAAATAAAAGAACAAAATGGGTTTAAAAAAAGTTAAAAGATAAAAGGAAGAAAAGGGCAATTCCTTTCAGAGGCTTTCGTAGTATATAAAAAAAGAAGTTTTTAAAAACAAGGAAGTGACTGCAACCATATAAAAAATTCAACCACCGGGCACTCACGTTTTAGGGATCAGAGTGTTTGTAGTAGATCCCCTTGTATTCCAAAACATGCACAGCAGGGTGTAATGTTCAGCAGTTAAGGGTCCGAGTTTAGTGAATCCTGATAGATGTCTTCAGTGTGCACACTCTTGCTGTTAAAACTCAGGTGACTCACCCTCGGCCTTGTCCTGCTCCAAGCCTTCTTAGTTGCGACTTCCAAGCCGTGCAGCCATCATGTGGGTTTTAAGTTTAGGTGGCTAAAAAAGGCAATCACTGTCCCAGCTTTAAAAAGTACATACTTTAACGATAAAAGGTTTAAAATCTTGCCATAAAAAAATGTTTAAAAAGAGAGAGAGAGCGGTCTCCAGTCTCGACGTTTCGCCGTTGAGGCTTCTTCAGGAGAGTAGAGGTGGCCACATGCTCATCAGTGACTTTTAAAAGAAATGTTTGGGGCTGGACCAAACCCTGTTGGTCTGTAATTGGTCGAGCCCGTCACCTGTTGTTCAAACGAGCATGTGACCTAGTGGAGTTAAAGGTATAGTACCAAATTAAAAATTTAAGAAAAAGAAAGCCTGACAGATAATAACAAGAGAAAAAGGAGGGGGGGGGGCCCCGAGGTTTCCGGAGGCCCGCCCTCTAGCCGTACCATGGGAGGTTATGGTTAGGGCCAGGGGGTCAAAGGGTTAAGTTTAGGGCCAACCGGATGGGGTTGGGGTTTCTAACAGGGCTGTAAAAGAAGGGTTAGGGTTAGGGGGGTTAGGGTTAGGGTTAGGGTTAGGGGGGTTAGGGTTGGGGTTGGGGTTAGGGTTAGGGTTAGGGTTCGGTTAGGGTTAGGGTTCGGTTAGGGTTAGGGTTAGGGTTAGGGGTTTAGGGTTAGGGTTAGGGTTAGGGTTAGGTAATAGCAAGGATACCAGACTTTTGGCGTGATGATCGTATATAGCTGTTGGCTACTTGGTGCTAGCCTCCTGAAACTTGGTGTGTGCATTCCTAGCACACCAGAGCACCTTTGTATTAAGTCTGGCATCTGTAGCTGCTTCCTGTGGTATGGCTGCCATAGAGCCCCATTGGATTATTTTGGTGATGATCGTATATAGCTCTTGGCTACTTGGTGCTAGCCTCCTGAAACTTGCTGTGTGTGTTGGTATTAAGCCAGAGCACGTGTGTGTCGGGTTAGGGTTAGGGTTAGGGTTAGGGTTGGGGTTAGGGTTGGGGTTAGGGTTAGGGTTAGGGTTAGGGGTTAGGGGTTAGGGGTTAGGGTTAGGGTTAGGGTTAGGTGCAAGGGGAACAAAGAAGTCTGGCTGCACTTAGGCAGCCAGAATGCACGGGCTCACAAATTTCAAGCTTTAACACATTTGTTTCTCAGAAAAGGGTTTGTATTGTATCTTTTGTTTTGTATTTGACAGGTGCCCTGGAAGAGATCTCCCCACCCTCATCCGAGGGGGTAAGTATATTATTTAGGCGACTGGCTTTAGTTAATTTGGTTCAGACCATATGGATAAACTGTGTTAAGTTTATTAATCCACTGTCTTTCTTTTGCCAGTCGCTGTCTGTCTGACCACCAGGATCCTGACTCCAACCCCATGATGAGGAGATTTTCCCTCCCATGCTGTCTGAAGTGTTTGTACAGGTGAGTAACTTTATGAGTCTTATCAATCAAGTTCAAGTGTTGCTTCAGTCTTAGGATTTAGGGTTAGGGTTAGGGTTAGGGTTAGGGTTAGGTAATAGCAAGGATACCAGACTTTTGGCGTGATGATCGTATATAGCTGTTGGCTACTTGGTGCTAGCCTCCTGAAACTTGGTGTGTGCATTCCTAGCACACCAGAGCACCTTTGTATTAAGTCTGGCATCTGTAGCTGCTTCCTGTGGTATGGCTGCCATAGAGCCCCATTGGATTATTTTGGTGATGATCGTATATAGCTCTTGGCTACTTGGTGCTAGCCTCCTGAAACTTGCTGTGTGTGTTGGTATTAAGCCAGAGCACGTGTGTGTCAAGTTTCTGTGGCTCTAGCTTGTTCCTTTAGTATAGCTGTCATAGACTCCCATTGCTTTAGGGTTAGGGTTAGGGTTAGGTAAAAGGGAAAATAGGTTTCTGCCTACCAAGAAGGCAGGCAGAGAGCACGGGCACACAAGGTTTGTCCTGTTTCCTCTACTAACTCCCAATCGGTGACTCCCTTGTTTTTTTGTGTGTTCCACTTTGTTTTTAGACCGCTGGACAGTATTTTAATTTTAAATTCCAGCGTCTATCTGTGGATCACACCACCCCAAACTCCGGTCCTGAGATCAGGTTTGTTTTATGTTTCCCCGAAGGTGAGTATTTTTTTATATATTTTGCAGGTAGTCTAAAATCTCTAGGGCCGTCCTCTTTGTCCAGTACTCTGGGTGATCCGACCGTACCCTAAAGAATTGTTCCTCCACACCCTCCAACACGCTAAAAGATTCTTCCAAGAAGATGTTTGTTTGTGCTATTAGGTGTTTTGCCTGTGGCGGGAGCTGTGATGAGAACTGGATCAGTGGTACACAGATTTTCGCCTGGGGAAAAGCCCTGCCCGCCACTGCCATCAATTGGTGGAATTGTTTTTTAATAGTTTTAAACAAATTCCCTCTCAGGCAGTTGTTCAAGCCAATCGAGAGCAAAACCATCCGGACAGTGGGGCAAGGGTCCAATTTATCAAGAATTCCCTTCATATGGTGTATTTGGGCCCCAGGGAAACTGTCCACCTGCACCAGTGCATCTCCCCACCCTGGTATCTCTGCCAAATTCTCATCTCCCACCACTAGCACAGGTTTTTCCACCGTCAGAGACCAGTTCGCAATTTTCCGGTATAAGTTGGCATGCAGGGTCGGTCTCTGAGGGGAACCATCACAGAGGTCCAACAGGTATGATAGGGAGCCAGATGGATCATCCCCTGATAGGGTGGAATCCTCAAGAGGGTGATCCAATCCCAGATCCCCATCCGTCAGTATCCTCTCCTTACTAGGTGGGCTCGGCGGAAGGTCACCCAGTGACCCCAGGCAAGGGGTGGGATGAATACCCAGTGCAACACTGCTAGTCC
>NW_027466502.1:7500-27500 GCF_050575085.1 Anarhichas minor
GTCTCTGCTGGAGGATCTGGGTCTCTCCACGGTGGACCGGTCTCTGCTGGAGGATCTGGGTCTGTCCACGGTGGACCGGTCTCTGCTGGAGTCTGAGCTGAAGGAGGTTCTGGTGAACCTGCATGAGTTCATCTGGTTTCACCAGAATCCGACCCGGTGGCTCCGATGACGAGCATCAAGAATAACTCTATAGAAACAGACCATCTTCTCTCTGATGGTCTCTTTCCTGATGGAGGTCTGATAGAGGATCAGGACTACACGGAGACTGGTTCATATAGAGGATCAGGACTACACTGAGACTGGTTCATATAGAGGATCAGGACTACACTGAGACTGGTTCAGGACCAGGTAAAAGTTCCTCACTGTGACTTTAAGAGTAGTTTTTATTGACAGGAACCACATGAAGGATAACTAGAGGAGATGTTGCGTCTGGTCCTGGTTCATGGAGAGGACCAGGACAAGACTGAGACTGGTTCATGGAGAGTCAGAGGAAGAGCTCGCTGCTCTCCACTCATCTCACTCTGTTCACTTTAAGACTTGAAGCTCAGGTCACTAGATGTCAGAGGATCAGACGCAAGAGAGTTCAAGTTTCTCTGATGGTACATCACATGGTCGTGTGTGTGTGTGTGCGTGTGTGTGTGTGTGTGTGTGTGTGTGTGTGTGCGTGCGTGCGTGCGTGTGTGTGTGTGTGTGTGTGTGTGTGTGTGTGCGTGTGTGTGTGTGTGCGTGTGTGTGTGTGTGTGTGTGTGTGTGTGTGTGTGTGCGTGCGTGCGTGTGTGTGTGTGTGTGTGTGTGACACAGTTGTGTCTACCTTTTGAAGTGATTTGGCTGGCGGCTGCTGGATGCCCGGAGGATGGAGGGATGGACAGATTTAGAAAGAGACAGCTGTCTGAATAGATAGAAGATCCAGAGCAGAAGAGACAGACTTTCCATCTGAACTTCTCAGGAGGTTACAGACGAGGTCGGCTAACTGGGACGAAGACTCAGAGTTACTGTGTTTGTTTAAACAGTTGGTCTGAACGGTGATCATTGTAACCTGAAGGAAACCTTTTCTTATTATCTCTCATAGCTCTGTGATGAATCTGCTCTCTTTACGTCTTCTGTCTCTGAACAGCAACAGATCAGAGAGGTTCTATTCTTCTGCTCATCTTTGAGCTGCAGACGATTCATCCAAACCAAACAGGGCCGTCAGCTCCGCAGCTTTAGATCGGATTTAAGAGAAAGGAGGAATTTCACGCTCTGTTGTTTCACACCAACATTTTCCACCGGCTTTCTCTCCCATATAAGGTGTGTGTGTGTGTGTGTGTGTGTGTCTGTGTGTGTGTGAGTGTGTGTGTGTGTGTCTGTGTGTGTGTGAGTGTGTGTCTGTGTGTGTGTGAGTGTGTGTGTGTGTGTCTGTGTGTGTGTGAGTGTGTGTCTGTGTGTGTGTGAGTGTGTGTGTGTGTGTCTGTGTGTGTGTGAGTGTGTGTGTGTGTCCACTGACCCCTGTTGTCCTCCGGTCTTTCCACCGTAGAGACTGACAACCTTATATAGAGCTGCAGGAGCTGAGAGGACTGAGCGGGACGGTGAGTCCTTATCCGGCCTGTCAGCTCACCTGATTGGTTCATGGATGGAGGCCATCACTCTGAGGACAACATCTGTAACACCTGTAACATCTGTAGCAAATGTAGCAACTGTAACACCTGTCAAAGCTTCATGTCTTAAAGCTGCATCCTCTCTAGTGTCCACCAGGGGGCGACTCCTCTGGTTGTATAGAAGTCTATGAGAAAATGACTCTACTTCTCTCTTGATTTATTACCTCAGTAAACATTGTAAACATGAGTTTATGGTCTCAATCTCTAGTTTCAAGTCTTCTTCAATACAGCATGATGTTCATTTAGTACATTATGGTCCATTTAGAGTCACACAGACCATAAAGCAGGGGATGCTTTAGGGCGGGGCTACACGGTGATTGACAGGTCTCTACTAGAGACGTATACGGCGTCTCTACGTCACTCCTCAGTTCAAATATGGTCACTTCCTGTTCACTGGTTGAGAAAAAACAAGATGGCGACGGCCTAAACGCTGAACTAGAGGCTTCAAAACGTCCACAAACCAACGAGAGACATCAGTGATCATCAGACTGAAGGGATCACGTCTCCTCTCGTCTGTCTCATTGAGATCAAAGCAGCTGACCTCACTGTTAAAAGTGGTTGATTACAGTGAAAGCTGCAACTATTAAATGATTAAATTAAATGAATCATGACGTTTCTCTGATTGCAGCTTCTTAAATGTGACAATAAACTGAATATCTTTGACTTGTGGACAAAACAAAACGACGTCATAGACTTTAGGAAACACGTGTTTCTTCTTTTCCTCACATTCTAAACACCAAACAACTAATGGATGAATCAGAGTCATTGAGAACGCTCGCTCCTCGCTCTGTTATCGGACACAGAGGACTCAGACAGGTAGCAGCTCGTCATGAAGAGCAGACGAGCGGCGTTCACTTTTCATGACTCAGCACTTCTTTTGTTGTATTTAATGCCGACTGTGACGAGTTAAAAGCTTTAATGATATTAACGTTAATCTTCTGGAAATCCGTTTTCCGCTGCTTCATGTTGGGAGTGAGGAGGCAGCCGGAGGCCTCAATGTAAGACATCGATAGTTCACTTATTAGTAACGTATTACATCATATGATGCGTCTGAATGTTTGTTTCCTTGATGTTTTTCACGCTGAGTCAGCAATAAAAGAGTTTCATTGTTTCTCACTGCAGGAGTCTCAGATGCAGCGTAACGTGTTTCACCACCAGAGAGATGTTTACTGTCTGAACATCAGCTGCTGTCTGTTTACAGGAGCACAGTTCATTTTATTCTTTCTCTAAATCAAAGCTGCAATATTCATAATTCATATTCTGCGTGTCCTGATGCTAGTGAACGAGGCGGCTCTTTGAGTGAATTCAGCAGCGTTTGTGTTTGCTGCTCATTTTAACAGAATTGGGTTATAAAGTAAATATTAAACTGAACAAACAGAATTTTCCCGTTTTGTAAAAATACATGAAAATATAAAATACAAGATTAGACTGTTAACTTAGATGTGTAATGTAAAATACCGTGCCATTTTTTGTTTTCATTTCCTGAAAGAACATAAAAAATGTTTCATTCTTTCACAAATATTTACTTTACTTGTGTATTCTGTTGTCATTCTCAGGAGGCTTAATATCTTTATCATCTGATAAACAGATAGAAAAGAGAACACAAGATAAAGATCAATAGAGAAAATACACAAAGTGTCAACATAGAAACATGAAATATGAAATGTGTCTTCATAACACTCATATCTCTTCATAAAAATGGGTAATACATGAATGAAAACAGGTGTAAACAGTCATCATCATACATAAATAAACAACAAGAGTATTTCTGGTTCTGGTCACTTTCAGCTGAACTAGAATCATCAACAGATTCTAGAGTTAATGGAACGTTCACTTCCTGCAGATTATGTTCTAATGAAGCCTCAGAGAAGATTATTATGAAGTTATGAAGAACATGAGAAGGTTTATCCAACAGAGCGGTGTTCATATAGTGCCGAGGTCTTCAACAGGGGTCCGCGACCCCTAGGGGGTCCGCGGAGGTACTGCAGGGGGGTCGTGACACACACACACACACACACTCATATGTATGTATATGTGTGTGTTTGTGTGTGTGTGTGTGTGTGTGTCTTGTCAGAGACCTGACAGCATCCTGATAACGTGACCTTTTAAATCCTGAAACTAAAGCTCTGATTGGCTGCAAACCGTTTTTCTTCTTCTGTTGTTCCAGTAAACGTTTGTGTTTCAGTCTCAGTATGTTGTTGGATTTATTTTAAACCTCAGAGGTCTGATTATGTGAGAGAAGAACATGTAGTAATCTATAATAATCTAATGTATATAATATATAGTAGAACTGTCACAGTTGTAATACTTTAACTACATGTTACTGACGATACTGAAATACTTTTACTGCAGTAAAGAGTCAGAATACTTCCTCCTTTACGTCACAGCTTCACTAACGAAGCGATCCTCGCGAGAACCGGAAGTTGAAACCGGAAGCGATCCTCGCGATCCTACCCCCAAGACCCGTTTGAGAGGAGAACTTTGAGGAGAACCTTCAGGCCAAAGAGCTGATATCAGATCAGCCTGACCTCACAATCAGACAGCAGATGAGCGGGAAAGGAAAGGGAAGTTTCTGGTTCAAAAATAGTTTGAACCAGAAACTGAGCACAAACACAAAGAGTCGCTCTCTGCATCAAACACACAACAAGGAAACACGATAATAGATTCCTGCACGTATGAGTGGTGTGAATATAATGAACTTTGATTCATTCATTTCATATTTCACATCTTATAAAAACATCTTGTCAATAATATTTTACGTAGTCATATCTTATGCATATTCATAAGATATTGTAAAATATTATAAAGGAGGAGGCTTCAAATAAGCCTCCTGCGGATTCCTGTGACATTTATTTATCTCTGTTATGTTTGTTTATTTTTATTGTTATTGTTTACATTGTAAAGCCTCTCCTCTGTGGACCAGTGGTCAGGACTTCCTTTTGATAGGATAAATACATATATATACCTGGATACAGTCACTTTATTTTACTGAATATACTGACACACTTTTACTGAAGGAACATTTATGAATGCACTACTTTTACTATGTTAATAATAATACTACATTTTATTTGTATAGCGCTTTAAAAGATACTCAAAGACACGTTACATGGTAACAACAGAAACAATAGAAGTAACTACAATAACAACAAAAATAGATGATATATATATATATATATATATATATATATATATATATATATATACACATAACAGTAAGGACACGATTCGTGTAGTGGAGTATTCTCACAGTGTGATATAATTTCCTGCAATAATTATCTGAATACTTTTTCTTGGTTCCTGGAAACAGTGTCAGAGTGAGAGCTCTGTCACGTGTCTCCGCCTCTGTGCTGCTCTCCTCCTCCTCCGCTAGCTTAGCTTGCTAGCTAGCTGTAGCTCAGGTAAACATGGCCATGTCACAGGCTCTGTCAGAGGAGGAGTTCCATCGGATGCAGGTGAGATACATACACACGACAGGTGTTTTTGTCAGTCTGTGTGTGTGTTTGTCAGTCACACACACACACCTGTCGGTGTTGCAGTCAGGTGCAGCATCACTGACAGCGACGTTAGCTCGACGTTAGCTCGCTCATGCTAGCCGTTAGCGGTAATAATAATAATATCTATATAACAGTAATGTCACGTGATTCTGATCGGATGTATCGATCTGATTGATTACAGACTGATGGAGGCATCTTTGATTGACAGGTTAACGACAGCTCAGGCCATAGCCAGCGGTTGGCTCAGTTTAGCTTAGTTTAGCTTAGCCTCTGAGGAGGAAAAAAAAAATGGTTCCATGTAGCATGTTAGCTTTCCTGAAGCTAACACTTGTTTGTAGCCGTGAGCTAACATGTTAGCATCCACGAGACAGAGTCACGAGCTCACAGACACAGAGGTTTAATGAACAGTTATGTAGTAAAAGTACACATGATACACACTCACTTATACTACAGAGGTACTCTGATCCTTTACTACAGTAAAAGTACTAATACACACTGTGTAAATGTACTGCACTCTAAACCTTACAGAATGCAGTAAAAGTATACGAATGTAGTGAAAGTAATTGATCCTGTTGGTTAGTTTAATCTACATCAATGCTTCATATTCATGATGATTATATATTAATAATATTAATATTCTATAAGAACATCACTTTTAATCATGAATTCACTTTTAAGAGCAGAACAAAGTTATTCATCATGAGGTGATGATGATGATGGTGGTGTGTGTGTGTGTGTGTGTGTGTTCTAAGGCTCAGCTGTTGGAGCTTCGCACTCAGAACTATCAGCTGTCTGATGATCTCAGGAAGAACTCGTCAGGTAAAACACCTGTTTGATGATGATGATGATGCTGCATTTTATTTCGTGATATGATGAATATTGATGATTAATTGATGATTAATTGATCCTTAATGTCGCTGACGGTTTGTTTATAACGATGTTTGTTTTCAGAGCTCAACGTTCTCCGTCAGAAGAATGTTGTTCTGGAAAAAGATTTCATCAAAGCACAGAAGGTAAACAATGCTTTATTATTATTATTATTATTATTATTATTATTAGTTTCACCTACATTTTGAGGTTTGATGTCTTAATGTTTTATATTCTCATTTTTAAACTAATTTAAATTCTCAGATTTAACTCATATTTATCAAATATTTAGTTTATTTTAATGATTTTATTTTTACTTGTTTTTCTTCAGGCTTTGAATAAGAGCAAGAAAGCTCAGGTGAGTTTTCATTCTCTTCTTCTTTCTAATTAATATTCTATTCAATTTAATTATCTAGAATATTTTAGTTTAAACTTTAAATTGTAGTTTCAGTATTTTTTACATTATTATATTTAAATGATAAATACCTGATTTGATGCGTTATAATTCTAGTGTACTAATGAATAAATATATAATCAGATAATGAATGAGTTGGTACATTAAACGTGCTGCAGGAGGTGGAGGCGCTGCTGGGTGAGAACGAGATGCTTCAGAGTAAACTTCACAGTCAAGAAGAAGACTTCAGACTACAGAACAGCACGCTGATGACGGAGCTCTCCAAGGTACCGCCCACCTGACACACCTGGTACACTGTTTACCTGACGCGGTGCGTTCAGGAACACTGCAACATGAAGTCCTTCATCTCTATGAAACAGAACCATCATGACTAGAAGTGGAGAATAGAACATGTCTTTAGTGGAGTTAATGAACACAGTTGATAACAAAACAAGTTACATTTCTTTGATTTCTGACGGAAGCATTCGTCACACATGATGTGTTCAAGGACCGTTGGAAAGATGAACATCCCACGATCCTTTTACATCTCTTGTCTGAGATAAACGATGTGAATTCTGTCCCATTTGTTTCCAGCTGTGTACGCAGATCGAACAGCTGGAACAGGAGAACCAGGGCCTGAAGGAAGGAGGAGGAGCTTCATCATCAAACTCCGCCTCCAGTCCCGTAGATGGAGAGCTGCTCCGCATGCAGGCCGAAAACTCCGCCCTCCAGAAGAAGATGAAAGGTGAGCTGTGATTGGCTGCAGGTGGGGCAGGTGAACACACCTCAGGTGAAAGCTCAAGAACAGAATCAAACGGGTTTAAAATGCCTCCTCAGTGTTTCTATTTATTTTATGAGTTGATGAACAGAACATTTAATCTGAAACTATTTTGATGATTGATTTATTATTTTTGTAATTTTTCAAGCAAAAAAAACAAAACATGTTGTCTCAGTAAACAATTTGATATGTTGGTTAAATAAAACAATCTAAATATATTTGATATATTTTGAATATATAACAGAATAATTGTTACTTGCTGTCCTGTTCTTCTTTTTAAAGGTTACATTTTTAACTTTTACACATTAAAATGGATGGATAGATGGATATCTGGATGGATGGATGGATAGATATCTGGATGGATGGATGGATAGATAGATGGATGGATAGATGGATATCTGGATGGATAGATATCTGGATGGATGGATGGATAGATGGATATCTGGATGGATGGATGGATAGATATCTGGATGGATGGATGGATAGATATCTAGATGGATGGATAGATGGATATCTGGATGGATAGATATCTGGATGGATGGATGGATAGATATCTGGATGGATGGATGGATAGATATCTGGATGGATGGATGGATAGATATCTGGATGGATGGATGGATAGATATCTGGATGGATGGATGGATAGATATCTGGATGGATGGATGGATGGATATATGGATAGATGGATATCTAGATGGATATCTAGATGGATAGATATCTGGATGATGGATTTCTCTCCTCAGTCCTTCAGGAACGCTACGACAAGTCCAACCAGAGCGTTACCACGGAGACGGACGGGTCGGCTGGCGCCAACGGAGTCTCTGATGTCACGGGGAGAGGGGCGGAGCCTGCAGCTGAGGGAGCCAATGAGAGACTGGAACAGGTGACAGTCTCTTAAACAAATATTTATTTATAATTTATTTAGATATATATCATTCCTTTTTATCTTCACGTTATGTGATTAAACACCATAAATAAACGTTTAACGTGTTCTTCATGTTGAGTCTAGAGTGTTATTATTAACAGCTTTAATGAACAACAACAGTGAGATTATCGATGATGTAGCAGCATTGACGACTTAAAGCAGAAACACAATATTATTCTTCTATTTATTAACTGATTTATTCAGTGTTTTTAGTTTGGATTAAATCTTTGGAATCATCACGTTGAGCGTTGAACATTAAAAACAATAATATCCATAACAATCATAACTAATATCTGCTCCTCATGTTCTGTTTAACATGATTATCTGTTAATATCACTCTAATGTGAGCAGGCAGATGGAGGATGAAGACGTGTGAGACTTATAATCAGGATGTAATCTGCAGCTGATTGAAGGAGAAACAGCAGAAACATGTATTCAAATGATTGTTTAAAACATCTCAGCTCTTTAAAATCACCTGATGATTGTTTCTATTGTTTTAAACTCTGTCTGCAGACGGAGGCTCAGCTGGAACTCTCAGAGAAGCAGCTTCATGGTGAGTTTATGTTTTATTCACATGTATTAGACTCAAAGAAGAACTCCTGTCCTCTTGTGATCTGAGTAAAACTAAAAGCCTCCACGTGCTCTAATGTGTGTCTTTGAGTTTCCTTGATTTTGAAGCAGTGATACTGAAATACTTCGTAGTACTTAAATACTTTTACAGTTGATCAGTGAAGCTTTTGAGTTCCACATAGAAACAAACAGGACTTCTTCTCCATGAGGTCTCTAGAAGCTGATTTCTGCTGACTGCGGGTGAATTCACTGAAGGATTGTTTCCTCTGAACCTGCAGAAATACGACTAGAATAATGGTTCCTTTAGCTGAAGCTCCGGAGCAAACCGCTGATGTGTACGCATATTTAAATGAGCTGGTACGACAGAAACTCACTGCTCTTATTCTCACTTTTACGTGTGAGTTATTGTAATGAGACGTTACCATAGTTATTGAGATAGCAGGTGAAGCATCGATCCATTCTGTGTGAACTCACCCCTCACTCTTCTCTTCTGTTGCTTGATTTTTGCACCAGTTATCATTTACATGATTAATTTAAAGCATGTGGACAATTATTAAAGAGACATAAAGATCCAGTCTGGTTTTAACTTGTACTCCTAGTGATAGATATAACACACATAAACCCAGCAGCGTGAAATAATACGTGTTTATTAATGAGTGTTTTTGTTGATTGTGTCTTTTATTTGAGGACTAACTAACGGTGAAGTTGCAGCTTTGCTTTGTTAAAGCGTAGAGCAGCTAGCTGGATGAGGACAGACACACACTACCAGCTGACCAGTAAACATAAACTATTATCTATTATCTATTATCTATCTACTGAGGCTCCTGAATGAGGTATTTTCTGACAGAGCTGCAAAGACTCTTTAAACCTGTAGACGATGTGTTTATCAGTGAACTCAGCCGGTGATGACGTCATTCTCTGGGTTCACTTCGTCTAAACTAATGAAAAGCAGATGTCTGAGAGAAGGTCCTTAAAGCCACAAATAATATATGTAAAACAAAGTACATATACACATATTGTGTTTGTTAGTAGGTTATGTAACAGTATTGTTGTGTCTTTATTTGACTACAGATGTATTTTATTCAACCCTAAGAAGAAACCATGAAGCTGTTGCTTCTCTTTAGAACATGAGGTAGTGGTGCTGATTTTTGACTTTGCTGCTCAGCCAGAAAACAAACAAACAAACACCCAGACTGGGATGTGGTCCGCTAGGAGCCGGTCTAGTGTGGGTCTGTCCTAACAGACTGCCCCCCCTGCTGTGTGCGGCGCCCCCTTTAGGCCGGTCAGAGAAGAGCGTAGAGGTTGTAGCTAAGCAGGCAGCGATAGGCTGGTCGGCTCTCTGTCCAATAACTCACTGCTTTGGACCAGAGATGGAGATGAAACTGAACACGGAGCAGGAGGAGAAGAGGCTGCTGAGGGAGAGGGTCCACACGCTGGAGGTACACACACACACACACACACCTGAGGGAGAGGGTCCACACGCTGGAGGTACACACACACACACACACCTGAGGGAGAGGGTCTACACGCTGGAGGTACACACACACATCTGAGGGAGAGGGTCCACACGCTGGAGGTATACACACACACACATATCTGAGGGAGAGGGTCCACACGCTGGAGGTACACACACACACACCTGAGGGAGAGGGTCCACATGCTGGAGGTACACACACACACACACCTGAGGGAGAGGGTCCACACGCTGGAGGTACACACACACACACACACACCTGAGGGAGAGGGTCGACATGCTGGAGGTACACACACACACGCACACACACACTTGAGGGAGAGGGTCCACACGCTGGAGGTATACACACACACCTGAGGGAGAGGGTCCACACGCTGGAGGTATATACACACACACCTGAGGGAGAGGGTCCACACGCTGGAGGTATACACACACACACACCTGAGGGAGAGGGTCCACACGCTGGAGGTATACACACACACACACACCTGAGGGAGAGGGTCCACACGCTGGAGGTATATACACACACACCTGAGGGAGAGGGTCCACACGCTGGAGGTACACACACGCACACACACACACACCTGAGGGAGAGGGTCCACATGCTGGAGGTACACACACGCACACACACACTTGAGGGAGAGGGTCCACACGCTGGAGGTATACACACACACACACACACACTTGAGGGAGAGGGTCCACACGCTGGAGGTACACACATACACACACACACACTTGAGGGAGAGGGTCCACACGCTGGAGGTACACACATACACACACACACACTTGAGGGAGAGGGTCCACACGCTGGAGGTACACACATACACACACACACACCTGAGGGAGAGGGTCCACACGCTGGAGGTATATACACACACACACACCTGAGGGAGAGGGTCCACACGCTGGAGGTACACACACACCTGAGGGAGAGGGTCCACACGCTGGAGGTACACACATACACACACACACACACTTGAGGGAGAGGGTCCACACGCTGGAGGTATACACGCACACACACACACACCTGAGGGAGAGGGTCCACATGCTGGAGGTACACACACGCACACACACACTTGAGGGAGAGGGTCCACACGCTGGAGGTATACACACACACACACACACACTTGAGGGAGAGGGTCCACACGCTGGAGGTACACACATACACACACACACACTTGAGGGAGAGGGTCCACACGCTGGAGGTATACACACGCACACACACACTTGAGGGAGAGGGTCCACATGCTGGAGGTACACACACGCACACACACACTTGAGGGAGAGGGTCCACACGCTGGAGGTATACACACACACACACACACACTTGAGGGAGAGGGTCCACACGCTGGAGGTACACACATACACACACACACACTTGAGGGAGAGGGTCCACACGCTGGAGGTATATACACACACACACACCTGAGGGAGAGGGTCCACACGCTGGAGGTACACACACACCTGAGGGAGAGGGTCCACACGCTGGAGGTACACACATACACACACACACACACTTGAGGGAGAGGGTCCACACGCTGGAGGTATACACACACACACACACACCTGAGCGAGAGGGTCCACACGCTGGAGGTATATACACACACACACACACACACCTGAGGGAGAGGGTCCACACGCTGGAGGTACACACATACACACACACACACACACACACCTGAGGGAGAGGGTCCACACGCTGGAGGTACACACATACACACACACACACACACACACCTGAGGGAGAGGGTCCACACGCTGGAGGTACACACATACACACACACACACACACACACACACCTGAGGGAGAGGGTCCACACGCTGGAGGTACACACTTTTCACGAGACATGTTTATTGTTATTAGATGTTTTATTCTGTTGACTCTAACGTTTGTCTCTGTCTGTCTTCAGACGTCCAAACAGGCTGAAATCACCAAACTGCAGGAAGAGATTACAAAGGTAAAGTTTTATTGATCAGTTATTGATCGACTGAAAGGATTTTATTACTTTATAGATTATTAACAACTTTATAAAAACACTGTTGGAACATTAAATTCAATAAAGTCAATATCGTTTGTTCAGTATAAATATATATATATAAAATATATAATAATTTGATGATGATTTCCTTTCTCTCTGTCCCTGTCTGTGTCTCTCTCTGTCTCTCTCTCTCTGTGTCTCTCTCTCTCTGTCTCTGTCTGTGTGTCTCTCTCTCTGTCTCTCTCTGTCTCTCCAGCTGTCTGACAGGTTAAAGAAGAAGCAGGAGAGGTGAGACATCTACAGAATAATGAGAACAGAGTATTTGTACATGATGATGTGAGACGTTAGTGTTCCAGTTAAAGTAGAAACTTCACAACAAGTTTTTTTCTGTTTTGTAGTTTTCAGCGTCTGCAGGGAGAGAAGGAGGCTCTGTACAACGACAGCAGGTCAGAACTCTGCTTATACTGATTATACTACTAATAGTACTACTGCTAGTGCTGCTGTTACTGTGACTTCTACTACCACTAGTAATACTACTATTGTTACTATTACAGCTGCTGCTGTCTGTATTATAACGCTACTGTTAATACCATTAATGCTCCTTACAGCTAATACTTGCTACTCATGGTACTACTACCTCTTTGTTGTGTTGTACATCACATGTTGACGTGTTGTTGGTTGTTGTTTGCGTCGCTGCAGGACAAAGATCGATGAGATCAACCAAAGAAAAGAGGAGGAGCTTAAGGCCATGAACATCCGCATCCAGAAACTACATTCGGACGTCGTGGCAGCCAATCAGGTCTCAGTGACACCGAGAAGTACTCTGATCTATTACTGAAGTAAAAGTAGTAGTACCACAGTGAAGAAATACTCTGTTACGAGTTAAAGTCCTGCATTCAAAGGGTTACTTATGTTGGGAACGTAAAGGAGCGTGTTTGGTTATCAGCAAATATGCAACTAAACTATCAACATCAATGGAGTTATTAACATCAATAAGTTAATTAGTAATTACTAATAATAACGGGGCACCACCCTGCGGACAGGGACCAATAACCAAACTATAAACTAAGTCTCATAATTAGTGTTCACTCACGATATTAACAGTCTGAATACTATTACACGTTTGGAGTGAGAGTGAAGGTTTAAGTTCGAGCACAGGCCACTACATCCAGTTATTATTACACACGTATGCACAAGTAATCACAGACGACTGCTCTTTAAAATATAACAGAGTTTATTAAATCAAAATAATAAATGATCGAATCAGATAATATCAAAACCAACAACACTATCATACAATTATATTTCTAATACCTAAAATCAAATGAATAAAGTGGGGTAAGGATATGTATATATGTAGGTGTGTGTGCGTGTGTGTGTGTGTGTGTGCGTGGAAAAGGGGGGAGCCACTCAGACAGTGGGGGGGGTGATCTCAAAACGGGGCGTGGACCTACGAGCAAAGATGGCTGAGTCTAGAGACTACGACAAGATGGCTGAGAGGGGCAACGTTGTGTAACCACGTGGGGTGACACACACTAACTCTCACTCACAGAGCCGATTTAAAGAAGAGAGAATAAAACCGAAACAAATAAAAAGAATCCCCAAACAAAACAGATCGTTATCACTGCGGTGAGATGCGAGTATTGCTTCCTTATCACCCCGAAACTCGGTCGGCGAGACGAGGGTCGGCCACGTGGTTTTAGTTCTTAAAGTAATAAAATCACAAGCTCCACATCCACTAGCAGTGATAGATCTAATGCAAACAGTTACAGCAGGAAATACACAATATAACGGGATGCTTGCGCAATAACACGTTATAAACACGACAGTAACTTAACAAAACAAGATACAGGAATAACAACGGAATAAACTAATAATCTAAATTAAACTGCCCAGATACCAAGATAACTCTAACTGTTAGAAGCTTCTTTTCGATGGACCGGTCCTCGAGTGGTAGGAGACCCTCGGTGGCGCTCTGCTGCGGAGCTTGGCGCAGACTCGACCTCCTCGCTGCAGAGAGGAGGTTTAACTTCGGCTGAGGGACGGGGGTGACTCGTCCGTTGCCGGAAATCTTCGGCTGGTAGAAAGGGGATTAGTCGCCCTTTTTGCCGGCAATGTGTACACTAAAGGGTGGGGGAACGGGTCGTAGAAGTTATCCGTTCTCGCACTACAGGATCCAAAACAAAAATATAAAACACAGTCTGTGGTTCAACCAGCGAATGTAACATGTGACCTGATAGGATTTGATGAGGCAAGCGCTTCCTTGTGGACCTCCTTGCACCAGCGCGTGTCTGGACGGAAGAGAAAGAATCGAGCTGTGCTCTGGCTTATAAACCAGGTAGTACAACCAGTGGGGGGCCCTTTCTTGGCCAATGAGGGACCAGCATCAGGTTCCGGCTGGAGCTAGGAGGTGTGGTCATCCGGCTTGGAGTCTTTATCAGACCCCAGATCAGGCGCTTTGTGGAAAGGAAGGAGACATGGGCGCTTCTTTGGTTGAAAGCACATGTGAGGGTCTCAGCCAGCCAGGAGACCAGGGTCAGACCCCAACACTTAAATGAAAGTACAGAAGTATCAGCATCAAAGTACTTATAATGTAGAATACTATATATTATACTATTGTCTTATAATTATTGATGCATTCATGTGTTCATCATCATTTTAAAATAAAAAAAAATGTCCTCACCAGCGAGTTAAAAACAAAAAAATGAAACTGCTCATAATTCATCTCTAATATTTATTTTATATTTATGTAAACAAACAACTGGATTTATTCAAGTTTCTCATCAAAAACTTTACTTTAATCTTGTAAATTACTACATTTAAACATGATAACGTTATAATTTACCTTCGCGTAATACTCATTCGTACTGAAAAGAGCTTGAACGCATCACAGTGTTACTCAATGGAACCTCCGTTAACGTTAGCCGTTAACGAGCTTCGTTTTTCAGCCAAGCAGCACTGTGCTAGCAGCTAACCGCTAACGTTAACTAGCTCTCCAACTGCCGATTACGACACAGATGTCTTGTGCACGATGTCGCGTCATCAGAGAGAAACTAGATATCGTATTAATAATCTGAAATCACATAGTCCGACAAGTAACTAAAGATATCAGATAAATATAGTGAAGAAGAAGTAATAAAGTAGTATGAAATATAGATACTCAATTAAAGTACAAGTACCTTAAAAAAATAGTGTGACTGACGTTGTGTGTTTTGTGTTTTTAGACAACAGCCGAGCTGAGAGAGCAGCTGCAGAGCAAAGAGAAGGAACATGACCTGGCTCTGCACACCTTGAGAGATCAGGTAACACACACACACACACACACACACACACACACACACACACACACACACACACACACACACACACACAATCAGGAAACAGGAAGAGGGAGTTAACAGAAGGAAACATCTGAAGAGAAAGAAAGACCCTAAATGTAGTACTACTAAGTGTAGTAAAGTACATTTACATCCAGACAGCGTGTTCTTTCTCTCCTCACACATTTGTTCATAATGAAGCTACAATATTGGCTCCAAACAAGTGTGAAAAAAACCATTTTCCACAACAAGGCTGAGGAGGAGACGAGGAAACAGAGTGAGAGATGAGGAACTAAAAACTGACGACTTCAGGGTTTCCTGCTCTGCTCTTTCACTTGAACATATTTCTCTGCCAAAGTGATTCAGTCACGAAAACTTCATTTATATTCACAAGGGCTGCACAGTATCGAGTCACGTAACGTGAGGCGTTGAGAAGAAGAGCTGGAAAAACAAAAAGTCAGACGGAACCAACATTCCAGCTTTAAATCCGTCGAAAAAAAAGCGCCTTAAATCAAACGTGTGGGAGCATTTTCACAAGATGGACGTCTAGTTTTATAAAGCGTGATGTTGAAAAGCTGAATATGTTCCACTCTCTTCAAGATAATCATCCACCCCATTATGCATGATGAACGTTACACGATAGAACTAACTGGACACGGTCGTTGATGATAAAGAAACTTCTTTAGTTCGTTATATTAGAAATATTCTGATTAATAGTTGTAGAAACTGTGAAACCGTGATATTTTCCTCCGACAATAATTGTTTCTTTTTGCAACCAAATCTTCCTTTTTGTTTTTAATAAATTGATCAAGAACAGTCGGTTGTTGGTCGGCTGTTTATGCAGAGACTCTGAGTGATCGATGTTCCATCGGACTGACTTCTCTTGTCAATGAGTCGGGGAAAATAAGATCCGTGCAAAGTTTCATCGAGTAATGGCGATACATTGTGCAGCCCTTTATTCAAAAAGTAAAATAAATGACTTATAAAAGAAGATATTGTATGTTTTCAGTGTCACTTTGGCAGTTAAAGCCTGGTGTGTTTCTGCCTGCTGCTCTCTGTGTTTCTGCCTTTATCCTGCTCTTGTCCTCCTCTGCTCTTTCTTCTTCTTGTCACTTTGGCTGTACTGTTCCCAATTTTCTTCTTTTGGTTCACGTTCTTTGTTTTTCTTGCCTTTTTTATTTGTTTGTTTTATTTCCGGTACTCTTTGCTGGTGTCTTTCTGGGCTGGTCTCTCTGCTGCCCCCTGCCTGTGGTGCGTCGGTACTGCAGGTAGCCAATCAGAGTGCAATCAGTCAAGAACAGGTGGACAACATCCTGCAGGAGAACGATGCTCTAAGGACAAACCTAGCTGCTCTAGAACAGGTAATACTCCTAGAGAACATCACGTAGAACCATAACACTACGTCTACTCCAAGGACTAATTTAGCTGCTCTAGAACAGGTAATACTCCTAGAGAACATCATCCGGTAGTTTAATCCCCAAACACTGTTCTGTGGACTAACCCAGCTGCCATAAACAGGACATATACCTGGAGAACATTACATAGAACAATAACAAAATGTCATCTACAACCTCAACGCTACGACAATGAATATAAAACCTTAATGCTGGACCATTGGTTTAAAGAATAACATAGCAACCCTAGAACAGGTGCAGTGTATAAATAGCTAGAACCTAGCTGCTTCACACCCGATAATAAATCTGGAGAACATATCTAGTGATTTAAGGTCTGTGAACTAACCTAGCTGCTATAAAACGGGTACATCTAGAACATTACATCTAGAACCCCAACCGTACAACAGTGTTTTAAAAAAATTAATATGTTGCTACAGAACTTGTATTAGACTTGACTAGACGGATTTATGCAATCTGTAATTCTGTCTTTCAGAAATATTATCTAGAACCCATTTTACATCTAAAACACTAGCTTCCCCTAATGTTTCACTACTCAGACGCTTGGATCCTAAACAAAATTTTCTAGAACACCTTACCCAGTTTGGACCTGTACCGCCATCTTGCAGGACAACCGAGCTCTGAGGACTAATCTGTGCGCTCTTCAACAGGTAATTATATCTCAGACCCAACTTAGAACCCTTGTCTAGAACCTTAACCTTAGATTGATGGTCTGAAACCAATGTAGGCCTCAGTGACTTGCCACTTTTGTAAAATTTGCTTTAAAACCTTCATCATTAAATAGCATTTCTAAAGTTTCAGGTCATGTTGCCTCTTTAACTCTAAACTGATGTTACCATGCTAACGCTAGCTCTTTTACGTCAGCTTCACATCTGTAATGTTACGTGTCCACAGAGGCCTTTTTGGACGTGAATGCAGCCTTTCGCCTGAATATTTAGAGACAACTAAACTACAACTAGTTTGTGAGATGCAACCTGTTTTTAATTTAATGATGCCTAAAACTCAACTTAAACTGAGCCAACTTTGAACTTTTGCAAAGCTGTTGCAGCCGATTCCAGTCCTTAAACAGTAACCCGACATCTAGAGAACTCGTAGAACCTCAACTAGAACCTGTGTATGTTCTCTGAATCATTCATCTCCTTCTCATCTGCTTGATACTATGTTACTACGTTACTCGTAGAATCAATCGTTTTTTATTCGCCTCATTCGCTTCATTCACGCTGGAGAGGGGGCGTGGCTTAACTCCATGGAAGCCGTTATCAACTGAGCCCTTTATTTCCTGCATCAACATGGAAGAACCTGTATTTCTGCTCAGTACTTGTTGTAGAAGTCCCAGAGATCCAGAGGAACTAAACGCCTTCTTGTCTGGTTCATGACATCATGTGGAGGAGTTCTCACTGTGTCTAGTGAGACACACGTCAGCTGGTTTACTTCAGCTGTATGAACCAAAATACACAGATTTCACTTTGATCTCAATAAACTGATACAAAAGATGCTGAAATATCTACATGATGATGATTTGTAAAAAGTCAGAATTCATGTTTTGTTAGTTCTCTCCTCAAGACGACAAGTAAACAACTTTTAAAATGTTTGTTTTCTGAATGGTCTGGTTCTATCGGTGCTATGCTAAGCTAACATTGTAGCAGCTCATCAGCACTCAACATAACGTCATCTAGACGTTAATACAGCAGAGTAGTTTGTATCTGGTTTATTATACACATACATGTATACACATAATTTGGTCTCTACTCATAGTTTGGTCTCAACTCATAGTTTGGTCTCTACTCATAGTTTGGTCTCAACTCATAGTTTGGTCTCGACTCATAGTTTGGTCTCTGCTCATAGTTTGGTCTCGACTCATAGTTTGGTCTCTACTCATAGTTTGGTCTCTACTCACAGTTTGGTCTCGACTCATAGTTTGGTCTCTGCTCATAGTTTGGTCTCGACTCATAGTTTGGTCTCTGCTCATAGTTTGGTCTCGACTCATAGTTTGGTCTCTACTCATAGTTTGGTCTCTACTCACAGTTTGGTCTCTACTCACAGTTTGGTCTCTACTCACAGTTTGGTCTCGACTCACAGTTTGGTCTCGACTCACAGTTTGGTCTCTACTCACAGTTTGGTCTCTACTCACAGTTTGGTCTCTACTCACAGTATGGTCTCGACTCACAGTTTGGTCTCGACTCACAGTTTGGTCTCTACTCACAGTTTGGTCTCGACTCACAGTTTGGTCTCGACTCACAGTTTGGTCTCGACTCACAGTTTGGTCTCGACTCACAGTTTGGTCTCGACTCACAGTTTGGTCTCGACTCACAGTTTGGTCTCGACTCACAGTTTGGTCTCTACTCACAGTTTGGTCTCGACTCACAGTTTGGTCTCGACTCACAGTTTGGTCTCGACTCACAGTTTGGTCTCGACTCACAGTTTGGTCTCTACTCATATGAGGTATCGTAGAGCTCTGGGTGAACACAGTAATACCATGAATCCATCCTCATCTCCATCACCAGAACTCTGCACTAGCAGGTGGTCATTTAAACACAAAGAAACATGAGTAAATTAAGTCGTTGTTGTTGTTGTTGTCGTGGTGCAGATCCAGACGGTGAAGACGCAGGAGATGAATCTCCTCCGTGAGCAGCAGGAGGCGCTGGCGCTGGAGCTGCAGCAGAGACGAGCTGAACAGGAGAACATGTTGGCTCAGAGGGACGACCTGGACTCCCAGCTGCAGGTAACACACACATACACATAAAGACCATACAGGTGATACAGATGATACAGATGATACAGATGATACAGATCACACAGGTGATACAGATGATACAGATGCTACAGATCACACAGGTGATACAGATGATACAGATGATACAGATCACACAGGTGATACAGATGATACAGATCACACAGGTGATACAGATGATACAGATCACACAGATGATACAGATGATACAGGTGATACAGATGCTACAGATCACACAGGTGATACAGATGATACAGATGATACAGATCACACAGGTGATACAGATGATACAGATGATACAGATCACACAGGTGATACAGATGATACAGATGATACAGATCACACAGATGATACAGATGATACAGGTGATACAGATGCTACAGATCACACAGATGATACAGATGATACAGATGATACAGATC
>NW_027466502.1:32500-52500 GCF_050575085.1 Anarhichas minor
AGATAGAGGTACACACACACTCACTCACACACACACACCTACACACACACACACACTCCTACACACACACTTCAGATAGAGGTACACACACACTCACACACACACACACACCTACACACACACACTTCAGATAGAGGTACCTACACACACACACCTACACACACACACACACTTCAGATAGAGGTACACACACACTCACTCACACACCTACACACACACACTTCAGATAGAGGTACACACACACTCACTCACACACTCCTACACACACACTTCAGATAGAGGTACACACACACTCACACACACACCTACACACACACACTTCAGATAGAGGTACCTACACACACACACACCTACACACACACACACTTCAGATAGAGGTACATACACACTCACTCACACACCTACACACACACACTTCAGATAGAGGTACACACACACTCACACACACACACCTACACACACACACTTCAGATAGAGGTACATACACACTCACTCACACACCTACACACACACACTTCAGATAGAGGTACCTACACACACACACACCTACACACACACACTTCAGATAGAGGTACACACACACTCACACACACACACCTACACACACACACTTCAGATAGAGGTACCTACACACACACACACCTACACACACACACTTCAGATAGAGGTACCTACACACACACACACCTACACACACACACACTTCAGATAGAGGTACACACACACTCACTCACACACCTACACACACACTTCAGATAGAGGTACACACACACTCACTCACACACCTACACACACACACTTCAGATAGAGGTACACACACACTCACACACACACACACTGAAGGATTGTGCTGCAGAAACACGACAAAAAGAAACGGTGTGAACTGCTCCTGTGACGTTTACACATATTTAAATGAGGTAATGTGACTGATGTAAATGAGCTTCTGTTGAGACGCGTACAGTGAACGTGTGTACATGAATAACATCAACATATCACATGTTTCATATAAAGTCTTTAGTGCAGAATATGTTGTATAATATGTATTCATGTAAACGTAGAAACTGAACAGTTGTCGCAGGTTTTCTGTTCAGAACTGAAGGAAAAGAAGAATTCATTGTTGTGCATTAAAACTCACTTATGAGATCACGTGATACTCAAAGAAACTCGTTATCATCAAACAGTTAAGAAGAGCTCACCTCGGTTCTCTGAGCCAATCAGATGAGCCGACCGACTCCCTGAAGGAGCGCCGCTGATTACTGAGAGCTCACGACTCTTAATAGGAAAAGTTAATTAACGATGGAGGAGCTAATCAGCAGCAGGTCGGGGGCTCTGAGTCACTTCCTGTCCGACCGACTCAAACTCCACCGAGGTGCGTTTAATATATTCACCTGTTCATTGCTATGAGCTCTAAACATCTCTTTTATAGACTCCTACATATTTATTATTATATATTTATTATGATATATTACATATTTATTATTATATATTATATATTTACTATTATATAGTATATATTTACTATTATATATTATATATTTATTATTACATATTTATTATGTTATATTACATATTTATTATGTTACATTATATATTTATTATGATATATTTATTATTACATATTTATTATGTTATATTACATATTTATTATTATATATTATATATTTACTATTATATAGTATATATTTATTATTATATATTTATTATGATATATTACATATTTATTATGATATATTACATATTTATTATTATATATTATATGTTTACTATTATATATTATATATTTATTATGTTATATTATATATTTATTATGATATATTTATTATTATATATTACATATTTATTATTATATATTACATATTTATTATTATATATTATATATTTACTATTATATAGTATATATTTACTATTATATAGTATATATTTATTATTATATATTACATATTTATTATTATATATTACAAATTTATTATTATATATTATATATTTACTATTATATAGTATATATTTATTATTATATATTTATTATGATATATTACATATTTATTATGATATATTACATATTTATTATTTTATATTATATGTTTACTATTATATATTATATATTTATTATTACATATTTATTATGTTATATTACATATTTATTATGATATATTACATATTTATTATTATATATTACATATTTATTATTATATATTATATATTTACTATTATATAGTATATATTTACTATTATATATTATATATTTATTATTATATATTATATATTTATTATGTTATATTATATATTTATTATGTTATATTATATATTTATTATTACATATTTATTATGCTATATTATATATTTATTATGTTATATTATATATTACATATTCACTTTAGAGATTCCTGGATTTGATTTAATAGACAATAGGCTGCTGTGTTTTTTATGTTTTATGAATTTATTTCGATAGAAAGAAACATAAACTCTCCAACATGTTTTAACTGGTTATTACATCTGTTGTGGAGAACCTAAGATACTGTATTTATTTATTCATTCTTTTAGTAAATAAAGGAGAATAGATTTAATCATCACTTTAAACAGTATTTGACACAACACGGACTAAACACCTTCATATATCTACGAGAAAACGTTAATATATGTAAGTAATAATAATAACAACGAGTTAATAAAAAGTCTTCTTTCATGTGTTTGACTGACGGTTTAACAACCAGACACTGATTTAATGAAAGATGAAAGATGGAAGTTTGTCGACACTTTAAGCTCCGGTGACGATGACGTCGGTTTAAATGTTCCGTGAATAAACATTTTATGACCAGAACCAAACTTTTTAACCCGCAATTATCTCCAGATGTGATGTGGAGCGACCCGAGAGCTACCGCACAGACTGAAGGAAACAAGCTTCATCATTAGAACCATCATGAGTGAAACCTCTCGCATGTCGATGATGAAGAGTTAAATAGCGGTTAGGGTGAGCAGTGAGCCTGTGACCTGTCTGGTTGTGTTTAGTGTCTGTGTATAAATACTCTGAGCTCTCTGCTGGACACATGAGCAGAAGACATGTTTAACTTTAATAACTTTAAGAATCAGAGGAAGGACTTGAAGACGGACGACAGACAGTCAGCATCACACACATCCTGGTGGCTGATGAGTCTTCATGACATCGGCTCATTTACATGTTTCACACGTGTTTCCTCCGTCTGCAGCCGCTGGCTTTCTTTAATGTCGATTTTATTTTTAGGAAAATGAATTAGCTGCAAAAAATTAGAGAGAATTAAAAGTAGTTCTCTAAATGAAATCCCTCAGTCAGCTGGATTAGGAGCGGGGGGGCATCGTGGAGGTGGAGAGCAGACACGGGACGTTTGTCCTTTCTGTCTCAACTCTTCTTCTCTCTGTGGTCTTGATTTTCAAAATAAAAGTCCTGCTAGTAGAGAGAACTAGAACATGTCTTTAGTGCAGAACAACAGTTATGATGTCTTTAAAAAGAAAGAAACACCAGTCGAATTTATTTAATAATTAATTGTACAACAATTGGAAAACAATATAATCTAAATATCCAACATGTTTCAAGTGTTATTAATGTTGGAAAAGAAACATGGAGTCTCTACATGTTATAGATATTAAACTATTAACATGTTTCAGACTCTCCTGACGGTTCCTGCAGCAGATCTGTGATCAGTTGTTCCTCAGTATGAAGATAAAACGATGTTTCTTTGTCTCCTGCAGGTGAAGCAGTGTGAGACGGAGGTAGTGAAGCAGCAGCTGGTGGAGGTGGAGAAACAGAAGGACGGACACAACAACACCATCGAGAAACTCAAACAGGTACTTCTACTACAACTTATGTACAAGTACTACAACCACTACTACTGCTGCAGCTGCTCCTCCTGTAGATGATTAAAGCTGCATTCTCTCTAGTGTCCACCAGGGGGCGACTCCTCTGGTTGTATAGAAGTCTATGAGAAAATGACTCTACTTCTCTCTTGATTTATTACCTCAGTAAACATTGTAAACATGAGTTTATGGTCTCAATCTCTAGTTTCAAGTCTTCTTCAATACAGCATGATGTTCATTTAGTACATTATGGTCCATTTAGAGTCAAACAGACCATAAAGCAGGGGATGCTTTAGGGGCGGGGCTACACGGTGATTGACAGGTCTCTACCAGAGACGTATACGGCGTCTCTACGTCACTCCTCCTCAGTCCAGATATTAATAATAATTATAATTTAACTTGTTCCATAATCAGTTTGTAAAACATGTAAAATCACTGGTGATGATCTGCAGCAGCATTGAGGAAAACATGTTTTTTTGTTTTATTTGTTTTTGTCTCAAACCTCCATCGATCTGGTTTTGTCTCTGCAGGAGATCAAGGACACGGTGGACGGTCAGAGGATTCTAGAGAAGAAGGGAAGTGCAGCGGTGAGTAAATGTTTATCGAATGATGCAGACAGAGACAGACAGACAGGTGAATGACTCAGGAAGTGTATACTTTTAATAGAGATGAGTGAGACAGAATATATTTTGCAGAGTAATTTAAGAGCAACCGTGCATAAAAAGTAATAATTAGAAAGTGTGTGTGTGTGTGTGTGTGTGTGTGTGTGTGTGTGTGTGTGTGTGTGTGTGTGTGTGTGTGTGTGTGTGTGTGTGTGTGTGTGTGTGTGTGTGTGTGTGTGTGTGTGTGTGTGTGTGCGCGCAGCTGAAGGACTTGAAGCGGCAGCTTCAGCTCGAGAGGAAGAGAGCCGACAAACTGCAGGAGAGACTTCAGGAGATACTGACCAACAGCAAGACCAGGACAGGTACACACACACACACACACACACTTTTAAACACCCTGAATGTGTGATGTCACCATGATGTCTCTGGTCCACCTACCAGCTGTTTTAATATATTGTATCACACAACAGGACTGTGAACAGACTTCATTCATGTTTTATTTTGAAGGATGATACTTTTTGCAAGAAGAAACTAGATTGGATTCCCTGTTATTTAGATTTCGGTCCAGGTATAAAAATGTCTCGTGTTTATCTGCAGCTCATTGATCTCCATAAACTCAGAGCTCCATTCACTGTCAATGGGGAAGAACCTGACGCGCAACTAACTGGAACAGTATTTAAAATTCCCTAATTGGACGGCAAACCCCTGTAAATGCTTCAGTAAGGAGAGACAGTAGGTGTGTGTGTGTGTGTGTGTGTGTGTGTGTGTGTGTGTGTCCCCCTTAAGTGGCTGAAATGTGATTGTAACGTGACCGATGGGTCCGATAATCGGCGGTGTCCTGACCCTGCGTCAGGAAGTTCTGGCTCAGTCCGGAACCTGCTGCTCAATATTTAATGCAGCGCTCTGATTCCCACAGCTGACGTGGACACAGTGGCATCTGCTGCTAAAACACAAACACACACACACACACAGAGCGGTGCTGGGCAGTCCTCAGCATCATGTATAATCTATGAGAAGTGATAAATGTTTAAAAGGCTTCTCCACACAAACCTGAGAATCAGACATTTTAAAGTAGCCTACTTATCCCTCTGCCCACTCAGAGCACCTGCATTAAGGGGACGGTCCGATGCGTTAAAGTGACGGTCCGATGCCTTAAAGTGACGGTCCGCTGCGTTGAAGGGACGGTCCGATGCGTTGAAGTGACGGTCCGCTGCGTTGAAGGGACGGTCCGATGCGTTGAAGTGACGGTCCGATGCGTTGAAGGGACGGTCCGATGCGTTGAAGTGACGGTCCGATGCGTTGAAGTGACGGTCCGATGCGTTGAAGTGAAGGTCCGATGCGTTGAAGTGACGGTCCGATGCGTTGAAGTGACGGTCCGATGCGTTGAAGTGACGGTCCGATGCGTTGAAGTGACGGTCCGATGCGTTGAAGTGACGGTCCGATGCGTTGAAGTGACGGTCCGTTGCGTTGAAGTGACGGTCCGTCGCGTTGAAGTGACGGTCCGTCGCGTTGAAGTGACGGTCCGATGCGTTGAAGTGACGGTCCGATGCGTTGAAGTGACGGTCCGATGCCGATCCGATGCGTTGAAGTGACGGTCCGATGCGTTGAAGTGACGGTCCGATGCGTTGAAGTGACGGTCCGATGCGTTGAAGTGACGGTCCGATGCGTTGAAGTGAAGGTCCGATGCCGGTCCGATGCGTTGAAGTGACGGTCCGATGCGTTGAAGTGACGGTCCGATGCGTTGAAGTGAAGGTCCGATGCGTTGAAGTGACGGTCCGTCGCGTTGAAGTGACGGTCCGTCGCGTTGAAGTGACGGTCCGATGCGTTGAAGTGACGGTCCGATGCGTTGAAGTGACGGTCCGATGCCGATCCGATGCGTTGAAGTGACGGTCCGATGCGTTGAAGTGACGGTCCGATGCGTTGAAGTGACGGTCCGATGCGTTGAAGTGACGGTCCGATGCGTTGAAGTGACGGTCCGTTGCGTTGAAGTGACGGTCCGTCGCGTTGAAGTGACGGTCCGTCGCGTTGAAGTGACGGTCCGATGCGTTGAAGTGACGGTCCGATGCGTTGAAGTGACGGTCCGATGCCGATCCGATGCGTTGAAGTGACGGTCCGATGCGTTGAAGTGACGGTCCGATGCGTTGAAGTGACGGTCCGATGCGTTGAAGTGACGGTCCGATGCGTTGAAGTGAAGGTCCGATGCCGGTCCGATGCGTTGAAGTGACGGTCCGATGCGTTGAAGTGACGGTCCGATGCGTTGAAGTGAAGGTCCGATGCCGGTCCGATGCGTTGAAGTGACGGTCCGATGCGTTGAAGTGACGGTCCGATGCGTTGAAGTGACGGTCCGATGCGTTGAAGTGACGGTCCGATGCGTTGAAGTGACGGTCCGATGCGTTGAAGTGACGGTCCGATGCGTTGAAGTGACGGTCCGTTGCGTTGAAGTGACGGTCCGTCGCATTGAAGGGACGGTCCGATGCGTTGAAGTGACGGTCCGATGCGTTGAAGTGACGGTCCGATGCGTTGAAGTGACGGTCCGTTGCGTTGAAGTGACAGTCCAATGCGTTGAAGTGACGGTCCGTGGCGTTGACGGGACGGTCCGATGCGTTGAAGGGACGGTCCGATGCGTTGAAGGGACGGTCCGATGCGTTGAAGGGACGGTCCGATGCGTTGAAGTGACGGTCCGCTGCGTTGAAGGGACGGTCCGATGCGTTGAAGGGACGGTCCGCTGCGTTGAGGAGACGGTCCGATGCGTTGAAGGGACGGTCCGATGCGTTGAGGGGACGGTCCGATGCGTTGAAGGGACGGTCCGCTGCGTTGAAGGGACGGTCCGATGCGTTGAAGGGACGGTCCGATGCGTTGAAGGGACGGTCCGATGCGTTGAAGTGAAGGTCCGATGCCGGTCCGATGCGTTGAAGTGACGGTCCGATGCGTTGAAGTGATGGTCCGATGCGTTGAAGTGACGGTCCGATGCGTTGAAGTGAAGGTCCGATGCCGGTCCGATGCCGGTCCGATGCTGGTCCGATGCGTTGAAGTGACGGTCCGATGCGTTGAAGTGAAGGTCCGATGCCGGTCCGATGCGTTGAAGTGACGGTCCGATGCGTTGAAGTGAAGGTCCGATGCCGGTCCGATGCGTTGAAGTGACGGTCCGATGCGTTGAAGTGACGGTCCGTTGCGTTGAAGGGACGGGCCGATGCGTTGAAGTGACGGTCCGTTGCGTTGAAGGGACGGGCCGATGCGTTGAAGTGACGGTCCGTTGCGTTGAAGTGACGGTCCGTGGTGTTGACGGGACGGTCCGCTGCGTTGAAGTGACGGTCCGATGCGTTGAAGTGACGGTCCGTGGCGTTGACGGGACGGTCCGCTGCGTTGAAGTGACGGTCCGATGCGTTGAAGTGACGGTCCGCTGCGTTGAAGTGAAGGTCCGATGCGTTGAAGTGACGGTCCGTGGCGTTGACGGGACGGTCCGATGCGTTGAAGGGACGGTCCGCTGCGTTGAAGTGACGGTCCGATGCGTTGAAGGGACGGTCCGATGCGTTGAAGGGACGGTCCGATGCGTTGAAGGGACGGTCCGCTGCGTTGAAGGGACGGTCCGATGCGTTGAAGGGACGGTCCGATGCGTTGAAGTGACGGTCCGTGGCGTTGATGGGACGGTCCGCTGCGTTGAAGTGACGGTCCGATGCGTTGAAGTGACGGTCCGTTGCGTTGAAGTGACGGTCCGCTGCGTTGAAGTGACGGTCCGCTGCGTTGAAGTGACGGTCCGATGCGTTGAAGTGACGGTCCGCTGCGTTGAAGTGACGGTCCGCTGCGTTGAAGTGACGGTCCGATGCGTTGAAGTGACGGTCCGCTGCGTTGAAGTGACGGTCCGCTGCGTTGAAGTGACGGTCCGCTGCGTTGAAGTGACGGTCCGCTGCGTTGAAGCGACCGTCCGATGCGTTGAAGTGACGGTCCGATGCGTTGAAGTGACGGTCCGCTGCGTTGACGGGATCGTTATTTCAGATTTATGAATAGATGAACTTGATACACGGTGCTGAACTTTATATCAAATTAATCTCAGCTAATCTCAAAGGTTCTCAGCTTTCACATCATATATGTACCTCTTTGTCGTATACTTTTGACCTTTTATCCACACCCAAATCCCCTGTAAGAGAAGGGGACTGAATGGTATAAGGTTAAAGGGACAGGTCCTCGACTTAAAATCACTAAAAGCCTGAATTTATATCTGAAGGGCTAATTCCATTGTCTTAAAGAGAAAGTTTATTTGCTTAAATTAGCTGGAATCGCATCTACGTATCTTAAAGGGACAGTTCCTTGACCTGTTTCATTTATGTATTTTTTTTTAACAAAATGTTGTTTTTTCGATTAATAATCTGTATATTATTGGATTATTAAAGTTGTTGATAGTTTCAGCCCCACACTGACCACCACCCTCCTCTCTGTGTGTCTGCAGGTCTGGAGGAGCTGGTTCTGTCAGAGATCAACAGTCCCAGTCGGACCCAGCAGACCGGAGACTCGTCCTCCGTCTCCTCCTTCTCCTACAGAGACATGATGAAGGAGGCTCAGCCGACCAATCAGAACAAGGTGGGTGGAGCCTGGACCACGGCCTCTTAAATACCACCGTTTCCTGTGTCTTCTTGTCTCTGATTGTGAGTCCTAATAAAGTTGTGTCTGTCTCAGTCTGGAGGAGGCAGCCCTCAGTCTCAGCGTCCTGCTGAGCTTTCAGACGACGAGGTCGGGGAGTTGTTCCAGCGGCTCGCTGAGGTTCAGCAGGAGAAGTGGATGCTGGAGGAGAAGGTGAGGAGAGACGTCACCTTCGGCTCCTTCTGCTTCACTCGGTTCCTCGAGTCGACAGTCAGGACAACAAAGAGCTTGTGTTCATGTTTTCAGATGCATTATTAATATCAGAGGTCAATATGTCTGCCGTTCCACTGACCAGATATTTATGTCCATACTTCTTACATATATATATATATATATATATATATTTATTATTATTGTTTCTTTATTGGAGACTCAGTTGTTACACACTTTCTTTAAACAATAAACGTCTTTATATGAATTAGTCGTGAGCCAGAACACAGAAGTTTGACTGAACTCAGACCACTGGTGGTATATAACAAAGTACATTTACTCAAGTAAAGTACAAGTACCTCAAAACTCTACTTGAGTATTTCTATTTCCTGCTACTTTCTTATTCTCCTCAAAGGTAGATGTTGTACTTGTTACTGCTCTACGTTTATCTGACAGCTTTGTTTACTTTACAGATTATTAAAACTAATACGTGATGATGTATTATTATAGATTAACATAAAGTATTTTAAATGAACACATTAATGCATCAATATGTATCATTTATTCTAATACTTTTACACTATTACTTATGTAACAATTTGAATGCATGACTTGTACTTGTACCATAGTATTACTGCTTTGTAGTACTAGTACTGAAGTACAAACATCCGAGTACTTCTGTTCTTCCTTCAGGTGAAACATCTGGAGGTGAGCTGCTCGTCGATGGCTGAAGACATCTGCAGGAAGAGTTCCATCATCGAGACCTACGTGATGGACAGCCGCATAGGTGACGCATGCACGTACACACACACACACACACACACACACGTACACACACACACACACACACACACACGTACACGCACACACACACGTACACACACACACACGTACACACACACACGTACACGTACACACACGTACACACACACACACGTACACACACACACACGTACACACACACACACGTACACGTACACACACGTACACGTACACACACACACACGTACACACACACACACGTACACACACACACGTACACACACACGTACACGTACACACACACACACACACACAGCTGTAGTGTAATTTCTATGACATCAGGTGTGATGGATAACTTGGTAGTAAAGCCGTCTGACTCTCCTATCTCCCTCCACCTTCATTTCCTTTCCTCCTCGCATCCACTTCTTTTATGTCCTTCTCTCCTCTCCTCTTGTCTCCTTATCTCCTCCCCTGTCTTCCCACTTGTCTTAGCATGCTAACAGGCTAACTAAGATGGTGGACAGAGTTTTAAAGTGAATGAACCTGCTTCATAAACAGTGAAAGTTTTTTTTATTGATACTCGTATAGCTGCTGATTCCTCACCTTCGTCTCCTTGTCTCCTTGTGTCCTCGTCTCCTCAGATGTGTCGGGCAGTGCCGTCGGAGGTCACGGAGGCTCTCAGGGGGAGAGAGGAGGTCTGGGTTCAGTCCTCAGAGATCTGGTGAAACCGGGAGACGAGAATCTGAGAGAGATGAACAAGAAGCTGCAGAACATGTTGGAGGAGCAGCTGACCAAGAACATGCACCTGCAGAAGGTGAGACACACACACACACACACATTAATTAATGTGCTAATAATGAACATTAGAGCCTTATTGATGATAAAACTGCTGTCTCTGTGTAGGACCTGGAGGTTCTGTCCCAGGAATTAGTCCGTCTCAGTAAAGAAAGCAGCTCTGGTGGCGGTGCAACCGGGTCGGGATAAGGCTAACACCTGGACCCAACATTTCATCCTTTTCCCATTCCCTGCGACTAACTTCTGGAGCCTTTATGATTTCCCTCATCTCAGTCCGCCTGCTGGGTTACGACTAAATGCTGGAACCTGTTGATTCTCAATGAAGAGAAGAAACTAAGTTTTAAAGGCGTAGAAGAAGAAACTTGAGACCAATGGGAATGGAAAGGTTGGGCTCAACTCATTTATGTTGCTATTGAATGTACTGTAATTAGACTGAACCACTCAGTTCCTCTGAGTCCTGGCTACAACCTGGAAAACATACATCGTAATGGACTTCTGATTTCTGTTGTAACCGGCTGTAAATCTTTGTGTCTGGAGGTGATTTCAGAAAACACCTTTAAGTCTCTGATGTCTGTCTGTTGGGATCTGGCTATGTCCTGGAGCACACATGCCTGCTATCTGAATGAATGTTATTTTATTGTTTTCTTTGTGCAGTAACTCTGTTGTGATCTGGCTATTTCCTGGGCTCTTAAACCACGGGGTCTGTCTATGACCTGGACCAACCGAGACGGTGTAACCGTGTAACTCTTCAACGCAAAGTCTCCTTATTAATTTCCCCGAGCTTTCAGCCACATCTCATGAGCTTCAGTTCTTATCAGGTGTCACATGACACGTTGCTGAAAGTCAGTGGAGCTTTTTTGTTGAGAAGTTTTTCTGTCGTTCCAAAAGTTCAGTAGAAGTTAAACGGAAACGAGTGTTCATTCACGTATTGTTTTTGTCGATTTAGTAAAACATTTGCGAAACTTTTCGGTGTAAACCTGGAAAGTGAGAACAGGAGACATGAATGTTATTTTACTAGAGAAACAAAAAGCTTCACATCCTTCAGCTTCTGTTCCAACAGAACTGATTCGAGGTTTTTTGTTGCGTACCGGCCCTTTAAATCCTGATCCTGGATTTCTTGGTTTAGCTGGTTTTGAAACATCTCTGATGTTAAAAAACGCCGCAGCTACTCGTTGCTTTAAAGAAGAGACCAGAATCAAGAACAAAGACTTGACCTCGCTACATCGTTAACAAGCTAACGAGCTACATCCACCAACAGAATTTTATCCACAAAAATGTGCTGCTAACGGCCTCCTATAGGAGCTCATGTCATCAGGGTGTTTGTGGGCCGTGGCTATGTCATGGAGCGCAAACACACGTACGGTTATGATGCTGAACTATTCTGCATCCCTTCTTTTGTTTATAACTTTTCAAACACTCCTGCGTCTCCTCAAACTGTGACGGGGATGTCAAATGGTTCAGACTATTTGCTGGATAGGAACGACTGTCATAGTCCTTATCTCTATATTATATTCAGGGCTCATTATTTTGGGTTTTTTTATCGGAAGAAAATTTCTAATTATTTGAAAATGATTCACTGCTTTTAGATTTATTTTCTTCTTTTGGAGTAATGATTTATTTTTACACCGTCATGTGTTTGACGGTTCATTTAGTTCAGCTTGGGATGCAAAATGGCTCAAATAATCCTAAAATGATGTCTTTTGTTTCTTTTCTTTTTTTTCTATAATCCAGCTTTTGATCTCTAGGGACGTGTCTATGTCTTGGATCACATGAACTGTGATTTGTGTTGCACTATTGGATTTTTTTTTGTGACTTATTTCCATCCCACCAAAATGGTGCAGAAAAAAACAAAACGAGTAAAACTGTCATCTTTGATCTTTGGATGTTATTGACTCAAATTTTTTTTATTTTGGGCTGTGTTTACTTCCTGCTTGAAACATGTATTTTTGGACTGTCTTTAAATCTGTTTGCTCTGATTCGTAAAAAAAAGAAAGAAAAAATGATGAAGTTTAAGTTTTTGACAGGAAGTGAAAGATGAACACTTCCGTTGGATATCTTGTCGGCTACGTGGGCCCTGACTGTCCTGGACTGAACCTCTGGTCCCGGGCTCTGACTACATCCTGGACATGATGCTTGTAACTGCCTGTACATTTCTACTTTATCTTCGTTTGACGTTAAGACTTTAAATGTCGTGAGAAGAACTCGATGTGTCGACGGTGCAGCTTTTGTCTTTTTTCAACTTAATGACATCATTACGTATTTAAACAGGAAATGTCAAAAATAACAAGAAGCTCATCTTAAAGACAAATCATCACAAAGTCGGTCGAGCTGCACTGAAAACAAACTGCAGTCTTCTCTCGGGATCAGTCTATGTGCTGGACAGCGACTCTGCCCGTTGCTTTTGCTTTTGTTTGTAACGTTTAAATCTGTATATATATATATATGTTCACGCTGTGATATGACTTCTAACTGTATGAAGAATCAACTGATCTATTTATGAGACTGATGATGATGATCATGACGCTAATTATTGTAACATCAAAATATAAAGTATTGTCTGGAGACGACGATGACGACGTGTCTGCTTTTCTCTGCTCATGCAAAAATCAACGTTCAGCTGAGATTCAATAAATGTTTATCTTTTTATTAAATTTTGAACTATTCATATTTTAAGGCGAACAAAGACTTTTTACGTTTTATTTTATATTTTTATTACGTCTTTCTGATGGATTTATGTGAAACAACCTTTAACTTCTAAACTAATGTTTCTGATTATCACAAAAGGTTTGTACATTTTTAGGCACCTTAAATTGACAAAATGAGACTTTTGTGCCGAGAAAAAGATTTAAAAGCTTAAAGTCCATAGAAATGCACCAGATTCTGGGGGTCTGTCTACATCCTGGACTACATGTCTGAAGAGAAGTGTCTGGTGTTAATCTATGTAATTAGAACTCGTAAAATCTGCTCAACATTGAGTGAAGTTTGGTTCTTTAGTGATGAAATATCTCTGTGACTCCTGCTGACCCCCCCCCCCCCCCCCTCTCCCTCCATCCTTCCCACAATCCTCTCTGTTTTCGCTGATTAAAACTCGTTCTGCTCTCGGTGAAGTTTAGAGATGGAGGTCGAGGTTCGGGGAGACGCTGCCTCGCTCGTTGCTAATTAGCTGTCGAGTACTTCCTGTCCCGCAGAGAGACAGACGGGTTAGAGAGGTGACGGGGTCCGCCTTAACGAGATAGCGTCTGATTGGCCGAGCAGAGGGTTAATTGAAGGGGAGGAAGTTGTAGATTACAAACGTGGTTTTAATTAAAATGAAAGTTCAGAGAGAGACGGGCTGTTCCTGTCTGTCTGTCTCCACCTGTCTGTGCAAAAAGAAACAAGTATAATATGTATTGATTGATATAAACACTAATAGATAATGGAAATCATTTGATGATTTCATAACTTATATTAATAAAATAAATGAACAAATTAAATAAAGTTAATTCAACTTATTTCTAGTTGTCTGGCTTCTGAACTGATGTTCACTCTTCATGAAGCGGGGCGGCCGTGGCTCAATGGGGGTCGTCCGGCAAACGCAAGGTCGGCGGTTCGATCCTTGGCTGCTACATGTCCTGTGCCGAAGTGTCCCTGAGCAAGACACTGAACCACACACACACACACACAGTATGTATCTGGGCTCACATGACGGGTTGAAGGAACACGTTTCATCTTGAACTGATATCTGATCATCTGGTTCAACGTCTCGTTCAGCATCAGGAGACTAAAGCAGCCCCCCCCCCCCCCCCCCCACACTCCTACATACAGCAGGAGACAGACACAGATACTTTGTAGCTGTTTAGTATGTTTTTGTCTTCAGTTTGTGTCTCTTTGAAGTTGTTTTATGTTTTATTCGTCTATTTGTAGTTTTATGTTTCTTTGTAGTCTATTTGTGTATCTTTGTAGTTTTATATGTCTTTGTAGTATATTTGTGTCTCTTTGTAGTTTTATGTTTATTTGTAGTCTCTTTGTGTTTATTTGTAGTCTCTTTGTGTCTCTTTGTAGTTTTATGTTTATTTGTAGTCTCTTTGTGTTTATTTGTAGTCTCTTTGTGTCTCTTTGTAGTTGTATGTTTATCTTTCTGGTCATTGTGAGCCTCTTCCTGGTTGGTTCGTGTCTCTTTAAGAGACATTTTACAGGTGAAGGATTATTGGAACTTAAAGATCGAGTTAAGTTACAGACTTTATGATTTATGTACGAGTGATACCAGAAAATATACAGAATTTGTTTGTTTTTAGTTCAGAGGAAAATCTCATGTTAACCACGACTTTAATTATTTTAGTATTATTTCATATTTCAGTGGCGTCGAACAGTAATTCTCTCCAGAATGATTTCAAACGTATCGTTCAGTAAAATGTATAAAGAAAGAACTAGACGCATGGTGAATTCTTCTTCTTCTCATGTTATTGTCAGTTTTGGTTGTTAAGTAACTGTAATCTGTTTCTGTTGTTTATTTATGTTTTCAGTTTCATAAGAGGTTTCCTCTCTACTACTACTAACAGTACATAAGTGAAGTACTTAAGTTAATGAAGTTTTAGAACGATTTGCCTCTTTCTTTAAATCGGGGAAACAGCGCCTCCCTCGGTAGTCACTGGCGGTGAACGTGTGGAGTCTGTGGTGAAAAAGAGGTACTGCACCCGGACGAGTCCACTGCACACACAGCAGGTGAAGCTCGTGACCTTTGATTAGAAACCACGAGGAACCAGTCAGGTGAGTTCAGTCACTGAACTGGAACTGTGAGTCAGATACACCTGTCTGTCTGTCTGTCTGTCTGTCTGTAAAGTGGGACTGGTCCAGTAGAAACCTGATCCTGGTCTGTGTTCTGCTGTATCAGACCGTATTGACACACAGCAACATGATCATGTGTGTGTGTCTCACCTGTCCATCTACCTGTACTGTCTGTCCGTCTGTCCATGAACATGACCCTGTCTGCTGTACAGAAACCAGACCCGTCTGTCTGTGAGTGGGTGAGACATCAGAAGATGAGATTCATGTTTCACTTTGAATCCTTCAGCTCGTCTGGTTTCTACTAAACAAACTATAAACTACAATAATATGTGTTCACAAGTATCTTATTAGATGTATTTATGTAATAAAGTAACTTTTATACTGTACTACATCTCAGAGGTACATATAGTACTTTATACTGTACTACATCTCAGAGGTACATATAGTACTTTATACTGTACTACACCTCAGAGGTACATATAGTACTTTATACTGTACTACATCTCAGAGGTACATATAGTACTTTATACTGTACTACATCTCAGAGGTACATATTGTACTTTATACTGTACTACACCTCAGAGGTACATATTGTACTTTATACTGTACTACACCTCAGAGGTACATATTGTACTTTATACTGTACTACACCTCAGAGGTACATATAGTACTTTATACTGTACTACACCTCAGAGGTACATATTGTACTTTATACTGTACTACACCTCAGAGGTACATATAGTACTTTATACTGTACTACATCTCAGAGGTACATATAGTACTTTATACTGTACTACATCTCAGAGGTACATATAGTACTTTATACTGTACTACACCTCAGAGGTACATATAGTACTTTATACTGTACTACATCTCAGAGGTACATGTTGTACTTTATACTGTACTACACCTCAGAGGTACATATAGTACTTTATACTGTACTACATCTCAGAGGTACATATAGTACTTTATACTGTACTACACCTCAGAGGTACATATAGTACTTTATACTGTACTACATCTCAGAGGTACATATAGTACTTTATACTGTACTACACCTCAGAGGTACATATAGTACTTTATACTGTACTACATCTCAGAGGTACATATAGTACTTTATACTGTACTACATCTCAGAGGTACATGTTGTACTTTATACTGTACTACACCTCAGAGGTACATATAGTACTTTATACTGTACTACATCTCAGAGGTACATATAGTACTTTATACTGTACTACATCTCAGAGGTACATATAGTACTTTATACTGTACTACACCTCAGAGGTACATATAGTACTTTATACTGTACTACATCTCAGAGGTACATATAGTACTTTATACTGTACTACACCTCAGAGGTACATATAGTACTTTATACTGTACTACATCTCAGAGGTACATATAGTACTTTATACTGTACTACATCTCAGAGGTACATGTTGTACTTTATACTGTACTACACCTCAGAGGTACATATAGTACTTTATACTGTACTACATCTCAGAGGTACATATAGTACTTTATACTGTACTACATCTCAGAGGTACATATAGTACTTTATACTGTACTACACCTCAGAGGTACATATAGTACTTTATACTGTACTACATCTCAGAGGTACATATAGTACTTTATACTGTACTACATCTCAGAGGTACATATAGTACTTTATACTGTACTACATCTCAGAGGTACATATAGTACTTTATACTGTACTACATCTCAGAGGTACATATTGTACTTTATACTGTACTACATCTCAGAGGTACATGTTGTACTTTATACTGTACTACACCTCAGAGGTACATATAGTACTTTATACTGTACTACATCTCAGAGGTACATATAGTACTTTATACTGTACTACACCTCAGAGGTACATATAGTACTTTATACTGTACTACATCTCAGAGGTACATATAGTACTTTATACTGTACTACACCTCAGAGGTACATATAGTACTTTATACTGTACTACATCTCAGAGGTACATGTTGTACTTTATACTGTACTACACCTCAGAGGTACATATAGTACTTTATACTGTACTACATCTCAGAGGTACATATAGTACTTTATACTGTACTACACCTCAGAGGTACATATAGTACTTTATACTGTACTACATCTCAGAGGTACATATAGTACTTTATACTGTACTACACCTCAGAGGTACATATAGTACTTTATACTGTACTACATCTCAGAGGTACATATAGTACTTTATACTGTACTACATCTCAGAGGTACATGTTGTACTTTATACTGTACTACACCTCAGAGGTACATATAGTACTTTATACTGTACTACATCTCAGAGGTACATATAGTACTTTATACTGTACTACATCTCAGAGGTACATATAGTACTTTATACTGTACTACACCTCAGAGGTACATATAGTACTTTATACTGTACTACATCTCAGAGGTACATATAGTACTTTATACTGTACTACACCTCAGAGGTACATATAGTACTTTATACTGTACTACATCTCAGAGGTACATATAGTACTTTATACTGTACTACATCTCAGAGGTACATGTTGTACTTTATACTGTACTACACCTCAGAGGTACATATAGTACTTTATACTGTACTACATCTCAGAGGTACATATAGTACTTTATACTGTACTACATCTCAGAGGTACATATAGTACTTTATACTGTACTACACCTCAGAGGTACATATAGTACTTTATACTGTACTACATCTCAGAGGTACATATAGTACTTTATACTGTACTACATCTCAGAGGTACATATAGTACTTTATACTGTACTACATCTCAGAGGTACATATAGTACTTTATACTGTACTACATCTCAGAGGTACATATTGTACTTTATACTGTACTACATCTCAGAGGTACATGTTGTACTTTATACTGTACTACACCTCAGAGGTACATATAGTACTTTATACTGTACTACATCTCAGAGGTACATGTTGTACTTTATACTGTACTACACCTCAGAGGTACATATAGTACTTTATACTGTACTACATCTCAGAGGTACATGTTGTACTTTATACTGTACTACACCTCAGAGGTACATATAGTACTTTATACTGTACTACATCTCAGAGGTACATATAGTACTTTATACTGTACTACATCTCAGAGGTACATATAGTACTTTATACTGTACTACACCTCAGAGGTACATATAGTACTTTATACTGTACTACATCTCAGAGGTACATATAGTACTTTATACTGTACTACACCTCAGAGGTACATATTGTACTTTATACTGTACTACATCTCAGAGGTACATATAGTACTTTATACTGTACTACATCTCAGAGGTACATATAGTACTTTATACTGTACTACACCTCAGAGGTACATATAGTACTTTATACTGTACTACACCTCAGAGGTACATATAGTACTTTATACTGTACTACACCTCAGAGGTACATACAGCACTTTAACTTCATTTAAATACTTTTACTTCGTGTGGTATTCATTCTTTTACTGCAGTAAAGGCGGTGAGTACTTCTCCTTTACCTCCTTTCTGTCGGCTCAGCTGACCATCTGTCCGCGAGGCGTTCAGGGCCCCCGTTTCTCTGTCGTATCTGTCAGTCTACCGGTCGTCTTTGTCTGCGTCCCCAGATTCACTTTGTGTTTTGTCCGTCGGTCGTGACGAGGACGCGTCCCGTCTGCGGCTCTGACAGACACTCATCAGGCTCCGTCTGCTGCTGCACTGACGCACCAGAGATAAATACTTTACTTTGAATCTGTCAGTGAACATTAGAAATAACAGAACGTAGTGAATAACTTTATTCATCTTAAAATAAATCTCCTGTTTGGACTCAAACACATTAGTCCGTCTCTAAACTCAGTCTCACTTCCTGTCTCAGGTCCATTGGTTCCTGATGAAGACGTCAATCTTTAAAAACACAAAGTTTCTTCACTGATTCTCTGGTTTGTTATCAAACCAACAGGAGGAAATAGAGACTTTGTTGGGGACTATTTTCAGCGGCGGATGAATCCACGTGTTGCTCTAGTGAGTATTTATATGTGTGATTGAGTCCGAATAAACTACAGTGTGATGATGATGATGATGATGAAGGAACAACAGTGAGGCTCATTGATGAGTTTTAATAATCAGATATCAGACTGAAAATCATTTTAAGTTCAAAGAATCACTTCCTGTCAGCAGGTGGATCATTAAATACATCATAATGAAACGTTAACTGTCTGAACTTCATAACACTTGATAATATTTTCATAATATTTCATCAGCGAGACGTTTTCTAAAGAGTCTGAACTGAGAAAAAAGAACAAAGTGATGAAACGAAGACGAAGCAGTGAAGGACAGAAAGAAGAACAAGTGTTCTCAATTACAGCCTCCTACACGCTGCGAGTGTGTGTCTATAGGAAGACATGGACGTCTCTGATTGGACGTGTGTGTGTGCGTGTGCGTGTGTGTGTGTGTGTGCGT
>NW_027466502.1:55000-105000 GCF_050575085.1 Anarhichas minor
TATTTAGCAGACTGCTGCAGAAGGGAACTCGTGAATTTTTTAAACTGTGTAACCCGACTTCCTCCTCCTCTCTCTCTCTTCTTCTTCTTCTCCTCCTCCTCCTCCTCTGTCAGACATTTGGGGATCGCCGTGGTAACCCCCTGGTTACATCATCGTCTCGTCCTCACACTCGTCTGTTCTTCAGTACTTGTGAGGACCTCCATTGATGCCCTAAACGTTCTGAATGAGTTAAACCTGAACCTGGATCTGAACCCACGAGACCCAACATGTCGTATATCAAATGAATCGTCTCAAGATGAACTTCACAACCAGTAATTTATTCATCTTAATATTCCAACATGTGACCCTCACAGTCACACACTGTACGGTTTGACACGTGACAATATACATGTACACAACTCTTCACTCCTAAATATTTACACAACAGTTGTGGATGGATCTAAGACGAGATATTCATTTGAATGGAGACTTGACCAATAAGAGAAAAATATTAAATATTATAATCTGGAATAAAACCAGACGTTAATATTCAAGTTAGAATTATGAATCTCTGGAGGAAAACATATTTCAGGTGAACTGTCACCATGAGATACTTTCCTCCTCCTCCTCCTTCCTCTTTCTGTTCTCCTCCTCATCCTCCTTCCTCCTCCAGCACACACAAAAAACGCTTTAAACAAACTTAATAAAGACGATTAAACTGCTTTCTTATTGTACTGTTGAACTGACTTATTTTCTTGGGTTGGGTCCCTCAGCGCTGCCCGTCCAGTCTCGCCTCCTCTTCTCATTTGAACCTTTTTGTTTCTCCTCTCATCTCCTCTTCTCTCCTTTTGACCTCCCCTCTAATTTCATCTTCTCTCTAATCTCTTCTTTCACTTCACCTCCTGCCCTCACCCCTCCTCCCTCCTGTCCTCTCTCATCCCTCTTGTCTCTTTTCTCGTCTCCTCTCATCACTCCTCACCCCTTCTCTCCTTTCATTTCATCTCCTCTTCCCTCCTTTTGACCCCTCCTCTCATTTATCTCCTCTTCCCTCTCTACTCTTCTCTCCTTTCTCCTCCTCCTCCATCCTTTCTCCTTTGGTTTGTCCCTTTCACCTCCTCACGTCTGCTCGTGTGAGATAAATATCTGTGAAACATTTACGTTCATTGAAGATAAAGAGTTAGTGAAGAACAACAAACATGGAGTCTGTTTTTATGAAAGATTTAACACATCATTTGTTCCCACAAATATTTAATAAACCAGTTTAATAGATTTATTATGTTAATTTCTTAGTGTCTAAACATTAGTTATATATATATAATGATATTAGTGTGAGCGTACAGATGATATTCATTACTTTTTCAAAAACAAATATTTAATTTTGATAAAAATCCTGTTTTACACAAAATACTTTTTGACAAATTATTCAAATAGTTAATATTCTTAAACAACACAACTTGTTGTTTTCAGTTGCGTTGCTTTGCCGTCATGTCGAGGTTTGCTCTGTTTTATCTTCGGTAACTATTTCCAGTGATTGAGTCGTTTTAATGGACTTCATGAAGAACACAGAGGACTCAAACCTACAGTCACAGGATTTACATCAACACACAACATGTGATCATCAGGCAGCTTCACACTGAGTCCATCTGGAAGCTTCTTCATTCATCTCCTCTCAGTCTGAACATGCGACTCAGTGATGAAGAGGATTTCTTTCTCTCTCTTATTGTTTGTGTCGGTCAGAACTGAAGATGAAGTGATGAAGAGCAGCAACGTGGAGACATGAGACTGAACCCCAGCAGAGGAGACAAGGAGACCAGGACACAAGGAGACAAGGACACACAGAGCAAAAGGTAGCAGAGACACATTGAGACGAGGGAGGAAACATTTACAAAACATTAAAATGACATCATGTCTACTTCCTACAAGTATAACAAAACAATGGTAATTAAATATTGCTCAGAATCAACTTTAATAAGTGTTTGTAGAAATGTTTTGTATCTCTCTCACTCAGAAATATAAATAACAAGGTAAAGAACAATAAAGCAAAACTATTTATTATCCCATAACTCGATTAAAACCCGTTGGACCCGAGAGTCCCCCACGGGGGGCTGTTTTAGAGTGTGCAGCATTCAGCGTGTCGTAGAAAGCATTTTTCATAAAGAAATATGATTATTGCTCCAGACATATTAAATATCGAATTAACGGGAAAAGTCCGAGCAACATCATCATACCAGCCATTGTAAACACTGCAAACACAATTATACATGAACTAATATCATATCTGGAAGATATCTAGAAGATTTGCCACAATTTTGGCCAAAAATCGACGACCTATGCTCACTCTATGGCTCTCTCATCACAGAGCAGGGACCCACATGGCGGATGAACACATGCAGGAGGGGCACGATTCGACCCGGAAACGCACAGCAGCGTCGAAATTACTCTCTTTCAAACCGTTCAAAAGTTATGGGTATGCATGCCAACATCAGCCGCAAAACTTACGTTTTGGAGATGTAAAACGGATTTATTCCAGCCGATTTCTGCACAGCTCTGCCCGCCATGTTGTGCTGCATGTCTGTGAGTGAGATCAATGCGCTGGCGGAATGAATCACAAAATGGCAGACGATTCTGTGGGGTGGAGCAATCCATGTAGAGAGGGGGGTTCGCCCTGCATTTTGCGATTTTTAGTCAGTAAACAGACCCGGATACGATCAAACACCCCCGCATGGCTCCCGTTGGACTATCCCGCATCTAAAAAGCTCTCACACCAGTAAATCGGCCTTACCAGGGTCACATAGACACACATTATGAGCCATTTATTGTTATGAATGACAGATATGACACATCATAACTGCACAAAATTATTCAAAATGGTGTCAAACTGATTTATTAGGATTATTGAACACTCTTAGTGATAAGAAAAGTGAATATATAGTTAATATTTAGTTATATAGTATATAAAATTAGTATACAGCAATGCAACAGCTGGTTCCGAAAATCAAAATTTTGATTTTTATGACCATTTATGGTGGCCTGCTTCACTCAATCGAAGTAAAATATGTTGTGGGGACATGTAACACGTGCTGTTCTATGACTGTGGTGTGATTTTAGGCTTGCAGCTGCATTATTTAAAAAAAAAAAGTTCAATACAAGTGCTTTTTTTCAGGCGAACCTAGACATTTTTCAATTTGAGCTGTGCCGTAAGTGTATCAGTTATTAACCAGGACCATATACACAATATTTACACAATTCAACACATCTCACAAGTGTTACCAGTATTCTAGCATCAAAATTATTAAAATAGACCTTGTAGTTAGAGCTGTGGACTCTCTTGAGTATGGGTATGCAATTTTCGAGCAGAGGGCTAAAAATAGGGCTAGGTACAATAAACAGAACAATCTGTAGAACACGAAGTTACTAAAATAATCAACAGCTGCAGCTCTGAAAATCTAACTGAGTCGAACAGATGCACATCCTCACACACACATACTGGCACGCAAGTGTGTGCAGGAACACACACACACACACACACACACACACACACACACACACACACACACACACACACACACACACAGGAGAAGGTCAGCGGGAGGTGGAGTCCCATCAGAGAGAGTGAGTCTTCGTTTCCTTCTCACGCTATGCTTCCTCTCTCACACACTCATTCATGTGCTGAATGTCTTTACAGGTACCCAGAATGCATCAGCAGTGTGAGCGGTGAGGGTGTGTTTGGTGCAGCAGACGTGTTCTAGTTGGTCAAATAATAAGAAAAAAAACTTCCGTGTCACCAGAACATTTGAGCACGAGAAATACGTTTAATAATTTACCATAAAAGTGTATTTTATACACAAACTGTATTGAAGAAGTTGATGTTTTGAGGGCTGGAGTTCAGCGTGTTGGCCGTCGCATCTTGTTTTAATGCAACCAGTGAACAGGAAGTGACCATATGTGGACTGAGGAGGAGTGACGTAGAGACGCCGTATACGTCTCTGGTAGAGACCTGTCAATCACTGTGTAGCCCCGCCCTAAAGCATCCCCTGCTTTATGGTCTGTTTGACTCTAAATGGACCATAATGTACTAAATGAACATCATGCTGTATTGAAGAAGACTTGAAACTAGAGATTGAGACCATAAACTCATGTTTACAATGTTTACTGAGGTAATAAATCAAGAGAGAAGTAGAGTCATTTTCTCATAGACTTCTATACAACCAGAGGAGTCGCCCCCTGGTGGTCACTAGAGAGAATGCAGGTTTAACACATGAAGCATCAGCTTCACTTTAAAGAACCGGAGGTTGTCTCCTGTGTACAACCCAAAATGCATCACATGCAGACTGAACACACTGTCTGTATAATAATTAGTTTTTATTTGTTTTTAGCTGCATGTCCATATTTTCTACCTTCCTGTATTTGTTCCATGTTTGCTTTCACACACTTGGCCTATAAAGCTGATCTTGTGTGTGTGTGTCTGCAGGATCATTTCAATGCTCATTTTATCTCCCATGCCTCTTGACTCTACTCAGGCTGCACTGACAGTGTTGGTGTGTCTCTCAGGGTGTGCTTGCTGTCTGCAGTCGGTCCGTCCCAGAGGGGTGGAGACTCCAAGACTCCCAACAGCTTGTACTTTCAAATGCAGTTTCTTCATCCTCATCCTCTTCCTCCTGATACATTTACTGCTTTTAAAAAAAATATTTACCTCCTTTTTTATTTCCATCGATCCAAACCTTTCATCCCTCTCTTCTTCTTCCTCTTGTTTCTCGCTCCCACTTTTGTCTCCACCTCCTACCTTCCTCCCCTCTTCATCCTCTCCTTTGCTTCCTCCTGCTTTTTAATACATAAATACAGACCTCGACATAGTAAAACTCCTCTTCGTCCTGCTCTCTTTCCACTTACTGTCTTTTTCTCCTTCGATTCATTCTCTCTCTCTCTCTCTCTCTCTCTCTCTCTCTCAATCAATCCATATCTTTTCACCCACCTCCCCTCTCGTCTCCACTCCCTCTCTCAGCTTTTAAATGCAGAACTTTGTGTCTGAATTTGGCTCATTCTGTGTGAGTGTCTCATCTATCATGCATGAGTGTTAAATTATAAACTCTGGGTCACTGCGCCGCCCTCAGCTTACATCCTCCGAGAGGATACTATATCATAACTCGTGCACATGAGATAAGATAAAAAATAAACACTTTTTCAGGACTCAAGTATCAAACCCACTTCTTTCATCAAAATCCTTTCTATTTAGTTTGCAGAGATAGTGGAGCTGCTGACTCGCTGCTATTGACCAGCACTCTCACTTTCTCTTTAACGGTTCAGCTTCTATTTTTACTTCCATTCTTATCCACTTATTATTATTGTTGTACTTATGTATCTCTACTTATTTCTGTGTTGTCCTTAATTGCCCAGGAAATCTGAATCCCTGATGGATCCACTTTGGTTCAACTTTTTGCAGCTTATTGATATTGCATAATGTTGTATTTCATATTTGCACTCTTTCTTTGTGGAACTCCAATTTCCCTCTTGATTTATATAATATATAATAAAGTCTCATCCTAACATTTGTGAGTAACTAAAGTTAATAAAGTCAAACAAACTAAAAGACTTAATGAAGATCTGTAGCTGAAAGGCTTTTTATGCAAGCAGGAGATGTGGGATGCACTTAAGTGTTTCTCTACCATAAGTATCTCTTATTTCTAATAAACAGTATAAATATATGGATATCCAGTAACTGATGTGAAAAAAAATATTTCATTCCTTGGAAATATTGACAGAAATTAGAAATGTACAACAAGGAGTCATCTGCGTAGAGATTTAGGATATAATATGTTTCCTTTTATTGTTGCCAAGCGGGATCTTTTACAAAAGAAAAAAGCAATGATCCAAGGTTTGGACGCCAGTCTTTATGCTAGGCTAGGCTAACTCACAGCCTGACTTCACAGACAAACTGATCGATCAATGTAGAAACAGTGAATGAGTTAAAAAATACAGTTACAGCGGTATATATGCGCGATATAAACGGCTGTCTATGCAGATTAAGCTTCACTAAACGTGACAAACGTAGAGCGTACAAAAAAAGATGGTCTCACAGAATCAGTGTGGATTGATACATTTGATAAAATGATAAAATGGAGACTGTTCCATGTAGATAGCAACCTCCGGTTCTATAAAGTGAAGTCAAAGCTTCATGTGTTAAAGCTGCATTCTCTCTAGTGTCCACCAGGGGGCGACTCCTCTGGTTGTATAGAAGTCTATGAGAAAATGACTCTACTTCTCTCTTGATTTATTACCTCAGTAAACATTGTAAACATGAGTTTATGGTCTCAATCTCTAGTTTCAAGTCTTCTTCAATACAGCATGATGTTCATTTAGTACATTATGGTCCATTTAGAGTCAAACAGACCATAAAGCAGGGGATGCTTTAGGGCGGGGCTACACAGTGATTGACAGGTCGCTACCAGAGACGTATACGGCGTCTCTACGTCACTCCTCCTCAGTCCAGATATGGTCACTTCCTGTTCACTGGTTGCAAAAAAACCAAGATGGTGACGGTGAAATCACCAAACTCAAGGCTTCAAAACGTCCACAAACCAACGAGAGACGTCACAACTACACGTCTACTTCTTATATTCAGTATATGGTTCAATGAGACGCGTAAGTAACGGATGTAAAAATGCTTTCAGTGGGGATTGGCCGTTAGAAAGAGAGAGAATAAGTGTATTTACCAAAACGTTGAACAGGTCTCTCGTAAGGAAGCTAAATGTGATTTTAAAGAAATTCATACAATACCAATACAGCAATGTACGCCGTATTTCTAACTCTTTTATTGGTTAACCATTAATATAGAAAGTACAATAACCAATTTCATCATCATATGTTATTTGCTGGATCTCCGCACCGCTGAATGAATCCAGGCTAACCTCTGCTGAACTATTTACACCTCTGCATGAATCATTCATCCAGAGAGAACTCTTATAAATTAGACATGAAACAAACACTTAGCTGCTGGCTACGTGCCACGTTAGCACCAGTTCTCAGTGTTTACGGATACAGATCTCCTGCAGAGGCAAACACAAGGCCATCAGATTAATTACTGACTGCAATCCTGTCCTCTGATTAGCTGATTTCAATCTTGTTTGCTGCAAAAAGCACAGAGCGTTATGGAGAAAATAATGTTTAAAAAAACAACATCATGTAAGTAGAGATGCTGCTCCTTTCCCGTCCAGCTTCACCTCACACATCATCATTACATTATATATATTATTATATACGTCCACACAGTCAGTGATTTTATTAGTTTTTCTCTCTTGAGGCTTCAGACCAGACTATCAGACAGGCAGAAAGAGAGCAATATTGGAGATGGAGATTGCGATTCAACAGGGATGACATGAAGTGTTTGCTGATGAGATGAGTTTTAAACTTGTGACTGATGACGGGAGGGGCTCCTTTGTTTTGGAGGAGAATGGAGAGCTGGGTGGCTCGATGACAGAGACAATGTAGTAATGTAAAAATGATATCGCATTTTGTCGGATGGCTTTAAAAATGGCAGAATAACGTACTGACTGAGTGTTCGTTTGTTGTGGTTCAGTCTGTGTAATGACCTTAAAACTGTCCCCGTTCATCATACAAACAATGTTTGATGAATGAAGTATGAACTGCTCTGTGAGAAGACACATAGAAGACAAGAAGACATGTTACTAACACAGCTCGTCAATAAACGGTGTCAGCTTATTGTCCTGCTAGCGACCAAGCTACGTGTCTCTCTGACAGCTTATAGGGAGCTGTTGTGGCCGGCTAGCGTGTTAGCCATAGACCCTCCGGCAGTTTGTAAAGAACGATGATGTTTGACAACAGAAGTGCGGCGGACACAGAATGTCGAGCTATAAAGACATCAACCACCAGAGATGGAGCATGTTGACTTTCTAGATGCGTGTGCTGTTAGTTAGCGGGTAGAGCGTTTCAGTATTTAATGTCCAGTTATAAACAGTTTAGTATAGTATGGTATAGTTGTAGTATAAACAGTGTTTCCTTTTAGTCCCGCCTCCCAGCCGTTCTCATGCACATGAACGAATGGAGGAAAATAACTCTATTCAAGTGTTCATATTGGGAAGTTGATTCACCTCAATAATGACAATATGTGCTGAGTAACAGCATCTCTTATTAAAAAGTGAAGTCATGAAATGCACCTGGAAGTTGTAAGTAGCCTGGTTCTCTTCTTGGGGTCTTTGGTGGACTCTGATCTGGATGTGATGGTCTTAAGGACTTTAAATATGGCGTCATAAACACATGTTACACTGTCACAGATGTCCACATATTTTTGGCCATCAAGTGTAGTTAGATTTTCTTTTGTGTATGTATAATGTGATACAAATGGATCAAATAAAGTCTATAAGAAGAGTCTTCGATGAGCAGAGTAAGAATCCTTCTGAGGACAGTTTTGTCTCAGCGTCTTTGATGTCCTGAATATTTACGGAGCTCAGCGTGGAGGATCCAGGAAGGGCGGCGGTGGTGTGCAGAGGTTGTTTTGGATGAGTTGTAACTCCACTGACAGGAAGTGACTCTGATGGCTGACCGCTGAGGGGAAGGTCGGTGCAGTGTGGAGGTGAAGGAGGTGAAGGAGGTGAAGGAGGTCCAATAGGAGGACGGAGAGGCTGATGCAGCTTGTCGTCATCGACTCCCGTGACAATTATTCTATTTTTGAGTCGTGGAGAATTACCTGGAACATTTCACAAAATACTTTGGAAAAGGGACGACGGTGTGTTTTCTTTCTTTTAGATTAGAAACCCTGCCTTCATAAAGCATGACGTCAGGTGCTGCATTACATGTAAATGTACTTTAAGTGTGTATTGATGCTGATACTTTTCTACTGTGTACAAGGTTTTAATTTGAGTGTTTCTACAGTGTGGTACTACTGGTACTGCAGTAACAGAGTACTGGTGCCAGTGCTGGTCCAGGTCAGTTAACTGGTGACTCAGTCTGACTCTGGTCTCCTCTCAGTGAACTCTGAGGACGTCTGGGAGTTCCCTGTTTGTTCTCTGGTTTGTCAGTCCACTGCTGCCTATATATAAACACACACCCATACACACACACACATTACACACACACACTCACACAAAATCATGATTCACGTGTGTGTGTTTCTCTCTCCTTCCTTCTTTCTCAGGATTCCTGTTTTCCTCCTCCCAGACTGCACTGCTCTGAATTATGAATGAGGTCACACACACACGCACACACACACCTACACACACACACACACATTGAGTGTGTCTCCTCTTTCGATCAATACATCCAAAAAAGCCTTGTCTTCTTTTCCTTCTTTTTCTTCTTTTTCTCTTTTTCTTCTTTTTCTCCTTGTCTTCTTTTTCTTATTTTCCTTGTTTTTCTTCCTTTTTGTTCTTTTCCTTTTTCTCTTTGTCTTTTTTTCTCTTTTTCTTCCCTTTTCTTCTTTTTCTCTTTTTCTCCTTTTTTATTATTTTTCTTCTTTTCCTTCTTTTCATTATTTTTCTTCTTTTTCTCCTTTTCTTCTTTTTCTTCTTTTTCTCCTTTTCTTCTTTTCCTTCTTTTTCTCCTTGTCTTTTTTCTCTTTTTCTTCTTTTTTCTTCCGTTCTTCTTTTCCTTGTTTTTCTCTTTGTCTTTTTTTCTCTTTTTCTTCTGTTTCCTTCTTTTTCTTCTTTTTCTTCTTCTTCTTTTTCTCTTTTTCTATTTTTCTGTTTTTCTCCTTTCCTCTTTTCCTTATTTTTCTCTTTTTCTTCCTTTTCTTCTTTTTCTTCTTTTTCTTCTTTTTCTTCTTTTCCTTCTTTTTCTCTTTTTCTCCTTTTTATTATTTTTCTCCTTTTTCTTCTTTTTCTCCTTTTCTTCTTTTCCTTCTTTTCCTTCTTTTCATTATTTTTCTTCTTTTTCTCCTTTTCTCTTTTTCTTCCTTTTTCTCTTTTTCTTCTTTTTCCTTCTTTTTCCTTCTTTTCCTTCTTTTCCTTATTTTTCTTCTTTTTCTCTTTTTCTTCTTTTTCTTGACGGCACGGTGACGGCTCCTACATGGTGTACACCAGCTCCGGACAGCTCAATGTTTCCAGTGTGGAGGAGTGGGACACAAGCGGTTTACCTGTCCGCACAGAAAGCAGGCCGGCTCTGCTGACACAGACACCGGAGCGGGAGCTACGCCCGCGGATGAAGAACCGGTGGCTGAACCGACGGCGGACGTCGAGACGTTGAGACGTTTTCATCGAGACGTTTTCCATCACGGCTTCATGTTGCAGTGAAGCTTCACAGTAAAATGTTTTCAACACACAAACATTAAACTTTGATGCACCAGCTGCTGTGAGTGTGTGTGTGAGAGACAGCTGACCAACGTTTCTTTACATTTATTATTAATATTTAAGTGGAACTGAACTGTGTGTGTGTGTGTGTGTGTGTGTGTGTGTGTGTGTGTGTGGGCGTAAACATGCTGCACAGCTAGAGGTAGTCTTTATGTGTGCGCATGTTTTCTGAATGTCCTCAGTTATGCGGATGATGTCTTTATGTTTTTAATGTCAGATCAGCAAGACTAAATATGTTCTACACATACATGACCTATTCTGTGGAAAGAAAGGACATAAAATACAAGTGTCTACGAATATTACAGTGGTGACCAACTGAGAAAGCAAAAGAAGCTCAACCCAGTTTGTGACTGATTGCACAATCTGAGATGAGGCACAGCGTGTCTCCTCTGTTTGAACAGGAAATGCGCAAATTCAGCGATTTTGATTATAAAAATGCTCGAAATGATTTGAATCATACAGAAATTACATTTATAGCACAGATCAGTTGAGAAATATACATTTTTATTTTATTTTATCATTATTTGTTTTTTACTTTTCATGATGACCTCACCTGACCGCACGTCCCTGTTGTACACAAATCTATAGTTTCATTAGTAATTCACTGTGGTGCTGAAGAATCGTAGCAGGCTTCCATAGAAAGTTTATACATATAATGTCGGATATTATGACGATAAAGTTGCAATAATAATACAATAATAAAGTCGTGATTTTACAAGCAATATTATGCAAATACAGTTAAGTACCAAAAAGGTACATAATGTCAAAAAACTGACGTAATATATATAATAATTGTTATGAAATAGTTGTTTAAAAACATTTAATCTTATATGAGGAAATGATGAGTATGAAGAGCGACTAAATCCACGTAGGGAAGAGGACGGGTCAGACAAACAGGACTTTCACCCGAGACCACCATCAGTGTCCCGTGTGAAACGCTGACTTATTTTACTCGACTTTTCTTACATCACTCGCATATTTAACTAATGCCAAACATTTATTTTAAGCTATCAAACACACGTATTTAAACCCAAACCACAACATTCTTTTCCTAAATCTAACAAAGTACTTCAGAGTAACGTCGGAGAACGCAGGAAGAATAGACATCCTAGCGTTGGATGAAGATACATTGAATAGACTTCATCGATTCCTGCAAACAGCTTATTAATACGTTTCTTTCTCTATTAAACAACACGATGAAGATCTAGAAGATCTAGAAACACTACCACTGTTATCCACAGGGGGCGCCATCGTCAACGAGAAAAGAAAGTTCCTTTCAGATGGATCTTTATTCTGCAAAGAACGTTTTATAAAGTAAAGAATCGATGACGGAGTCGTTTTAAAGATAAAATAAGATCAGTTCTTCTCTCCGTGTTCTACATTGTTTCATAATCCTCTCTCTCTCTCTCTCTCTCTCTCTCTCTCTCTTTCTCTCTCTCTCTCTCTCTCTCTTTCTCTCTCTCTTTCTCTCTCTCTCTCTCTCTCTCTCTCTCTCTCTCGCTGTCTCTCTCTCTTTCTCTATCTTTCTCTCTCTCTCTCTCTCTCTCTCTCTCTCTTTCTCTCTCTCTTTCTCTCTCTCTCTCTCTCTCTCTCTCTCTCTCTCGCTGTCTCTCTCTCTTTCTCTGTCTCTCTCTCTCTCTCTCTCTCTACATGAAACTCCCATCAGTCTGTTTAATGTGGAGCAGAGTGTGTGTGTGTTTGTGTGTGTGGAGAAAAAAGGGAGGGACACGAGGGAAAGAAGAAGAGAGTGACAACGAACAGAAAGAGAGCGAGAGAGAGAGAAAAGGGAGACAAGGGGGAGGGTTGAGCAAGCAAATCGGAGGTGGAGCCAAAGAGAGAGAGGGAGGGAGAGAGAGAGAGAGAGAGAGAGAGAGAGAGAGAGAGAGGAGAGACAGAGGAGGGATGACAGGAGATGTGGTTGTTGCCGCGGCAGCAGAGCAGGACCGATCTGAGACAGTAATACTACACTCCTCCTCCTCTTCCTCCTCCTCCTTCTTCTTCTTTTTTATTATTACTCCTCCATCTCTCCTGCATCCGTCTGTACGTCCCGTTTTACACCTGGAGCCAAAACAAACCAAAAAAACCATCTTCCTTCTCTTCTTCTGTTTCTTCTTCTTCTTCTTCTTCTTGTTCCACACCTTCATCATCATCTTCATCACCACCACCATCATCATCAGCGGTGGTAAGTAGGATGAAAAACTGCTCCAGATACAAAACGCTTTACTGCTGCTGAGAATAGAACGAGGAGTGGAGAGGGAGGAGAAGGAGAAGGAGGAGGAAGAGGAGGAAGAGGACGGGACAGCGGGGAGGACAGAGGAAGAGTTGGGAGGAGAAGAAAATAGAATCAGAGTAGAAAAAGTCGACTTAAAGAGGGGAAGAGAAGAAGAGAATAAAAGGAAAGAAGTGGAACAAGAGGACAGACAGGCTCGAATAGAAAAGAAAAGAATAGAATAGAGTAGAATAGAGTAGAATATAATAGAGTAGAGTCGAGTAGAATAGAGTAGAATAGAGTAGAAAATAGAGTAGACGAGAATAAAACAGTGTTTTGAGTTGTTTGGAATGAACAGTTTGCAACAATCGATCTCAAGGAAAGAAAAATGTAGAAAAATAAAAGAATAACATAGAAGTGGAGTAGATGAAAATAGATGATTTTGAGTGTGTGTGTTGAGATTGATGTAATCCAGCCGTATGAATTAGTGATGAAGTTCTGTGTTTGCTGTTAACGGTGGTTAGCATTCACACACACACACACACACACACACACACACACACACACACACACACACACACACACACACTCTGCTTCTGTCGTCCTACTAATGAAATATTGTATTTATTGTATATTATTCTCTTCTACTAGAAGTTTTTATTCTACTTTGATGTCATTTACTTTGAGTGGCTGATCAGCTGTGATCGCTCTTCGCTTCGTGCGTCTCACTTCCTGTCTGAGTCTCATTGGTTCCTACTGAAGAACTGATTCTCTAGTTTTTATTCAAACCATGAGGAACGATGGCGACTATTTTTTAGCGGCGGATGAATCCACATGTAGTGCTGTAGAGAGTGTTTACATGTGATGATGATGATGATGAAGGATCACGGCATATTGATGAGTTTTAGTGGATTCTTGTTGGTGGAAACATTCACATAAAGAATATCAGCAGATGTATCTGTTGCAGTGTTGAAAAAGTTTTATTTATGTCACTTTTCTGTCTCCTGAAAATCAATCAAACAAAGATTTAATGGACGTTGTCTTTTCAATTCACAGTATTTTTAATGCATTGATACATGAAGTTTATCCATAATATGAAGGTTTGATCTGTCGTGACCATCCGTCCATAAAATCAACCCTGAAGTTTACAATTTGTTGCCGTCTTCTTCGCCTTTTCACAGAATTAATTTGAATTTTCTTTATTTAACTTCGTCTTCTGGGAGCAGAAAAAACGCATTTGAGCAGCGACTGAGACTTAGACGGTAATAAGTCCATGAATCTAAAACTTAGTTTCATCGTAGCATCAGTATCTTAACAACATGATGAAGGAACGCCGACCTCAGGGACGAGTGCGTTGTGTTTCCTGTGGCTGCTTCACAATAAAAGCCCAACTCTGTGTTCGAAGTCTCTTAATGTGAAGCAGCAGGAAGCGTTAGCGTTAGCGTTAGCAGTGACTTAATATCAGTCGGATCCGAATACAGTTACTTTGGATTACAGACCGCAGCGTTTCCTGAATGGACACCACCAACAGTAGAAACTACGCTTTCAGATTGTTGCCGACCTTAAATAATGTTTCCAAAATGGGCTTTGATTGGATCAAAATAAGGATTTTTAGTTTAAATATCAAGCTGTGCAACGTATCCTCAAACATTCGTATGATATCTTAAGAAAAAGTAATTCCTCATTTTTGTGGCAATTTTCCGCTCGTTACACAAATAGTCGTTTCAAAATAAACCTCCGTCTTCACAGGAAACTACTTCGTTAACTTCTTAAGTACAGAAGTATTTTTATTTAAGTTACAGGAGTTACGTGACATATATATATCAACGTCCTATTTATAAATGTGACTGTTAACTGACATTCCTTCAACACTTTATTTTAGACTGTTTATAAGAAGTGGACGTAGTCATGGTGACGTCTCTCTTGGTTTGTGGACGTTATGAAGCCTCGAGTTCAACGTTTAGGCCGTCGCCATCTTGTTTTTCCTCAACCAGTGAACAGGAAGTGACCATATCTGGACTGAGGAGGAGTGACGTAGAGACGCCGTATACGTCTCTGGTAGAGACCTGTCAATCAGCGTGTAGCCCCGCCCTAAAGCATCCCCTGCTTTATGGTCTGTTTGACTCTAAATGGACCATAATGTACTAAATGAACATCATGCTGTATTGAAGAAGACTTGAAACTAGAGATTGAGACCATAAACTCATGTTTACAATGTTTACTGAGGTAATAAATCAAGAGAGAAGTAGAGTCATTTTCTCATAGACTTCTATACAACCAGAGGAGTCGCCCCCTGGTGGACACTAGAGAGAATGCAGCTTTGTGATTTGTACCAGACTGTGTGTGTGTGTGTGTGTGTGTGTGTGTGTGTGTGTGTGTGTGTGTGTGGCCGTGTTTTGCATATCTTGTGGGGACATAAAATTTGACTCGCCTTTCTGTTTTGGACAAAATCAACGTCCCCGTAATATAAATTATTACATTTTAGAGTGAAGACTTGGTTTAACTCTGTATGTGTGTGTGTGTGTGTGTGTGTGTGTGTCTACAGCATCTGCTGTAGTGAAGTGCTGCTCACTGATGGTCGTCTAATGGTTTCACACAAACCCTCTGACTGACCGGCCATGTGCTGCTCTTCATCACTGCGTGTGTGTGTGTGTGTGTGCGTGTGTGTGTGTGTGTGTGTGTGTGTGTGTTGAGTGCAGTTTCCATTCCAGCAGAAACACTTCTCCTCTCGTTACTCCGGCTTGAGTGACGACACTTCTCCTGCACGTTTTTAAAGTTTAAAGGAGCAGTCGCCTGTTTTTTAAGAAACGCTTTCCTTCCGTCACATGTTTCAGTATCTCAGTGGTGGAAGAAGTACTTCAACATAGTAATACCACAGAGTAGAAGTACTCTCATATTTTACTTTAACACAGTAATACCACAGTTGGATGCTGCTATTGGACCCTGACTCTAATATTTAGTGCAAATAATAGAAACAATTGAATAAATAGTGAGAATTAAGTCGTAATTTAATGAGAAAGCTTGGAAAAATATACAATTATGAACAATATTTTCAGAGAAACAAGACTGTTCTCAGGAGTTTCATTGCCTTTTTTAAATTCTTGAAAATAAAATTCCACTGATACTTTTAGAGTTGTTAAAAAGATGAAGATGACTGAGTTCAGACTGTAGTAACATTATACATATACGTCATACTTATAGAAGAATAAAACATATTGTCTGAACACTATTATTAGAGACTTCTCTGTTTGCAGAGGTTTTATGTGTCACACACTCACACACACACACACACACACACACACACATGTTGTGTTTACACAGCTGTGTTTAAAGAGCAACGACTCGTGCTGCGTTAGCTTAGCACAAAGACTGGAAGCAGGTGGAAACTGTTAGCCTAGCGTCATGACAAGAGAGATGTACACAAACCAAACGAGTCCAGAACAATCGTAGTAGAAGTACTCTGATATTCAACATAGTACGACAGAGTAGAAGTACTCTATTCAACATAGTACGACAGAGTAGAAGTACTCTGATATTTAACATAGTAATACCACAGAGTAGAAGTAAAAGTATAAATGTTCTTCTTATGTCCCAAAGAAAAATATTGAATCAGTGTTTCATTGGTTTTATCACATTTAGTTATTTGCTTCCTGAGGACTTTGTCATATAAATACACATGAGGTCCTGCCGATCACAGTATTAATGATGTCCTTGTACTTCATAATCAGTAACAGATGAAAGTAGATGAACGTCTCCCATTAGAGGAGAACTGCTGCCAGCTTTGTTTGAAGCTTTTAAGCTGAACCGCTGACTGATGGTGGAATGAATAAGACATGAACACAGTTTACTGGACGGAGAAGTCTCGGCCCACCTCCAACATCTGATCACTTTAGAGACTGAAATGTGGTGGTTTCTATATCTTAACTTCCTTCTTCGAGGCTCTGAAGTTGTAAAAACAACTTCCAAAATGCTGCGACTACATTTCCAAAAGTCTTCTTCTGGGTTTCCTGAAGGGAGCCGGATGAGAGACGAGAACACTGACTCAGGTTCGGCTCTCACACGGTAATAACCATAAAAAACAGCAGCAGTCCAATAAGAGGAAGCTTCCAGCAGCTCAGTGTGAAGGTGAAACGCTGATCCCAGAGCTGTGGACGAGACGCATCGTGTGGACGAAGTAAATCCAAAATGTAAAGCTCAGAAAACACACCGATGTCAGCAGGGATTCCCACAGAGAGGACAGAAGGACGGACGGACAGACGGAGGAACAAACGGACGAACAGAAGCATGAACAGTCGGACAGAAGGAGGAACAGATGGACGGAAGGACGGACAGAAGGACGGACAGATGGACGGACAGATGGACAAACAGATGGACAAACAGACGGACGGAAGGACGGACAGAAGGACGAACAGATGGACAGAAGGACGGACAGAAGGACGAACAGATGGACGGAAGGACGAACAGAAGGACGGATAGAAGGACGAACAGATGGACTGAAGGACAAACAGAAGGACGGACAGAAGGACGAACAGATGGACGGATGGATGAACAGAAGGACGGACAGAAGGACGAACAGGTGGACAGAAGGACGGACAGACAGATGAACAGAAGGACAAACAGATGGACGGAAGGATGGACGAACAGATGGACAGAAGGACGGACAGAAGAACGAACAGAAGGAGGAACGGACGGAAGGATGGACAGAAGGACAGACAGAAGGACGAACAGTCTGACAGAAGGACGGACAGACGGACGGACAGAAGGACGAACAGAAGGAGGAACGGACGGAAGGACGGACAGAAGGACAGACAGAAGGACGAACAGTCTGACAGAAGGACGGACAGAAGGACGGACAGAAGGACGAACAGAAGGAGGAACGGACGGAAGGACGGACAGAAGGACAGACAGAAGGACGAACAGTCTGACAGAAGGACGGACAGACAGACGGACAGAAGGATGAACAGAAGGACGAACAGTCCGACAGAGACGGAAGGATGGATGAACAGTCAGACAGAAGGAGGAACAGACGGATGAACAAATGGACAGAAGGACTGAGAGATGGAGACGGAGAGACAGAGAGACAGAGAGACGGACTAATGGACGAACAGACGAACAGACGGACAGATGAACAGAAGAACTGACAGACAGACAGACGGACGGACAGAGAGACAGAACCTTTTATAAAGGTTCTACCAGGACCCATCTTGAACCCAACACAAAGGGTTATACCTCGAACAACCGGTTAAAGATCCCACCCAGATTCTACAGAAAAGCCTTCTATTGTGTAATGGTTCCACCCAGAAACCTCTCTGGAGGTTCTATCCAGAAGCTTTCCACCCTTTAAGGGTGCTAACAAGAACCCACCCCAGGGGCTCTACCATGAACCCCTTCATAGTCGAGGGGTCTCCTCTAGAACTTTATCCAAATAATGTCCATTTGGAAAGAGGTTTCTGCAGCTGTGAGGAGCTGCTGGCTGTGCTGCCAGAAGGGACACAAGTTAAACCATGAGCTACATTTTATTGAATCAAACAATAATAATGATAAAATGTGCTTTTGTCCCCCGAGTGCAACCGGCAAGTATATTAACGTGCCTCAGTACTTTTAGTAGCCGAGGTGTCGTCAACAAGAGACACCCAAAAGTCATTCAAATGGTCCTGCTGTGTGATGCAGTTTCCATAACTCGTCCTCCCGTCGCTGATGGATCTGTGACACAGAGGAGCTGCTGAGTGAAGGAACGAGGACCAGTAGAGAATAGATGTGCTGTTATTGTCATTGACAGCTGGTATTAACAGAAATAAACATGACAGGACTGCAGATAACATGTGTGAGTGTGTCTGTGTGTGTGTGAGTGTGTGTGTGAGTGTGTGTGAGTGTGTGTGTGAGTGTGTCTGTGTGTGTGTGAGTGTGTGTGTGAGTGTGTGTGAGTGTGTGTGTGTGAGTGTGTGTGTGAGTGTGTGTGAGTGTGAGTGTGAGTGTGTGTGAGTGTGTGTGTGTGAGTGTGTGTGTGAGTGTGTGTGTGTGTGAGTGTGTGTGTGAGTGTGTCTGTGTGTGTGTGAGTGTGTGTGTGAGTGTGTGTGAGTGTGTGTGTGTGAGTGTGTGTGTGAGTGTGTGTGAGTGTGAGTGTGAGTGTGTGTGAGTGTGAGTGTGTGAGTGTGTGTGAGTGTGTGTGTGTGTGAGTGTGTGTGTGTGAGTGTGTGTGTGTGAGTGTGTGTGAGTGTGTGTGAGTGTGTGTGTGTGTGAGTGTGTGTGTGTGAGTGTGAGTGTATGTGTGTGAGTGTGTGTGTGTGAGTGTGTGTGTGTGAGTGTGTGTGTGTGAGTGTGTGTGTGTGAGTGTGTGTGTGTGTGAGTGTGTGTGTGTGAGTGTGTGTGAGTGTGTGTGAGTGTGTGTGTGTGTGAGTGTGTGTGTGTGAGTGTGTGAGTGTGTGTGAGTGTGTGTGTGTGAGTGTGTGAGTGTGTGTGAGTGAGTGTGTGTGTGTGAGTGTGTGTGAGTGTGTGTGTGTGTGAGTGTGTGTGTGTGAGTGTGTGTGTGTGTGAGTGTGTGTGTGTGAGTGTGTGTGTGTGAGTGTGTGTGTGTGTGAGTGTGTGTGTGTGAGTGTGTGTGTGTGTGAGTGTGTGTGTGTGAGTGTGCTTAATGGTAACTGGCAGTGCAGCTGAATGCAACCAGTCAGGCTTAAAGTTTATTCATAATTCATCAACACACTGGAGATTTGACTGAGGCAGGTAAAGGAAGGTGTGTGTGTGTGTGTGTGTGTTGAACTTCGATGTCCGCATTGTGTTGTTTGTGCAGTATTTTGTATTTGAATCTTTATTTGGTTTGTTTTTCATGTGGCAGATTTCAAATACTGTCTTCAAGAAAACCTTATAACACTAATATATAATTATAATATAAACTGGCAACAATAACTTTTCATCTGAAGAGAAAAAGGTTTCACAGGAAACCTTATTGCAGCTGGTTTATTGAAAGGAGAACTCAGAGGGAGACAAAAAATAAATTATATTTAATAACTTGCAGCTTCATTTCTTCATCTTAAACGCGTGAAGATGATTTCAGGGGACGTTAGAGAAGGAAGCAGAGGATCGACGTGGTGTAGACTCAACGCTTCTCAGCTTTATTAATAAGAATATTGTGTTTGTATATATTTATGTTTAATAAATGAAGATATTTTGTACATGTTCTGTATTCTGCATATAAACAAAGTTCATTAGGAGCTGCTGTTAGAGGTCAATACGGCAGATGTTTTAAGATTCTCCACTTGTGCAAACCACGAGTAAAGACGTTGGATCTGGTCTCTGTAGGTTAAAGGTTAAAGGTCAAAGGTTCTCAGTACGAACCAATGAGCTCGGAGCTCAGAGACACAGACAGGAAGTGGGACAGAATTGAGGGACGGACGACCAACTTGTTGGTTTGAGTCTGATTTTAAATCCTGACCTGAATCTTTTAAGGTTCATTTCAGAGTAAAAGCTCCTCAATGTCTCCTTTATGACACCTTTCCTCCTCTCCTCGCTCCTTCTCTTGTCTCCTCTTCTTTCCTTTCTTCTATCTTTCCTCCTCCTCTCCCCTTCCCTCCTCGTTCTTTCCTTCTATTTACCTTTCATCTTCCACACCTCCTCTCTCCTCCTTTCTTTTCCTGAATTTCTCCTTCCTTTTGACAAAACAATTTCTCCTTTATCTCCTTTCCTTCTTCCTTCCTTTGAACTCCTCCTACTCCTCCTTTTCCCTTTGCTTGCACATCTCCTCCTTTCAGCTCCCTTCTTTCCTCCTATCTCCTTGTTTCCTCCTCCCCAGTGACTCCTTCTCCTCCCTCCTTTTCCTCTTGACGGCTTCATTTCTCCTCCTGTCCTCCTGGTTTGTCTCTAATTCTCTGTCTCTCTTCTGTTTGTGTGTCTCCTGACAGGACGGCCTTACATGGACATGGAGTAAGGACCGCCGGACGCCTCCTCCTCACAAAGCTGCCGTCTCTCCTCCTCCTCCTCCCCCACTAATGCCCCCCCCTGACAGAGAGACAATAAAACACAGAGGCAGATAGAGGAGCATTAGAGAGGGCAAAACAGCAAGCAAAAGCAAAAGCAGACAGAGGAGGAGAGGAAGAGGAAGAGGGAGGCTGCACATCCATAACCTCCACTTAGATGGAGGGAGGACATTCTGTCTATCCTGCAACTTCAGGAACCATCATCACAATTTAACACCAATTTGAAAGGCTGCGGCGCTGCAACAAATCTGTCTTCAGAGGGAGAGAGGGCAGGCGAGAGAGAGACAGAGAGAGAGAGAGAGAGAGAGACAGAGAGAGAGAGAGAGAGAGAGAGACAGAGAGAGAGAGAGAGAGAGAGAGAGAGAGAGAGAGAGAGAGAGAGAGAGAGAGATGAGGATGGAGGCCAGACTCTGATGTCACTTTCCTACCTGGATTTATTTCTCTTTGTCTTTTTGTCTCGAATCCCCGCAACAATAAAAAACCCGTGACGGCAATATCAGAGAAATAACTTCATCATTATTGTTTTACACGTGTTCTCAGGCTGCTGAGGGTTCAACAAATTGTGTTTTTCTCCGCGGAGAGTTTGTGCTGTGAAGTGGAACATCTCGTTCTTTAGGAGAACCTCTTTGCAGGCTGAAAGTTTGTCATCTACAATCTAAAAAGACGGAAATATTTCAGCAGATTTCTGAGAGTTTTGGGTTTTTTAAAGGTGCCGGTTAACCTTTTTTTATTTTGAAAAGCAACAGGATGCCCCCCCAAAACCAGTAGGACGCCAGAAACTCATCAAAATAAAAGACGGGCCACATACCTGTCGGATGCGACGGCTTCCTCCCTCCTTCACGGTATTTATTTTCATGGCTTGACACCTAACTGCCGTCTGACCCCTCCCTCTCCCCCCCTTCCTCTCCCCCCCCCCCCCCCTTTCAACATGGCCGACCACCTCCTCTCTCGCCGCCTTGCCCCCTCGAGGAAATCAGGGCAGGAGAAGAAGAAGTGAGGATTTAGTAAACTCACACCCTCAGGTTCATCCTCATCCCCCACCGAGGACACGACTCGTCCCTCTCTGCAGGTCGGGACGCGCTGAAGCAAGATGGCGGCCGGCGTGGCGACGTGGCTGCCGTTTGCGCGGGCTGCGGCGGTGGGATGGCTGCCGTTGGCCAAGAAGACGATGCCCAAACCTCCCGTGGACAACTCGTCCAAGTCGGATGAGATCCTGTACGTCAACGTCAGCGGGGTCAGGTTTCAGGTGAGTGCTGCGGTCTACTGAGCATGCTCAGAACGACGGAATCATGATCCTTGACCTGCATGACAACTGTTGAAGGATAAAGTAGTAATATAAAGAACGACTTTATTGTGATTCCAGCAGGTTTTGAGGTCCATCATGAACAATAAAGTTCTTCTTCACTACGATATAAAAGTTTTGTATTGATATTGAAGTGTTTATGCCGATTAACTTGATGAACTAAACCTGGAAGCATCAGAAACGACTGTTTGACTCAGAGATTATTTGATGTAATATCCAATGGAAGAATCCCATTGGCTGTTTGTTGAAGGAACTGTTAGGTTCAAGGAACCTCTAGACTGTGGGGAAACTGCATGTAATCCAGCCGCTTACACAAAGAGAACCGGTTTCAATTATAAACAAAGCATTTAATACATCTCATGCTTTACAGTTACACCGAATATGACCTGCTCACCCCAAAAAGCGTTACCACCCACCCAGTGGTACAGGAGCAAGAGAACGGAAGTTCTTTCTCTCCCGCCTTACATAGTTCAAAAAACATCCCATAATGTCCGTAGTTCCTATTGGCTAAATCCAGCTGGCTCCTCCTCTCTCAGCCAGCTAGGACCCCCCTGGCTCGGGTGATGCTCCTTCTGCGTCCGCTGCAATTGCCTGTCTAGAAATCTCTGTCTATCCCTCTGCTACTCTTTACAGTTTAATACATTCAATGACTGTCTTCTATGGCTTAACACTTCTATGGTAAACATTCTATATAAAGATAAAGATTTGCAACTTTTGGCAAAAACTTCACAAGTTTCACAAGCATAGAGCTAAAGGTGCTACAAATTCTACTAAGATACACTTCTAACTACAAATCACTTGTAACTACAAATCCTAAAACACTTCTACAATTATGAATCTTCTAATTATGTATTCCAAGACACTTCTAATTATGATTTCTTAATTATGAATTATTAAACACTATTATAATTTCTTAAAGCACAGTTCTAAACCCAAATTTCCTACAGAACCCAGCTCCATCTAATTCCAGCTCCATTTTGAATCTGAAGCTCCCTGTTTCTTACAGAAATGCTCTCTGGGACTTGTAGTTGACAGTCTTAAACTTTTGCCTTTTTTAAAATGGAGCAGAAAACGTTTGAAGTTATTATAAAGTCAATACCTGTCCGAGTGTTAAAAGAATACGATCACATAAAAATGAAAAGCACTTTAACTTTGCAGAGGTCGGTGCTGCTCCTAACGAGCTGCTGAGAGTTGTAAATACTCGACGTCTCATCAGGCATCGATGTGCATTTAAGAGGAAATAATAACCAAAATGGCTTCACAGCAGAAAAAATAGATGTTGGTGGCTTTTAGGAATCAAACAGCACCTTCAGTACTTTCTGCTGAGGTGGCAGAAAACAAGAAGAAAGTTCCTGTGACTTTGTCCTGATTGTTAAAAACCAAACGCAGCAGCTTGAAGATCTGGTGACATGAATACAAACATACAGTAAAACCCCCCAAAACATATCATCCGAGCATAAAACAGGCCGTACTTCTCCGTTAGTGACGGTTCAACGCCGCCGTCTCTCTCAGCGTCTCAGTCACGGCTGCAAATGGAACTTGTGTTTGAGTTAAAGTGGTAAAGTGGTTAAACTCAAGGGAATGTCTCATATTTGGTCTTTTTCTTTCATAAAAAAAAAGACATATTCTGTATTTATGACCACAAAACAAAACTGCTGCAGTTTTAAAGAAATGAAAATACATGTTGTAATCGTCAAAAAGAAGAAATTCTCCTCTACAGTTTCTGGGTTTCCTCAGCAGACGTTTGGCCTCATTCACCAAAATCCTACAGTTTTACTTAAATGTGTTCTTGATAAAAGTCTACGTCCGTGATGTAAGCAGCTTTTGTAACTTGCTGTTTTCAGACGTATCTGTCACAAATCGTTCACTGATGATAACACTGTTTACATGTCTGAGTACTTCAAGTAGTTGTTAGAAGCTTTAGAAACAGGTCTTAAAAATCTACATTTGAGTAAATATTTAGCAGCTAAATCAAATAGTTTACAAGATATTCAACCTTTCTTTCTTAATAATACATTTAATACTTAACTTGTTTCTTTACAGGATTTGTATAAAGTAAATAAAGTAGTCCATGAATATGAGTTGTCAGATTACAATCCCTGGTTGGTTTATGGCTTTTTGACGGTTAAACTCGTTGTCTTTTTGATTTAGTTTGTCTTCTGGTGTTTTAGAGAATAATGCAACAAAATCACGCCACGATGCTACGCTCGAGTATAAACGAAGCTTCAATCTTCGGCCTCTTGCTTCTTCCATGATGCAGTAGTTGAAGATTGCAGACTGTAGTTTCTATTAATTGTGTTGAGGTTTTACGGTAAGAACCATTCCATCTCCAGAGGTCCAAACACACTGAGACTGAGACCTGTGTCTACTTATTACTAATTCCCACAAAAATAAACACCAAGAAACCCCCCCAAAAACACCCATAACCACTCCAACAATGTATTTGCTATATTTTGTGTCGGTGGAATTAAAGCTTTACCTCTGAGATGGAGTGGAGTAAAAGGATAAAGCTGCATAATATGGGAATACTCAATCTTATACTTAAGTACAGTACTTGAGTCCCCCAACACCTGTGACTAAACTAGCAGCAGATGATTAATGCTAAACATCAGCATTTCTAAAGCCTCTTCACAGCAAGAGGTAAAAACATCTTGTAGAATAGAAAACTTTGGTTGTTGTCCACACTGGTTTGTTTTTGCTGTGAGATTTGTGATTCAGCACTGAACGCCCACACGAGGCCCAGATTTAGAGTCTCAAAAGTAAAACTGTCTGTTCTGTTCTTTCCTCTTTGATTCCTCCAGACATGGAAGAACACTTTGGACCGTTATCCGGAGACGCTGCTGGGTTCTTCGGAGAAGGAGTTTTTCTACAACGAGGACACGCAGGAATACTTCTTCGATCGGGACCCCGAAATGTTCCGGCACATTTTGAACTTTTACCGCACCGGGAAGCTCCACTACCCGAGAAACGAATGCATCCAGGCCTTCGACGAGGAGCTGGCCTTCTACGGCATTGTGCCCGAGATCATCGGGGACTGTTGCATGGAGGTAAACCTCCAGAGGTTAGGTTTAGTCAACAAAACCACCAACAGTTAGGTTTAGTCATCAAAACCACCAACAGTTAGGTTTAGTCATCAAAACCACCAACAGTTAGGTTTAGACAACAAAACCACCAACAGTTAGGTTTAGTCAACAAAACCACCAACAGTTAGATTTAGTCAACAAAACCACCAACATGTAGGTTTAGTCAACAAAACCACCAACAGTTAGGTTTAGACAACAAAACCACCAACAGTTAGGTTTAGTCAACAAAACCACCAACAGTTAGGTTTAGTCAACAAAACCAACAGTTAGGTTTAGACAACAAAACCACCAACAGTTAGGTTTAGACAACAACACCAACAGTTAAGTTTAGTCAACAAAACCACCAACAGTTAGGTTTAGACAACAACACCAACAGTTAGGTTTAGTCAACAAAACCACCAACAGTTAGGTTTAGTCAACAAAACCACCAACAGTTAGGTTTAGACAACAAAACCAACAGTTAGGTTTAGACAACAAAACCACCAACAGTTAGGTTTAGACAACAACACCAACAGTTAAGTTTAGTCAACAAAACCACCAACAGTTAGGTTTAGACAACAACACCAACAGTTAGGTTTAGTCAACAAAACCACCAACATTTAGGTTTAGTCAACAAAACCACCAACAGTTAGGTTTAGACAACAAAACCACCAACAGTTAGGTTTAGTCAACAAAACCACCAACAGTTAGATTTAGTCAACAAAACCACCAACAGTTAGGTTTAGACAACAAAACCACCAACAGTTAGGTTTAGTCAACAAAACCACCAACAGTTAGGTTTAGTCAACAAAACCACCAACAGTTAGGTTTAGTCATCAAAACCACCAACAGTTAGGTTTAGTCATCAAAACCACCAACAGTTAGGTTTAGTCAACAAAACCACCAACAGTTAGGTTTAGTCAACAAAACCACCAACAGTTAGGTTTAGACAACAAAACCACCAACAGTTAGGTTTAGTCATCAAAACCACCAACAGTTAGGTTTAGTCAACAAAACCACCAACAGTTAGGTTTAGTCAACAAAACCACCAACAGTTAGGTTTAGACAACAAAACCACCAACAGTTAGGTTTAGTCAACAGAACCACCAACAGTTAGGTTTAGACAACAAAACCACCAACAGTTAGGTTTAGACAACAACACCAACAGTTAGGTTTAGTCAACAAAACCAACAGTTAGGTTTAGACAGCAAAACCAACAGTTAGGTTTCGACAACAAAACCACCAACAGTTAGGTTTAGACAGCAAAACCAACAGTTAGGTTTAGACAACAAAACCACCAACAGTTAGGTTTAGTCAACAAAACCAACAGTTAGGTTTAGTCAGCAAAACCAACAGTTAGGTTTAGTCAGCAAAACCAACAGTTAGGTTTAGACAACAAAACCACCAACAGTTAGGTTTAGTCAACAAAACCAACAGTTAGGTTTAGTCAGCAAAACCAACAGTTAGGTTTAGTCAGCAAAACCAACAGTTAGGTTTAGACAACAAAACCACCAACAGTTAGGTTTAGACAACAAAACCAACAGTTAGGTTTAGTCAGCAAAACCAACAGTTAGGTTTAGTCAGCAAAACCAACAGTTAGGTTTAGTCAGCAAAACCAACAGTTAGGTTTAGACAACAAAACCAACAGTTAGGTTTAGTCAGCAAAACCAACAGTTAGGTTTAGTCAGCAAAACCAACAGTTAGGTTTAGTCAGCAAAACCAACAGTTAGGTTTAGTCAGCAAAACCAACAGTTAGGTTTAGACAGCAAAACCAACAGTTAGGTTTAGATAGCAAAACCAACAGTTAGGTTTAGACAACAAAACCACCAACAGTTAGGTTTAGTCAACAAAACCAACAGTTAGGTTTAGACAGCAAAACCAACAGTTAGGTTTAGACAACAAAACCAACAGTTAGGTTTAGACAGCAAAACCAACAGTTAGGTTTAGTCAACAAAACCAACAGTTAGGTTTAGTCAACAAAACCAACAGTTAGGTTTAGACAGCAAAACCAACAGTTAGGTTTAGTCAGCAAAACCAACAGTTAGGTTTAGACAACAAAACCAACAGTTAGGTTTAGACAACAAAACCAACAGTTAGGTTTAGACAGCAAAACCAACAGTTAGGTTTAGACAACAAAACCACCAACAGTTAGGTTTAGACAACAAAACCAACAGTTAGGTTTAGTCAGCAAAACCAACAGTTAGGTTTAGTCAACAAAACCACCAACAAAACATTCAGATTATAACTTTTATAACACCCGCCTCTTTCCTAGTGTACTTCAGTGGATACTGTGACCTTTGACCTTTCATGTCTTCCTAATGTCTCTTGGAGAAGAGCTTTGTCAGCTCAATGACTGCTGTGTAAAAACAACTAACCAGACTCCATTGTAAGTCAGGTTTCAGCTGCATACTCCAGCTTTCTTTCTGTAAGTGATTTCTTTATCGAGCCTCCAGAGCTCTTCATGTTTGTCAGCTCAGCATATCGTCTTCAGAGGCTCTTATGTCTTTATGTCTTTGTCTTTAAAGCTGACCCGTCTCATGGTTCAGTGTTTCCTCACATTCCTTCATTCTGTTAACAAATTTAATTCTCATTTCACTCGCTCAACTCTTCGCCCACAGTTTCTCTGTAGAAACAGTCCACATGCTTTTTATTTTTATTCTTCTGGTAAATTTCACAGATTCTGCTGTTTTTCTGATGCTTCTCTCTGCTCTTAAATTACAGCATTTGGCTCAACATCTGGGTTTTTGGGGCAAAAAAGTTTGGGAAAGAAATTTAACTTCCTGCAGATCAGTTTCTTAGTCGCAGTGAAAGTCGCTGGCTGCTGCAGGACTTTCATTTATGTATCACTATAGTTATCTGGCTTGTTTTGTTCAGGCAGCAACTTGTTAGTTTATTAGTACCTGTGTGTTGGCTGCTGGCTGTGGGTCAAAGTGTGATGTTTTTACAGCATTAGCTCACTATGTTTAGAGCCAAAAGGGAAGAAAAGAAACAGTTAACCTTACTTAAGAAACTCAGTCGGCATAATATAATGTTAGTATTGTATGTTTCTGCAAAAAAAAAATGTATATGGTTCATGTCAATATTTCTACTTGAATATCAACGTTACAGTGTCTAAACTTTTGGCGTTTTGACAGCTCTGATAGGTCAGTGTTTGCTCGTTAGCATCAGAATCTATAAACTGTGCTGCGTTGATAAATCCGTGGAGCTGAAGCAGCCAACGTATGTGTATTGTTTCCTGTTGGATCTATAAAGTACACATTCTAGTTCAGAGAATATTTCACGGGGACAGTTCATGGGACGGTCTGCTGGTCTATTACCTAACCCTACTGCCTACTAATACCATATGCACTAAGAAGACATACTATACAGTGACTTTTTCATAACCTTTTTGCACACACTATTTTATGACTTTTTATAACTTTCTTTGACCTTTTTTAGACATGCTATACTATACTCCAGAGTCCACGTTTTGTCTTAGCCCGGTACATTCTGAATAATAGCATTTAAACGTGGCGTTAGTTGATTGTAAACGACTAGATAATGTGGATTCACTTTGAGACATAAATGACGTCTCCTTTGTTAACTTGGTAGGTAGAGAATCCTCTCTAAATGAAATCCCTGCTTTTGTAGCAGGACTTTGGTCTCTGACTTGATTTAATGTTGACACGCTCACGTTGGCCAAACTAAGTCTTGAATCATTACAGATAAATCGTGTCATCTTCATCTTCCACTTCCTCTTCCTATTTTTGTGTGAAGGAATACCGAGACAGGAAAAAGGAGAACCAGGAGCGTCTAGCGGAGGACACGGAGGCCAACGAGGGGATGGACGCCCCCCTCCCCCCTAACAGCACCTCCAGGGAGCGCCTCTGGCGGGCCTTCGAGAACCCCCACACCTCCACCATGGCGCTGGTCTTTTACTACGTCACCGGCTTCTTCATCGCCGTCTCCGTCATCGCCAACGTGGTGGAGACGGTGCCCTGCCGGCCCCCGAAGGGCAGCGTCAGGGACCTCCCCTGCGGGGAGAAATACCATCTGGCCTTCTTCTGCATGGACACGGCCTGCGTGCTCATCTTCACCTTCGAGTACCTGATGCGCCTCTTCGCCGCGCCGAGCCGCTGCAAGTTCATGCGCTCGGTGATGTCGGTGATCGACGTGGTGGCCATCATGCCGTACTACATCGGCCTGGTGATGCCCGAGAACGAGGACGTGAGCGGCGCCTTCGTCACGCTGCGCGTTTTCCGCGTCTTCCGCATCTTCAAGTTCTCACGTCACTCTGCGGGTCTGAGGATTTTGGGCTACACGCTGAAGAGCTGCGCCTCCGAGCTGGGCTTCCTGCTCTTCTCCCTCACCATGGCCATCATCATCTTCGCCACCGTCATGTTCTACGCCGAGAAGGGCACCGCGGGCTCCACCTTCACCTCCATCCCGGCCTCCTTCTGGTACACCATCGTCACCATGACCACACTCGGGTGAGTTGACGCCACTTTCCCTTTTTTTGTTTCTTTTTCTTTTTCCGCCCGGCTGCTGTGATGCTCAAACAGATATGTTCTTTATGTTGCCACCGACCTTGTGTTTTGTGATATTATGTCATTATTATTGGTTACGGAGACGAGTTTTAACAGTCTGTTTCCACCATGAGAAGAGAGGAAGTGTGAAACATATTATGTGTGTGCATGTGTGTGTGTGTGTGTGTGTGTGTGTGTGTGTGTGTGTGTGTGCATGTGTGTGTGTGTGTGTGTGTGTGTGTGTGTGTTTGCCTCCCACGCATTGCTTCTCGAGTTTGGTTGTGTATCTTCACTCTGCTGGCGCCCACACACACACACACACACACTGCTGCCGTGTGGATGGAGTGTGTGTGTATGTGTGTGTGAGTGTGTGTGTGAGATGATAATGATGATGATGATGATGATGATGATGATGATGATGGTGGTGTGTTCACCCTGCAGCTCTGATCTATTATCTGCTGTTCAAAGAGCCTTTTGGAAACTTCAGAAATAGAGAATGAGTCAGTGAAACGACCATAAGCTTCCACCGTATCGCTCTCAACACACACACACACACACACACACACATACACACACACACACACACTCTATATGACTCTACCCTCCTACCTGTGTGTGAATGGAGATCCAGTGAGTTTCAGTGAATGACTCAGAGTTGAGATCTATTGAATGAACAAAATCAGATTTGTGTTTTATTTAGTAACTGTTTCCTGTTCACTGAGAGGACAGACCGGTACCTGATTGGACCATTTTGGTGATGTCAATAATCAATAATCCATAGAATCTATGGTAAATACATAATAATAATCCTCTGTTAGGACACTTCACTGACTGGAGATTGGAGGCTTTTATTCTGAAAGGCTCCATCCTAATCTCCTCTCCTCTCCTCTCAGTCTTCAGGTCCATTAGTTATCAGCAGGCCAACCTCTAAATGGATTCTCCAGGCTTTTACATTACGTATTACGTATTTATCGGTAGAACGTGTGATTAGTGGTGTTTGGTGTTGTTCGGGAGGATGGCGTCCTCCGAGACGCCACGCCCGTCAATCCGGCAGGGAGTCCGGGTAGTTCCACCGGATAGCAGCGTGTCAGTAGAGGAGGTGCTGCTGGCTGTCGGAGAGCAGGTGGGACATGACAAACTCTCCTTTGCATCTCGGATGAATAAAGCTGTGGTTGTGTTCGTGGCGAGCGAAGCTTATGTCCACAACCTGATAGAGAGCGGCGTGTTGATCAGGGACAGCTTCGTGCAGGTCTCTCCGCTCTCAGTGCCCTCTACGCGGATCACCGTGTCCGGTGTTCCGCCGTTTATACCGAACGAGCTGTTAGAAAATGAGCTGCGCAGGTTTGGAAAGTTTGCCAGCGGATTTAAAACAGTCAGTTTGGGGTGTAAGGATCCCAAACTGAAGCACGTGCTGTCTCTTAGGCGGCAGGTCTTCATGTTCCTGGAGTCACCTACACAAACACTGGAGGTGTCCTTCAGGGTTAAACACGGGGAGGGTTCATACATGGTGTACGCTAGCTCGGGACAGATCAAATGCTTTGAGTGTGGAGATGTAGGACACAAACGCTTCGCGTGTCCGCACAAGCAGCAGAGAAGCGCGGAGGCGGAGCCTCCGGCCGCGGAGCCTCCCGCTGGTGCCGCGGCGGCTCCCGCCGGTGCGGTCGGCGGAGCTTCTTCGTCTTCTGCTGATAACAACAATGTCGATAAGGAGGATCAGGGCCAGTCTTACAACCAGCAGGTTTCTGTGGTGGCGCAGAACCTCACTACATCAGGTACCGAAGCACCACCACAGTTGGTAGAAGTCTGTGAAGAGGCAGCTACAGGTTCAGCAGGTGGAGATCTCACCATACCCTTAGATGAAGCACAGAGTGTAGGGTCTGTGTCCAACAGCCAGCTGTCTTGTGAAGGAGAGGACATGGAGTATGAGAGTGAATCAGATGTTGCATCTAATTCTGAAACGTGCATTAAAGGCACTGATCTGTATTCACTAGAGGAAATAAACTCGTTTTTGGATGTAACTTACAATAGATCTGCAAAAGTGAGTGATTATTTCCCTGACATTGAGAAGTTCATAAGATCTGTTGGGGTGGCGCAGAGAAAGGTGGGTTTGGACCTTCTAGATGGAAAAAAGCACTTCCGCCTAAAGAAACGCATCACAATCTTGAGGAAAGTAAGGAAAAGTAAAAGGGTTCAAAAAACTAAGACAGTTTAACATGATCATGTGTCACACGGGGTTTTCCACTTTCCACTGCTTACTTCTTATCTTGTATTACCTCCTTCCATCCTCTGACCTTTCTATGCAGAGCTTCAATTTAGGCTCTTTAAACATCAATGGTGGGCGGGACGGGCATGAAAGAGCATTAATACAGGAAGTTGTAAATCAAAAAAGGTTGGACATCCTCTTTTTGCAAGAAACTCACACCATTCCATCAGATGAAGTAGACTGGGGTTTATGGTGGGAGGGCTCATGCACCCTGAGCCACGGCACCAATCTTAGTGCCGGGGTAGCCGTGCTGTTTAGAACAGCAGCTAATGCAACCGTCCTGTCTGTCACTGAGGTGGTGAAGGGTCGTTTGCTGATGGTGAGGGCAGAGATAGAGAGCTCGCTTTACTGCTTAGTGAACATATATGCACCGAATCAGGGGTCAGAAAGAGCACGCTTCTTCACTACGCTGCAAAACGAACTGCAGAGCTGCCATCAGGAGCAACTGATCATCGGAGGGGATTTTAACTGTACTCTAGACTTCACCATAGACCGGAATAGTGAGGAACCACACCCACAGTCAGTTCAGAGTCTCCACAACGTCATCACACACTTAGATCTGTTGGACACGTGGAGAATAAAACACCCACTAATTAGACAGTACACATGGGTTAGAGTCAGCAACAACAGGATTAGTGCAGCCAGGCTGGACAGAATTTACATCTCTCGCAGTCTCAGTTCCAGACTGAAGAACAGCACAATCAGTCCAGTTGGGTTCTCTGATCACCACCTCGTCAGTTTAGGCTTGATAACCTCACCAGGTGAAAGGGTTAGCTCCTACTGGCATTTTAATAATAAACTTCTACAGGACAGCACTTTTTGTCAGAGCTTTGGGGTTCTTTGGCAGCAGTGGAAAGCTGAAAAAGTTCGTTTCAGTTCTCTGAAACAGTGGTGGGAGGTCGGAAAAGCACAGATCCGTGTGTTCTGCCAGCAGTACAACTCAAACGCCACCGCTATAATCAAGTCTGCTGTTAAAGACCTTGAAGCCAACATAAAGATCATTGAGGAGGGCTTCCAGAGAGACCCAGATCCCGGTGTGGGCCAACTGCTGAAGGAGAGGAGGTTGGAGTTGAGCTCCTTCCTGCAAGAGAGAGTGAAAGGAGCTCTGGTCAGGTCCCGTTTCCTCAAGTTGAAGGACATGGATGCCCCAAGCTCGTTTTTCTTCAACCTGGAGAGATCGGTGGCGCAGAGGAAGCGGATGACCTGTCTGAAGCTCCCAGGAGGCAGGATAACCACTGACCAGAGGGAGATGAGGACCCATGCCGTGGGCTTCTACGCTGCTCTTTTTGGGGAAGAGCAATCCTGTACGGAGAGCAGTAGGGAGCTCCTGGAGGGTCTTCCCCAGCTCAGTCCAGCAGAGAGGGCTATGCTGGACGGAGAGCTGACGCTGGAGGAGCTGACGGTTGCAGTGAACCAGATGGCTTCAGGAAAGACTCCGGGAATCGACGGTCTCTCCTCGGATTTCTTTAAGAAATTCTGGAACATTATCGGTTCTGACTTACACTCTGTTTTGATGGAATGTTTTAAAACAGGATCACTTCCTGTTTCATGCCAGCGGGCAGTTCTCTCTCTGCTGCCCAAGAAGGGCGACTTGGCCCTTCTTAAGAACTGGAGACCAGTGGCCCTGCTTTGCACAGACTATAAGGTGCTTTCCAGAGCCTTATCTAACAGACTAAGAGACTACCTGGAAGTGGTTGTAAATAGCGACCAAACGTACTGTATCCCAGATAGAACAGTTATGGACAATATCTTTCTCATCCGTGATGTGCTTGATGTATGTAAATTCCACAATGTAGATGTTGGTATTGTCTCACTAGACCAGGAGAAGGCTTTCGACAGGGTGGGTCATGCATATCTGTTTTCTGCACTCAGGGCTTTTGGGCTTGGTGATGGGTTCTTGGCTTGGGTGGGTTTGCTGTACAGGGGTGCTGAATGTATGGTAAAAATGGGAGCTGGCCTGAGTCGACCGATCCCTGTACGGCGAGGGATAAGGCAGGGTTGTCCTATCTCAGGGCAACTATACAGCCTCGCTTTTGAGCCTCTGTTGTGCAGGCTGAGAAGTCGGCTCAGTGGTCTGTCACTGCCTGGGTCCTCCAGTCTTTGTAGTCCCCTCGCTGTGTCTGCGTATGCTGATGATGTAAACATCTTCATTAGGGACCAGGGAGATGTTCTATGTCTGCAGGATGCTTTGTCTCTTTATGAGAGGGCTTCATCTGCACGGGTGAACTGGGAAAAATCTGAAGCTTTATTGGTGGGACAGTGGAGACATCAGACGGTGCCTCATCTGCCTGGAGGTCTTCAGTGGGGAAAAGAAGGTCTAAAAGTGCTGGGTGTGTTTTTGGGCTCTGAGGTTTTTGAGAAAAAGAACTGGGAGGGAGTTAAGGAGAAGGTGTGTGCTCGGTTCTCTAGGTGGAGATGGTTACTACCCCAGTTGTCATATAGGGGAAGAGTTCTGGTTGCTAATAACTTGGATGCCTCGACTCTGTGGCACAGACGCATCGCTCTGACGCCACCTGGAGGCCTCATAGCAGAGATACAGAGGTCTGTCGTGGACTTCTTCTGGTCCGGCCGGCACTGGGTTCGTGCAGCAGCTCTCTATCTGCCTGTGGCAGAGGGGGGGCAGGGTCTCATCGATATCCAGTCCAGGATCGCCTCTTTCAGACTCCGGACTGCACAGAAGCTGCTCTATGGCTGTGGCCCCAGCTGGATGGACACGGCTCGACTGCTGCTGAGGAGAGCTGGGCGGTTGGGATATGATAAGCAGCTCTTTCTCCTACAACCTGAGGAAGTGGACTTGGCCGGGCTGACGCCGTTCTACGGCTCTGTTCTGCAGGCGTGGCAGATTTTTAACATTTCACGTAAAGCTGATGAGACTCCGGGTGTGTGGCTGCTGGAGGAACCTTTGTTCTTCAACAGCTTCATTAGAACCCAAACGCTGCAGTCTGCCAGCCTGAGAACGCGTCTGAGAGAAGCCGGCTGCACTAAACTGGGACATTTGGTGAAGATGTCATTAACAGCAGCATCTATGGTCACCTTCAGGCAGAACACTAACATCACGTCTGTCAGGTTGACCAATAGAATAGTGGAGGAGGTCTGTGCCGCCCTGCCACAACGCCTGAGAGCAGTTGCAGGAAACTGTACTCTGTCTGACCAATGGGATGAAGAGAGTGAGTACACCCCCCCCACTCTGCTCATTGCCCCAGCGGTGGGGGACTGGCAGGGGGGAGGAAACAAGCTGCTGACGTTCACAACCCCTCACCTGGACAAGTTTCAGGCAGCAGAGAAAAAAGCTATCTATGAAATCTGTGTAAAGGTTGTGAACCTCCGCTCTCTGGCAGGGTTGACAAGAGTCGAGGTGGACCGAGTTCTTTGGCCCAGGTTCTTCCCCGAGCGGCAGCTGGAGGTGCATGTACAAGCTGCCCGTTGAAAAACGGACAGCAGACCTCCAGTGGAGGGTTGTACATGGAGCTATAGCCACCAACAGATACCGGGCACACCTGGATCCACAAATTGGGGAGGAGTGTTATTTCTGCGGTCAGACTGAGACCCTGGAACACTTGTTTGTTCAGTGTTCTCGGCTCTCAGCACTCTTTGAATGGTTAAAAAGATGGTTTCAGGGTCTTGGACAGGTGCTTTCTTTCATGTTGTTCATCTTCGGTCCAAAATACTGCTCAAAACAGAAGGCTGTCCACACAATGGTAAACTTTTTATCTGGTTCTGCCAAGTTGGCCATCTGGTTGACACGGAAGAATCGGGCTCAGGGTGCCGGTAGTGAAGATCCGGTGAAAGTTATGGAGGGACTGTTGAAAGCCCGACTCAGGGTGGAACACACCTACTACCAGACAGTGGACGATTTACAGGCCTTCAGGGACAGATGGACTACTGGGAGCATTTTATGCTCAGTGGGTGCTGGTGGAGAGCTGGTGGTGAACTTCTGAACATATTGATCATTGAAATTGATTGTTTATTTGTTCTTTTATGCTTTATTTTGGTTATTTGTTTTATTTTATTGATTTTCTGATTATTAAGTGATGATTTAGAGTGTTTCTGTTTTTCACTGCAATAGTGAAATAAAGGGACTTTAAAAACCAAAAAAACCTCTCCTCCCCTCTCTCCTCTCCTTTCCTCTCCTCTCTCCTCTCCTCTCTTTTTCTGACTGAATTGTTCGTCACACATGATGTGTTCAAGGGCTGACGCAAAGATGGAAATCTGACGATTAAGACAGCTTTTACATCTTCTGACTGTGATAAACATCGTGTTGGCGATTGTTTAAAGAAAACATGCTTTTTATTCCCGCCGGCGGGTTTTAGGGTTCAGAGACTTTAGTTACTTCATGATTGATAATCTTTAACTATCTCGTCAGGGTCTAAAATATATTAAACAGAAACAGGTTTGTCTCATCACACTTTCTTGTTTCACTAAGGCGGACTGTAATCAGAGCAGCACATCTGTGTTACAACATGTGAGGACATGTAAATGACATCGTCTCTGCATTCAATCTGGATCTGAAACTCTGGAAAGATTTAAGCAGTTTTTTCTTATTGTTATGAACAAAAATGACCTTAAAACCCAGACGTTTTCACACATTATCAATTTAAAGAAATAGTTGTTTCAGTGTGGACATTTTAAACTTAACTTAAACAAACTAATAAATCACTTTAAATCACTTTGAAACTGATAAAAACATGAAGGTCCTTTCAAGGTTTCCTCTGGTTTTATTGTCTGTTATGTTTATTATAGGGTCGTGATGGAGAAACATTGTAACTTCTGTCCATCTTAAACCACTCCTCCTCCTCCTCCTCCTCCTCCTCCTCCTCCTCCTCCGCGTGTCCCATTTGTTTCTCTGTGTTCGCTCTGATATCGTTGTTTTTCATCGTGCTGCTCTTTATTGCTTTGCTCCCGTGTTTTTTTATCGCTGAACAAATAATCTGTAAGTGAAATCATGAACCTGCTGCAGCTCCTCCAGAAGTAATATAAGATCTGTGAGTGTGAGAGGAAACCTGATCTGGAGCTCTGCAGACTGTTCGTGTCTGGACTGAAGAAGAAGATCCTCTTCCTCCTTCAGGAACTCTGATTATTAAGAATAGCTCTTTCAGTAGAACATCTCTCACTAACGAGCTGGAATGATCTCACATGATCTCCAGTTGAGTAAAGATTAATTAAACTCCTCCTCCCTTCATGTCCACCTGTTGCTTTATATCTTCTGAACATCTGATGTGTTTCAGGACACAACATACTTCCTTTCCTATCCCCTTCAGCATAGGAAACACTGGGCCCTCCTTTACCAAAGCAAAGAAGATAATGCCGACCCACAATCCCTTGTGAAATGTGTATAGATGTTTTACATTAACACATACTTAACTACTGGACATCTCCGTGGTCAACTCAGCAGACACTTACATGTTAGTGCACCTATATGCTGAAATTCACGGTAAACGCATTTAAACGGCACAGATCGGGAGCGAGCGAAGGACTTTGAAAGTTAGCGGAAAGATTAACGTGAGACAACATCCGGTTTTCAGAATAAGATGCCAACAAAGTATGAATTATATTCACATTAAGTATAAAACATGCTACCTGCATCTCGCGAGTTAAAGGGAAAATACACCTAAATTGTGGGTAAAGTGTCTTTATTCTTTGATCGCTGGGTCACCTTCATCACCTCTGAGTTACAGCATCATAGTGATGAAGAGTAGAGCTGCATCACATGCTCTGACTGTCATGAAGACACAACACACACATGTAGATGAAAGGTGTGAAACATGTTGTTCCTGTTGCACAGCAGTGGAACGTTTCACACACAGTCACACACTGAGCACAGATAGTGAAGAGATAGAACTGCTGCTGTGTGAAGAGAATACTGCTGCTAACAACAACCTGATGTGTTTAAAGTGTTTACACACAATGTTATTCACCTTTAGTTCATAGAGCAGCACTTTAAAATAAAAGTGCACAATACACTACTTTTCATTTCATTATTGAACTTTGCCATAACAATGAGATTAATTGCGATTAATTGCAAAAAATCCATGCGATTAATCGCGATTGAAAATTTGAATCGTTGCCCAGCACTAGTTATAATGTGTGCAATAGTTTACTATGTTATCTCTTCTCAGCTACAATATATAATTCATTAACTTATTATTTCATAATACACAAACTAATGAAGAAATAACATAAAATACAGTCAAATAACTTTTAACTAAAGTTATTAATGTAACCAAGTGGAACTGACGGGGTGACACTATTGGGTCCGGCGGACCAGTAATGAGGTGCACGGGCCTGATTAGGTGAAAAGATGCACCTGCTGGCAATTCGCGGCCGTTGTCTTTCTCTCCGCCGTCACGAGCGGCTGTGTGTGACTCTGCTCTGTCTCCGCCGCCACAAGCGGGGGTCCCGAGTCCAACTACTTCCTCTCCCACAACAAGCATAGACGCAGCGTGACGCCGCATGAGAAGTTGCGTCGTTGGCGCAGTGTCTGGGAGGCATCCGTTACGGAGGGGACAGCGTGTGTTCGGGGGAGGTTGACTCGGGTAAATATATTTAGAGTGGAAGGGTTTTTCTTTATGGATGTCGTATGTTGGGAAATTGGGTATAATTAAGAAAGATGTAATGTGTGGTTTTTAGAGCTTCCTGAGCAGCTTCCAATGGTAGCTGAGGGGGAATCCCAGTGGGGGTGGCTGGGTTATTCGGTGGGTGGAATTACAATCTTTTTGGGTTTGTTTTCTGTTTATTGGCAGTTGTTTGTGATTACTTATGTTTTTGTTTTCATTTCTTTTCTAGTTAGTGGGACGCTGCCTTGGTTTGTTGTTTTGTTTGTTTTGCTTTAAATTGTTTGAGGCCGATCTTAGTGCACGGTCTGTGAACTCCTCCTGCCCGCTAAACCAGCTGTCACTGGTTGCTTCACACAGTTAGATTGGTATTAATAAAAGATTTATATTTTTATAACACTGCTTCCTGTGTGGACGTGCCTTTACGGTGTTTTGAATCGGATTTCTGTGGTAACGGGGTGCTACATTAATTAAATGTATTAATGATGGTTAAAGTGTTACCACAAAGTGACCTGCAGCTCAAATCTATTTCCAACAACAGATGAAAACTAATAATGAACTCAAACATTTTGATTTCCATGATTCTAATGTTGAAATTTAACAGCCAGACAATCAGATAAACTCTGAGTTTATTAAAAATCATTAATCTGAAGATAGTTTGATCTTTAATCTCGTCCTCTTCTTCACCGTGAGACTGAATGAGCCTATCAGACCAACTTTACCACCCGTCTGTTCACTTTGAGCTGCTGCAGAGCACTTTAGCATCAACATTATTTATAAGAACAAGGGGGGAAGCAGCCATTTCCTCTGAGGAACAGGATGTATATGAGCCGGAGAGTGAGAGTAACCGGCTTATAAAACGGCCTGGATGGAATTATAGAGTGTCCCAATGCTGTTAATGTTTTAATAGAGAGGAGAGAGAGGAATCAGAAGAATCTAATCAAAGACACGGAGTTTATCTCCTCCATTTCCTCCAGCTGACACAAAATGGCTGCTGTGGGCCCCTCAGGCCCTGAGATGCCTGTTAGAGAGATTTTATTGTCATTGCACAGATACCATTACTCATGAGGGCTCCTCCTTATCAGTACAGTTTAGCAGTCTGGTCTCCTCCAGCACTCGTAGCTACACCTAAAAATAATGTTCTGTTATTCGTAACAAAATCATTCCGTATGTTGTCCACGTAATCTTTAACGAGGAAGGATAAAGAGAACAAAATCACATACGGGGCATGAGTGGAGGTGGATGGGTCCAACAAACAGAGATCTTTACTTCAGAAGACTGTTGATTGCTCAACCTAACTAAGTAGTTTAGTTGTCTAAACCTAACTAAGTAGTTTAGTTGTCTAAACCTAACTAAGTAGTTTAGTTGTCTAAACCTAACTAAGTAGTTTAGTTGTCTAAACCTAACTAAGTAGTTTAGTTGTCTAAACCTAACTAAGTAGTTTAGTTGTCTAAACCTAAGTAGTTTAGTTGTCTAAACCTAAGTAGTTTAGTTGTCTAAACCTAAGTAGTTTAGTTGTCTAAACCTAAGTAGTTTAGTTGTCTAAACCTAAGTAGTTTAGTTGTCTAAACCTAAGTAGTTTAGTTGTCTAAACCTAAGTAGTTTAGTTGTCTAAACCTAAGTAGTTTAGTTGTCTAAACCTAAGTAGTTTAGTTGTCTAAACCTAAGTAGTTTAGTTGTCTAAACCTAAGTAGTTTAGTTGTCTAAACCTAAGTAGTTTAGTTGTCTAAACCTAAGTAGTTTAGTTGTCTAAACCTAAGTAGTTTAGTTGTCTAAACCTAAGTAGTTTAGTTGTCTAAACCTAAGTAGTTTAGTTGTCTAAACCTAAGTAGTTTAGTTGTCTAAACCTAAGTAGTTTAGTTGTCTAAACCTAAGTAGTTTAGTTGTCTAAACCTAACTAAGTAGTTTAGTTGTCTAAACCTAACTAAGTAGTTTAGTTGTCTAAACCTAACTAAGTAGTTTAGTTGTCTAAACCTAACTAGTTTAGTTGTCTAAACCTAACTAGTTTAGTTGTCTAAACCTAACTAGTTTAGTTGTCTAAACCTAACTAGTTTAGTTGTCTAAACCTAACTAGTTTAGTTGTCTAAACCTAACTAGTTTAGTTGTCTAAACCTAACTAGTTTAGTTGTCTAAACCTAACTAGTTTAGTTGTCTAAACCTAAGTAGTTTAGTTGTCTAAACCTAACTAGTTTAGTTGTCTAAACCTAACTAGTTTAGTTGTCTAAACCTAAGTAGTTTAGTTGTCTAAACCTAAGTAGTTTAGTTGTCTAAACCTAAGTAGTTTAGTTGTCTAAACCTAAGTAGTTTAGTTGTCTAAACCTAAGTAGTTTAGTTGTCTAAACCTAAGTAGTTTAGTTGTCTAAACCTAAGTAGTTTAGTTGTCTAAACCTAAGTAGTTTAGTTGTCTAAACCTAACTAAGTAGTTTAGTTGTCTAAACCTAACTAAGTAGTTTAGTTGTCTAAACCTAACTAAGTAGTTTAGTTGTCTAAACCTAACTAAGTAGTTTAGTTGTCTAAACCTAACTAAGTAGTTTAGTTGTCTAAACCTAACTAAGTAGTTTAGTTGTCTAAACCTAACTAAGTAGTTTAGTTGTCTAAACCTAACTAAGTAGTTTAGTTGTCTAAACCTAACTAGTTTAGTTGTCTAAACCTAACTAGTTTAGTTGTCTAAACCTAACTAGTTTAGTTGTCTAAACCTAACTAGTTTAGTTGTCTAAACCTAACTAGTTTAGTTGTCTAAACCTAACTAGGTTAGTTGTCTAAACCTAAGTAGTTTAGTTGTCTAAACCTAAGTAGGTTAGTTGTCTAAACCTAAGTAGGTTAGTTGTCTAAACCTAAGTAGTTTAGTTGTCTAAACCTAAGTAGTTTAGTTGTCTAAACCTAAGTAGTTTAGTTGTCTAAACCTAAGTAGTTTAGTTGTCTAAACCTAAGTAGTTTAGTTGTCTAAACCTAACTAGTTTAGTTGTCTAAACCTAACTAGTTTAGTTGTCTAAACCTAACTAGTTTAGTTGTCTAAACCTAACTAAGTAGTTTAGTTGTCTAAACCTAACTAATTTTCTAGTTACATTATATTTTAAATGTATTGCTCACTAACAATAAACAAGACTCTGATTGCTTTGAGACTAATGCTAACAGCAGCATGCTAACGTGTTGATGGGTACTATATAATGTTCACCATCTTAGTTTAGCGTGTTAGCATGCTAACATTTGCTAATTATCTCTGAACTAATTGAATGTCTTTAGTTCTGCAGATGTTTGGTCATAAACCAAAGTAGACAGACAGACAGAGAGAGAGACAGACATATTCTAACAACTTACTGATAAACTAATAGTTTGCTCCATCACGTGTCTGGACTCAGTGACCTGTAACATCTGCATTAGATCACATTCTCCTCTGAATCTAAAGGCCTGTTTCTTTTCTCCTGCGGCATGATGGGAATCTGAGTCCACACATATGCTCTGTGTGTGTGTTATGTAACAGGTCACACTTATATATAACTAAATGTTACACACAACAGGAACATGACATTTGGCTGATGTCTTTACGTAATATGCTAATCTTTAGGTTACACTAATTATCATCGTATGCTAATTGAGACATTTTGGTAACATGGCGCTCCAAACTGCAGGAGATATGATACATTCTTATTATTACTGATTATCATTACTAACATCATAACTGATACATTAAGGTTATTACCATTATTACTAAAACATTAACATAGTAAGCAGCTAACAAACAGGTTACATTCAGTTACATTATGATGCGTTCAAGCTCTGTTTGGTGAAAATGAGTACTGGGTGAAGGTAAATTATCATGATGTGTTCACATGATCCTTATAGACCAGCTGCTATAATCAAACATCAAAGAGATCAGTATCTGTTAATATGGATCATTTCAGTGGCTCCGATCCAGGATCCGATCCGTGACTCCGATATCCGATCCGTGATCCGATCCGGGACTCCGATCCGGGACTCCGATCAGTGACTCCGATCCGTGACTCCGATCCGTGACTCCGATCTGAAACGTGCGTTTTATGATTACAGTGCATTCATTTCCGTAGGTGTGGCTCTGAGGTAAATCACCTGAACCCCTCAGGAGCAGCTGCAGCTCAGCAGGTTGCCGGTTCGATTCCCAGCTCCTCCTCCTCCTTCCGTCCACACGTCACAATGTCCTCGAGTCCTTGAGTCTCTACCAATAAAAGCTCCACACAACCACGGTTCTGTTTACCTTCACAAAGACGAGGAAATGAGGCAACGGTTGCCCTGGTAACTTATCTCAACGATGGTATTGTTGAGTGACATCAGGCTTTTATTCTCTTAACGTCCGTGACCTCTGTAGCTGCACTGTGTGCGATGACGTCCATCTTTATTCAGCGACATGATGCACACGATGAATGTGTTGATATCCTCCTGCTTCACATTCATGTGACTCCATCGATCATTATTCCTTCACTCACATGTTGAGTCGCTTTATTACACTGAAGAAGATTTAAAGTCCGGCTGTACAAACATCCTGTAACATGTTTCACACAGAAAAACACAAAATAAAAGCTTTTCCTCTACATTTTATCCACATTTATTGTCCAGATTCTCTTTTATTATTATTTCAGCTTCTTCTGAAGAAGTCACTCTTTTATTTCTACTTAATTAAATAATGATACTAAAAAAACAATATAACCCAAAACATATTTTATTTTCTACTTTAATTTAATTTAATTTGCATAACGTCCACATGTTCACCTTTTTTTTAAACATCACTAAAACTTTAACACTGAACTGAGTTTTGATTAAACTGAACTCTAAACTTTTGTGTTATTCTAAATCTAAATGTTTCTTGAAAAAAACTGAAAAAAATGAATCCTTAATTCAGAGGTGGAAGACGTACTTAAGATATTTAACTTCAGTAAAAGTACTAATACCGCACTGAAAAACTCCCTGTTACAAGTAAAATACAAGTATTAACTACAAACTATTAAAAAAATATATATCAAAAGTAAAAGTGTTATCAATTACATATTTTATGTGATTTATTACCATTGAAACTGCATCTGAATGTTGACAAAATAATACTGTTGATTATTTTAATCTATAATTAATAAACGGATCATATTTGTGAATTATTAAATCTTAATTTGAAAAATGTCTAAAGCTGTCAGTTACTTTACATTTAGTCCTCATTTTTTCTACGTTTTCCTGCAAAAATATGATGGTTTGAGATTAAAATAATGATGAAAGTGATTTTACTGAAATACTGAAGTTGTGACGTATTAATCAACGCTGATTTCTCGTTTCACACGAACAAATAGGAGACAACCTTCGGTTCTTTAAAGTGAAGTCAATGCTTCACGTGTTAAAGCTGCATTCTCTCTAGTGTCCACCAGGGGGCGACTCCTCTGGTTGTATAGAAGTCTATGAGAAAATGACTCTACTTCTCTCTTGATTTATTACCTCAGTAAACATTGTAAACATGAGTTTATGGTCTCAATCTCTAGTTTCAAGTCTTCTTCAACACAGCATGATGTTCATTTAGTACATTATGGTCCATTTAGAGTCAAACAGATCATAAAGCAGGGGATGCTTTAGGGCGGGGCTACACAGTGATTGACAGGTCTCTACCAGAGACGTATACGGCGTCTCTACGTCACTCCTCCTCAGTCCAGATATGGTCACTTCCTGTTCACTGGTTGGAAACGTTGTACTCGAGGCTTCAAAACATCCATAAACCAACAAGTGAAGTCACCATGACTACGTCCACTTTCCCGTCGACAGTCTATGGGATTAGAAGGTTTGGACAGAAAGACGTTTATGTTAAAGAATTAAGAGTCGTTTGATGAGCAGAAGGGTTTTTACTTCATTTTTTACTTCTGTGTGAGGTGGTTACTTCCTGTTGCCCACGAACAAGGCAATGCAACACACACATATACACACACACACACACACACACACATATACACACAGAAGCACTTTGCCCTTCGACAAGCACTACCAGGAATTTATTGAATAATGTGATTAAGGATTTGATTCTTTACTTTTACCTCTCTCTTTCTCTCTTTCTCTTTCTCTCTCTCTCTCTCTTTCTCTTTCTCTCTCTCTCTCTCTCTCTGAGTGGAAGGAGCGCGGAGTTGGCGGAGCGTGTTTGAGAGCGATTAACAGCGATTTTTCGTCATTTTTCTTCACTGTGTAATGTTGTACATGATAGTGTAGTGGGGTGTGCAGGGTTCACGGGTTTTTTGTGTAGTTTTAGCTGTTTTTTGGGTCTTTTTTGTGAGCGGATTGCAGCCGGGCAGCGCGAGCTGTCGGCTGCTAAACGCCAGCATGAGCCTGACGGAGTTAACCAGGGAACACGGGGTGAAGATCCCGCCGCTGTTCGGGTGTTCAGTGGAGGAATCAGCCTGGCAGTGGGGGAGCTTGTCGGTCACAGCTGCGTGAAGTCCGCAGCGCGGATGAACAGCGCTGTGGTCATCTTTCTAGACACCATAAAAACTGCGGAAGTGGTGTTGATGACCGGGATCTCCGCGGGTGAACACTTCCTGCCCACGTGTCCTCTCAGCTCACCGGAAGTGAAAATCACCGTGTCTAACGTGTGTTTGTTTGTTCAAATGATATTTCAATACAATATACAATATATATATATATACGTATATATCCATATTGTATATTTATATGGATATATAATTTTATGTATAAAATATATATTTTAAAATATAATAAATAAATATTTTTGGTCAAACCAACAGTCTTCTAAATGAAAAGACAAAATAAAATAATTTAACAAAACATTTTCTGACCCCTGGGTCAACAAGACTGGGTCTGTTCTGATCTGGGTTGGCAGCGCCGGGTCTGTCCTGGTCTTGGTGAGTAGTACTGGGTCTGTTCTGTTCTAGGGATCAGCTGACCTGGGTCTGTCATGGTCTTGGTTTGCGTCTTTGTATGAGCCTTCAGGAACAGCTCACTCAGTCTGATATTATTCTATGATCCTCTAAAGGTGAATGATGGATCAGATATCTCACCATCAGGAAGTGTGTGTGTGTGTTCAGGTGTGTGTGTGCGTGTGTGTGTGTGTGTGTGTGTGTGTGGTTTAACTTCTCGTAGCCAGAAATAGAAGAAGAAGAGAGGAGACAAAGAGGAAGAAAAAGAAAACCAAAGACAGGACATCTTTAAATAGACTAGTGAAAAGAGCTTATTGATTTAGTCATTTCTTGTGTTACTGCAAATTTTATCTATGAAATACATTTTTCAAAAAAATCTGAGAAAGATGTTAGAGAGGAGTTGTGAGTGGACGTTTGTGTAATTTAATTTACTTTATTGTTTTAATCATAGTCTGTTTATAAGAAGTAGACGTCGTCACGGTGACGTCTGTCGTTAGTTTGTTGATGTTTTGAAGCGTCCAGTTCGACTTTTTGTCCGTCACCATCTTGTTTTAATGCAACCAGTGAACAGGAAGTGACCATATCTGGACTGAGGAGGAGTGACGTAGAGACGCCGTATACGTCTCTGGTAGAGACCTGTCAATCACCGTGTAGCCCCGCCCTAAAGCATCCCCTGCTTTATGGTCTGTTTGACTCTAAATGGACCATAATGTACTAAATGAACATCATGCTGTATTGAAGAAGACTTGAAACTAGAGATTGAGACCATAAACTCATGTTTACAATGTTTACTGAGGTAATAAATCAAGAGAGAAGTAGAGTCATTTTCTCATAGACTTCTATACAACCAGAGGAGTCGCCCCCTGGTGGACACTAGAGAGAATGCAGCTTTAATAGGCTTCCCTCAGAATCGGAGGTTGATGATGTTTTAACATCATATGCAAAACTTCAAACCGTGTTTAAAACTGTGGCCGGCTACTTCAACTCGAGTAGTTTATTGTTTAGTTTATGCACACTCAGATCGACACCTTCACTTTGTGAAAGCAGTAAAGTATTTGAGCAAAAATAATCTGTTATAATATCTGTGAGATATAATAATCTCTGAATTCATGTTCCATCTTTAATCGTTAATGTTTCAGTGTAAATTTAATTTGCCAGGCTGAACTCACATGTTCTTTGTTTACCTTATTTATTTTAACGTCTCCATGCTTTTGCTGTTAACCCCGTGTTTAACGTGTCAACGCTATGAATTGTGGGTAATTCCCTTCGGCAAAGTGTGCAGGAATGCGGACTTTTTTGTTTGTTTGACTGACGAGTCAATCGAGAGCTTTTCCATCATCCTGCTGCGTCACAGTGTCGAGTCATAAACGTTACCGCCCACAGTCACGTGCGTACCCAGAAGGGGGGGGGGGTTGGCAGCAGGACTGCTGACAAGCAGCGGTGGTTTGTGGTCTGGACTTCCTGAAGAGTCCATTATCATATCTTACCTTTTATTTAGTTGTATATTCCCTCCTGACGAGTTAGCACTTCTGATACAAACAGGGCGGTGTCATCAGCGTACGGCCTGATGCTGCATGTGTGTGAGCTGGTTTTGAAGCTCAAAGGGGGACAGTCTATAGATCCTGTGACTGGACTAAACATTGAGCTAAGATCAATGAGGGAATGGGTTCGGGAACGATGTTGAGTCATGGTGAAAAAAACCCAACACGGACTGCTTAGAGAAGTTTTTCAGAATAAAAGTCTTTAGAGGACTTTTTGTTTCCAAACTAGTCCTGTGTAGAATATTTTTAACTGAGCATTTTTTTTTACAGTTATGACGAGTTTTATCTGCTGTGATCTGAGTGTTTGAACCTGAAAGACTCTGCAGCTTTAAATAACCACTGTTGACGCTGAAAATAGACTCAATGTGACTCTGACTTTAATTCTTTCTATTCTATTCTTTTATTGTTATGTCACTCTTCTTTCCTCACCATCTTCTTTGTTTTCGTTTTGGTTCCTTTTTCTTTATGTCTTCACTAGTTTTCCTTTTCCTTTAGTTTACAGTAATTCAATTGTATTCCTTTAAAAGCTCAATCAGCTAATTTTTCAGGTATTCACATATTTACACCCGCTGACTCGCCATTTCGATCACTACAGTGTAAGAAAGTACAGTGTACTACAGTGTAATTTACAAGTTAGACTTTTCTATTAATTGATACAAAACAACTGGTTTTTTTTAACGTGTTGATCCTAATTGACTATTGTAAGATGAGTTGCATTCTGGGTAATGTAGGCGTCTGGTTTTAGCAAGTAAGAATAACTATAAAAGGAACAATATATCTGGTTCTGCTGCATCCATTTTGTTCCTTTACCTCCCTAAACTGTTCACCGTGAGTCTGACAGTGTTTAAGGAGTGTGATCCCCTTTCAAAATAAAAGTATGTCCACTCACAATCTGTGGTCACTGTGGTCATGTTTCTATCTGAAGAGCCTGATTTTTTCCTTTGAGAACATTTCATTTACATTTTATGGACCTGAGGAGATGAAATTACTCATTTACTCGCAAGAAAATGTGAAATACCAAAACTCTTTAATGCCATCTTATTATACATATGAAATAAAGAGGAGCAACAAGAAGATAGAATGTAGAAAGAAAAGACAAAACAAAAGACACAAAAAAAAGGAGAGACGGAAAGAGAAAGGAGACAGGATTTCATCTCCTTCACGGAGGAGGAGAAAACATGGAACAACCATCCCTCCTCCTGCAACTTTCATCATCACTCCATCAATTAAACATGGAAGTGGATTACACTGGAGGAGAGATGAGGAGGAAGGAGAGGACAGAAGGAGATGATCGAGGATTTAGGAAAGGCAGAAAGGTGATGGAGGAGGAGAAAAATGAAGAGGAGGAGGAGGGAGGGAAAGAGGAGGAGGAAAGACGAGGAGGAAGAGGAGGAGGAGGAGGCTTTTAGCAGACAGCTGTAACCCAGAATAGAAGTTTTCAAAGAGGAAAAACAAACTGAGCTGATCAAACCGGTCCGATCGATACAGATGTCCTTGTGAAGCACGATCCTTAATTCAGACAGTTAGGAGGGAGGAGAGGAGGGAGAGGAGGAAGGAGAGAAGGAGGAGAAGGGAGAGGAGGAGGAGGAGGTAGAGGAGGAGGAGAGAGCAGCCGTGAGCCCTTTGAAGACCTTTTTTAATTAAAGAAATATTCCTCACCGTATCAGAGGAGCTGAGGGATCCTTCACACACCAGGTGAGTCCTGAATATAAGAAGCTTCTGTTTTGTTTCTTTACAAAAAGAACCAACCAGCAGAGCGCTTATGTGACCTTATGACTAATCTGGGTAAATGTCTTATTTTCATGTAAATGTTCCCCCTCCAAAGAAAGCATAAGTCCAATGAAAACAAATGAAATGATGACGGACATTTCACACGGTTAGTTTTATTTTATTCAAGTGACGATAAACAAGGACTGTATAGACTCATCGTTAGGACAGAGCTTTAGCTTCCTCCTGTAGCTATGGGCTGTTCTTTATCCCCAGTAGAGCAATGCATCCTGTCTTTATAATGAAGGTATCGGCACCTGCTCCACAAGCCACCGGATGACGTCATGCACTCATTTGCATATTGGTGACATCATCAAACACTCATTTGCATAAAGCTCAGTAGTTTTGTGATGGAGAGACGATGGACCCTGTGCTGTTGGCAGAAGAGACGGTTACAGTAACATCACGAAATTCATAAAATCAGTCAACTTTCTTATGAAAGGGTTCGTCTTTAACGTTCTAAGAAGCGTTTCCGCCTTAAAAACACATCACTGACATCACAGACAGGTAGAATAGTTAAAGAGACTAAAGGTAACTGATCATGTCCCTCACAGTGTCTGTCTCTCTGTGGGCTCTCTGAGTCTCAGGTGTTCTGGTTCTGGGGTTTAGTTCGGGTGGAGGGTTCAGCTTTGGACCGATGACTGAAGGCTGAGTGTTCATGTGTGAGATGTTGCTGTGTTTCTTTGGGTGGAGGAGTTGTTTCTATTTATTTATTCTGAATTGATGACGTGACCGTGATCTGTGATCAATAAAAGGAATTTAAAAATCAATCAATCTTCTTCTTCTCCTTCTTCTTCTTCTCCTCCTCCTCCTCCTCCTCCTCTGATGGGAGGGACTACCCTTCAGTTGAATTGCCCTTCCTGCCCTCCTCTCTAAACTAATTACCATTGGCTGTCTGACCCTCTATTAGATTGTGATTGGCTGGCTCTCCCCTATCACAGGTGGGAGATAGGGATCGATCTGTGCGTTCGATTGGCTGACTCGGCACTAATGGAATCATATCTGCTCCAATCAGCAAACAGCAGACGACCATCTCTCCTGTTTGTTTTTCTTTACCTCCGTCTTCCTCTCTCAGTTCATATTAAAGTACTCTACCAAAGTACAACTCTGAGGTACTTATATATTCTGCTACTTTATACTTCTACTCCATTACATCTCAGAGGTACATATTGTACTTTATACTGTACTACATCTCAGAGGTACATGTTGTACTTTTTACTGTACTACACCTCAGAGGTACATATTGTACTTTTTAATGTACTACATCTCAGAGGTACATATTGTACTTTATACTGTACTACACCTCAGAGGTACATATTGTACTTTATACTGTACTACATCTCAGAGGTATATGTTGTACTTTATACTGTACTACATCTCAGAGGTACATATTGTACTTTATACTGTACTACACCTCAGAGGTACATATTGTACTTTATACTGTACTACATCTCAGAGGTATATATTGTACTTTATACTGTACTACATCTCAGAGGTATATGTTGTACTTTATACTGTACTACATCTCAGAGGTACATATTGTACTTTTTAATGTACTACATCTCAGAGGTACATATTGTACTTTATACTGTACTACACCTCAGAGGTACATATTGTACTTTATACTGTACTACATCTCAGAGGTATATATTGTACTTTATACTGTACTACATCTCAGAG
>NW_027466502.1:112500-115000 GCF_050575085.1 Anarhichas minor
AGACGATAGATGGAGTCTGATCGTCCTCACTTTAACCTTAATGCTCCTGTACACTGTGTGTGTGTGTGTGTGTGTGTGTGTGTGTGTGTGTGTGTGTGTGTGTGTGTGTGTGTGTGTGTGTATGTTTAATGCTGACGGTGCTGTTTTCCTGTGTGTTTTCTGTCCGACAGAAAGTGCGCATGGCTCGGATCCGCATGGCGAAGAAAGGAACCGTCAACGCCTTCCTCCAGTACAAAACGGACCGAGCCCTCGGGGTGAGACGCACACACACACACACACACATACACACACACACACACACACTGACAGCCGATAGTTTCTCACTATCGAGCAGGAAGGGTGGAGTACAGTCCAGTTAACTCAGACAGTGATGGGAACAGATAGACAGTAAGACAGCGAGGTGAGGAGACATGAAGTTATATTCATGTGTATTATATTTAGAGGTGGACTGTGTCTCTGAATCAGGGGATCAGCTGGTAAACTTGTGTTCTGCTCACGAGAAGTGAACATGTGAAAGCATTAAAGTAAACACAGGCAGTCCTAATATATATACGAGTATGTACTGTATGTACTTAGCTTAACTTCGTTCTCTGGCTCGCTGAGAGCAGCTGTTGATTTCACTCATCATCAGTGGTGTATAAAGTACAACATGTACCTCTAAGCAGTGGTGTATAAAGTACAACATGTACCTCTGAGCAGTGGTGTATAAAGTACAACATGTACCTCTGAGCAGTGGTGTATAAAGTACAACATGTACCTCTAAGCAGTGGTGTATAAAGTACAACATGTACCTCTAAGCAGTGGTGTATAAAGTACAACATGTACCTCTGAGCAGTGGTGTATAAAGTACAACATGTACCTCTGAGCAGTGGTGTATAAAGTACAACATGTACCTCTAAGCAGTGGTGTATAAAGTACAACATGTACCTCTGAGCAGTGGTGTATAAAGTACAACATGTACCTCTAAGCAGTGGTGTATAAAGTACAACATGTACCTCTAAGCAGTGGTGTATAAAGTACAACATGTACCTCTGAGCAGTGGTGTATAAAGTACACAAAAGTCATACTTGAGTAAAAGTAAAGATACCTTACTGGAAAATTACTCCAGTAAAAGTAAAAGTCACCTATTAGAATACTACTTGAGTAAAAGTCTTAAAGTATCTGATATTTATTGTACTTAAGTATCAAAAGTAATTTTCTGATATTAAATGTACTTAAGTATTGAAAGTAACTATGTCCACGGGTGTTGGTCTTCGTCACCACCGTAGTTTGTTGCGGGAGTAGCAGGTGCTTCCATTTCTGCTTCCGTCATGAAATCAGTCATCGTAGAGTGGAATTATATTAATGTAGTTGCTCGCTAGCTATAGCATGTAGCATCCTGGGCATCACTGGGAATCTAAACACCGCGGCTTTGAGAGCACTTGTTTGCAATTGCGCATTAACGTGATTAACCAATGATTTAACTTGTAAGCTAGGACCACTGATTCACCAAACCTGCTTGTTGCAGTCTCTGTTCCACCACAGTCCCCGACGTTGGTCTCATGATTCATGTTTTTTTCTAAAGATAGATTTGATTTTGTAGCGAGTAACGAAGGTTTCAGGGGAAATGTATCGGAGTGAAAGTATCAGTTTTCTTTACAAAATGTAGTGAAGTAAAAGTAAAAGTCAACAGAAATATAATAGTAAAGTAAAGTACAGATATCCAAAAAAACGACTTAAGTACAGTAACGAAGTATTTATACTTCGTTACTGTACACCACTGCTCATCAGCATCCCAGAATGCAAAGCGCTGCTGGCTGCAGGAGTCTGATTAAAGGACCCCTACTTCTACCAGAATAAGACTTCTCTCACTGTCCTCAGACATAAAGGACTAATGTGACCTTTTTCATTTCTTTACAAATATAAGTTGTGTGATGCACATTTGATCCTCCTTTAGGACGAGATGTACAATAACTAGTGCTGGGCAACGATTACAATATTTAATCGCGATTAATCTCATTGTTATGGCAAAATTCAATAATGAATTCAAAAGTAGTGTATTGTGCACTTTTATTTTGAAAGTACTGCTATATGAACAAAAGGTCAATAACATTTGGTTTGTAAACACTTTAAACACATCAGGTTCTTGTTAACAGCAGTATTCCCTTTACACAGTAGCAGTTATAATATTTATTTTATATTATATATATTTTATGAAATCAACAAAACAAAAAAAGTAATGTGTGTTGAAATAATATTCTATGAATATTTTATGCCACAATAATTGAATGGAAATCTTCCCCACATTGACTGCTTAGTACGTGTTGAATTCCAGATATGAGGAAACTAAACGCCGTCTTGTCTGGTTCATAACAGTCCGGAGGAGCTCATGGATCTCATCGAGCTGTGTTCACTGTGTCTAGTGAGCCACACGTCGCTGTTCACTGCAGCTGTATGAACACTAAACTAACTGATTTAACTGCAATAAACCGACAGAAAGTGGATTCTGAAATAACTATGA
>NW_027466502.1:117500-170000 GCF_050575085.1 Anarhichas minor
ACAGACAGGCAGACAGACAGACAGACAGACAGACAGACAGACAGACACACAGGCAGACAGACAGACAGGCAGACAGGCAGACACACAGGCAGACAGACAGACAGACAGACAGGCAGACAGGTAGAGAGACAGAGAGACAGACAGACAGACAGACAGACAGACAGGCAGGCAGACAGACACACAGCGGTCTCTTGTGTTTAGTTTAAAATAGAGAATCAGAACCAATATGTAGTCTGGAATAAGGACACATTTTAATATTTATATATATTTATACTGGTGGAGAGGATAGAAGAATAGAAGCAGTGAAGTTGTCTGAATGAACGTTAGCGCGTCAGCAGGGAGCTCTACTCTACTGAAGCTGCAGACTTTAAGTTCCTCTTCAGCTCATAGACTCCTCCCACTTACTGCACAAACAATAACCTGAAAAGGTTATTGTGCAGCTGAACTCTGAGAACATCACTGAAGATCTGAGGAGCTTCATCTTCATCACGAGGAGGAAACTGTGTTTCAATGTTTCATCAGTGAAGAGGATTTAAGCTTCAGGTAGAGAGAGAGAGAGACAGTTAAACTGTTGAGGCTTAATGCCTCAGAGCTCAGCAGGAATGTTGGATTTAAAGAGGTCACAATGAGGGTGAGGAGGAAGAGGAGGAAGAGGAGGGGAGGGAAACAAAGAGGTTACAGCAGAAGAAGAGAGGAGGAAGAGAGAAAATAAGAGGATGAAGCAGGAGGAGGATCTCAGCTTCCTCTTTGTGATCACAGGAATAGTTTGAAAAGCTTTTTTATTATTTTATAGACACTGAGAGTTTGTTCTGAAACATCACAGACGGAAACATGGAGAGGAGGAAGAATTATTAAGAGAGAGAGAGAGGAAGCAGAAAGAAGAGAGATTATGTGTCAGACTAAAAAGAGAGAGAGGCTCAAACAGTATGATCAGTTGTCCTTCAAAGATACGTTGATTGATTTACGGACTTTCTCCTTTATTTCTATAAACTAATGAAGACTTTGTCGACTCTAAGTACCTGATGAAAAATGTATCGTGTTTGTCCTGAGGGGGGCGCCAGAGGAACGATCATTGGGTAACAAGGGTTTATCCTCCAGGGAGAAGGATCGGGATCAATGTGACCGGTGGAGTTGAGTTTCATGTCCGAAACTACGGCGCAAAACCGACATATCACGCCGTGTTTTATTACATACGAAGTCAATGTAACGATGCAAATTGACAGAAATTTTAACTGGGCAACATTAATGACGCGAATATGCAGAATTTATTGGCTGTTGATGTATTTGATGTAATATCCTTGGTATTAACAGTAACGTGGCTGAGGTATTATATACAGTTATATACAAGCATTTTAAAAGCTGTTCGTCTCGCTAACAGATCCGTCATGAATTCAGACTTTTTACAAATCAGCATCATGATGTAGTGATGTTGGGATCCTTTTAATCCGTTTATTGAAACCAAATCACTGCCAAACAGTTTATTTTGGGTTCATAGCTCTGCTGCTAGTTACAGTGAATACATCTCAGTGAAACTCACCAACACGTCACGAACACAGACACAACATGTACTAACCATCAAAACTGGGTATTTCGGTCATGGTTAATGAAATGTTGTTGGTATGGCGGTAAGCCCCGCCTCCTCTCCAGCGAGAATGACCCAAATAAACCCAAATTACCTGCAGGTCAAACTCGTGCGAGTACCGCGAGGCAAAAACACACCATAAAGTACCTAAATGTCCGTTTTTATGCAGATGACACCATTTTATATGTCAACTCAGACTCTCGTCTTCAGTTTGCCTTTGATGTTTTACATTTATCTCTTTCTAATGATAGACTTGTTTTAAATGCAGATAAGACCAAGTACATGGTGTTCTCAACAGCCATCAACATTTGGCTCAGAAATGTTGAATCAAACTGGACTTAGTCCTTTCATACTCGTCACCGTATCACAAGTTTGGATGGACTTCCTTACAGGAAGAAATAATCACCTCATGATATTTATCGGAACTTTTCTTGGTAACTACACGATCCAATAACATCATATTCAATTAAATATTCTAATGTTGGCAGAACTAGTTTCCGGTATTCTGGTGCTTTTAAATGGACTGAACTACAAACTGCTCTCAGACAGGATTCATTCATTCCTCTTGGTGTTTGTAATACTTTGGTGATGTTTGAATGTTGTGTAAACTTGTTGTTTTCTGATTTTGTGTGTGTTCAGGACAGTGACACAACGGCTCTGTGTATAAAGAACAGATCAGCGTTCGAGCATCAACACAACCACCTGCTGCACTGTCTGGAGAAGACGACGGTGAGAAGCTGAAGTTCAGATCTGCTCTTAGACTCTATGGAGCTTAAAGATACCTTCAGCGTGTCTTTATCTTTGCAGGCAGCCTCGATATAAACTCAGGCTTTCACTGGATGTTCCTGATTACTTACTTTCAAGTTTAAATTGAAAGTTTCTTATTGAGTTTGCAAAACAATGTCTTTAAAATGATCTTCCTCAGCAGATAGTCTGTCATAGAAATGTACATTTTGAAATGTATATTTTACAAAATCTTCTCATCCATGTCTTTAGAAGTTGAAAGCAAAACCTTTAAAGCTTCTTCAAATGTTTCAATTCAACTTTTTTAAGAAGCTGTTAATCTCAGCTTCTCCCCTCCTCTCCTCACAGAACCACGAGTTCACCAACGAGATGAACTACAGCGAGCTGTGCATGACGGAGTCGGTGGGCTACAGGACCAGTCGCAGCACTTCCCTGTCCAGCCAGCAGGGGGCGCAGAACAACTCCACCGGCTGCTGCCCCCGCCGGGCCCGGAGGAGAGCCGCCATGCGACTGGCCAACTCCACGGTGTCCGTCAGCCGGGGCAGCGTCCAGGAGCTGGACACCCTGCACATCAAGTCCACCTCCATCACACCACAAACGTACATGAACACACACAACTGGAGAGAAGACACACAGATAAAGCACAATGAGAAAAAATGAACTTCAGATAGAATTTGGTTCTGAGATTAGAAATAAACAAAACGGGTCCAAAAGCAGAGCCTTGATGTACTCCATCTTTACTGCATTTTAATGGTTATTTTACCATTAAAAACACATCTTTCAGATAATTAAGACTTGAACTTACTTATTACATTCCAACAGTTGGTAGCATACGAAGCAGCTTCATTTAAGCCTCAAGGTGAGCAGAAATGATTTTATCAAGTTGGCGCTTTTTCCGTTTAACGCAAACTTTCCCTCAGCTTCTAACATCCAGGAAGACATTGCAGAAGAAAAAAAGGTTTTATTGTGTTTTGAAAAATGCAAAATTATACTGCACATCATTAACATATTTGTATTCCGTTCCAAGAAAACAGAGAATTCAAATTTCGATTTGACTTAAAAAGCATCAGTGACACACTAACGCTGCAGCACTGACGGGGTTCACTGCATCTTTTCAACGTTTTCTTGGTTCCTCATTTGAAATTAAAACAATCTCTGTGTTTGTTTCTCTCCTCAGTCGTTCCAGTCTGAATGCCCAGATGAGCGACCTGAAGCTGAACTGCGGGGAACCAGATTTCACCGCCGCCATCATCAGCATCCCGACGCCGCCGGCCAACACGCCCGACAAGAGCCTGCCGCCGTCGCCCGCCTCGATCCCCGGCATCCTGCGCAACACCCAGGCCACCGCCTACACCCACGACACCTTCAAAATCTCCTCCTTATAACCTCCGACCACGCCCGCGACTCCCCCTCCCCTGGACACCCACCCTGCCGCCCCACAGCCGACCTCCCTGTGAGCTCTGAACCTCCTCTGGATCCTCTGATCCTGATACCCAGGGCGCCGCCAGCTGAGATCTCGAGTACGCTCGTTGCTTTTCACTTCCTCTCACTATTGTTGTGGATTAACGGAGACACAAGGGACACAAGGGACAAATAACCATAACAGGAGCTGGGAAATCAAGCAAAAATTAATGGTAAGGAATTTGCAAAGAAAAACAATAATTGCTCTCCCGAAGAACCATTCCAAGAATTCATTTTACCCCAACACACACTTTTGGGACGGTTCATCTAATGGAAACGATGCCAAGACTCCCAAAGAAAGACATCAAGCCCCCTGAAAACCAACCGACAGGTTTCATTGGGTCAGTTCTTTGCATCTCTACGGGTACCACATGGCTGCGAGGACAATGGGCTTGTATTTCAGTCTGAACCTGGTGTGAAAGGACCGAGTGGTTTTGGTCTTGACAGTGAAAATCTGAAGGACTGTAGACCAGCTGGAGGATCATTCAGACTCAACCGTTTCAGAGTCAAACGGACAGAGTCTTTGGATAAAGACGAGACCATCTGCAGACAACCAAGCGACCCTGAGTGGCTTCCAACTCATTGATTTGTTTGGATGCCGTTGTGGGGAAACAGGTGACAGTAATCAGGCCGATACAGCTCCACGATGATACTTGAGGTTTGGTGATATTAACTTCTGTATTGGACCTCTTATGTGTAGAGGTTGTAGGTTTAAACCCCACAAAAATGGGTTGCAATGTCTTAGAAGAGGATGATTCTGAAGTCTGTACGGATGATCTCTCCACTGGCTCTGATTCAGCAGCTTCAGGTCAACTCTTCAGAGTCTGGTTGTAAGAGGTGACCGAACACGAAGGACCATCCAGACGCTGCTGAAACGCACCAATCATAACACGTGAACCCGGACTCAACTGGGCTTAACTGATCTATGCTGAGCCTGAATACTGTTCACTACACTGAGCTGATCCTTAAGGAGCTGAACTGGACTCAAAGGACTTACCTGTTTTTTTCTAAATGGGACTGTAGAGAGAAAAAGGGTTAAATGAGGGATTCTGGATCAATCCGGTCTGATGTGGACTCGTCTGGTCCGGCTGTAGTCTGATGTGGACTCGTCTGGTCCGGCTGTAGCTCACAGGTGTTTGACGTCCAGAGGAACGAAAGCCTTTTACTTTTCAAAATATGCAACATTACAACAAGCAGGAAAATAGCATCAACATGAAGAGAATAATAATAATAACAATAATAATATGTGTGTTATAAGAGTACAGTAATCATTGCAGGGAACATCATGTAAAGCAACTAGAATCCATTTGTTCTGTGATCTCTTCAGTGAGAGAGAGAACACGAGTATTCTGCAATAGATTTGAATGGGAACGAGAAGCGCGACGCCACAAAGGCTCTTCAGCATTAAAGTCACGTTCGTCCCGATGAGGTGCATTCTGGGAGAAAAAGAAGGTTTGTTTTCAACACATTCATGAAGAAGTTACTTCAGTTTTATTCATCAATGATGCTCAATACCTTCAGCTCCTCAGTGGCTGATCAAAAATATCTAAAGAAGAGATTCCATCTGTTTGACATCTTTTCACCTGTAGATCAGTTTTGTGGATTTTATTCATCTTTTTCCCCAAAGTTTAAGTTAACTGTTAGGAGAAGCAGTAGGAGCCATGGAGGGGTTACTGAACAGGCCTATCGGGCACAGACCCAGGGGCCCAAAGTGTCAGGGGCCCCCCTGGTCTACAAAGTGTCTCTCAAACAGACATGTACCGACCAGGACTCACAATGACCAGAAAGAAACATAAAAGGACTACAAAGAGACACAAAACAACTACAAAGAGACAAAACTACAAGAAGACCTAAAACAACTACAAAGAGACAGAAAAATACAGAAGAGAGGCTAACCATGGACACAGACTTTGTGTGTTGATGTGGAGCAGAGGTGGTGGGGCCTCATGTCTGGGCCCAGGAGCCCTTTGTCTCTTTATAAGTGTTATCTCAGGTTTGTATGATTTGCAGGTGAAAACATGTCTTAAAACTGATTTATTTTCACACTGGATGTAGAACAAGTAGAATGTTTCTTTAGATCTGAACCTTCATTGAACACCACGTCGATGTGATGAAGCTGAAGCAGCTCCTCCGTCTGTCCACAGCAGTTAGAAAGTGAAGTCCTTCCATCATTAATGTGTGTCTCCTGACATGAACTCACATAGTAAAAGATTGATCATCTTCACAGTCCTAACGACAGAAGAACGAAGGAGACGGACGTTTGACAGATTATATCTGAGGAGATATAAATGTCAAAAGTCAAGAGAACGTTGTGGGTGAGTTGAGAAGAACACGAAGAGACGATAAACTGGGTGATTTCAACACATCGAGCCGCAGAGACACTGGAGAAAACATCTGAGGACATAGAAGTGTTTCCTGAAGAGGAAGATAAAAACACTCCTGTGGAAGATTTAAAGCTTCTCTTCTTACTTCCTCCTTCAGCCCAGATTCCTGTAGAGACGGACTGATGGTAGAAACCTGAGGACGCAGTAGAACAGAAGCTTTCTTTAGATGCACAGGTGCAGAGTGTCCACGCAGTGATTCACAGGTGTGTTGAAGACGACCTTCTTACAGAGCGCACGCCGTCGGCCACGCGTGACTTTCAGCTGAAGCGTTTCCTCGACCCGTTCACAGGAGACACAGACGAACATACTGTAACATGTTTTGTATCATAAACGTTCACCTGCATCTTCCAATCAAAATCCTCAAACCAAAAAAAGAAATTAAAAAAGAGCAGAAAGTCGTGCATGAGCCTCGTACAGTAGAAGTAGCACTACTGACCTTAGGAACCATATCAGAGAAGAAGAGACAGAAGAACACACACCACTAGTCTTCATCATCCCTTCTTTTGCATGACGACTCATTATTTGCTTCTCTCCTCTCATTGGTTGGTCCCCCCCCCCTCCCCCCCCCTCCCCCGTCCCGAGACTTTTCAAAGACGAGTGTTTGCACCACGAGACGTGTACGTTAGAAGAATAAACAGATTATAGAAATGAATTTCAAAATAAAATCATTCAGGCATGTTCCTCGCCAGAATGCAAAGTGTGTGTGTGTGTGTGTGTATGTGTGTGTGTGTGTGTGTGTGTGTGTGTATGATGAGCAGGCACATTATGCATGGATACCGTTATAGGTATTTTATCTGTTTTCTCCGGCGGTTTAAAGAGAGTCGACTGAACAGACGGTTCGTTCCCTGGATGAAACTTTGCTCTTGTTTCAACGTTTATTTCATAAAGTCGTTTATTATTTAATATTGTTTTTAATGTTTTCACTTTGTTCTGATGCTGTTAAGTAACATTTGTATCAAAATGATGAGTATTAATCGCTGATTCAGCGGTTATTATTTAATCATCATTTGAATGGAAGTTATTTCATCCTGAATACTTTCCCTCTAATTAATAATCACAACTCTAAACAAAAGATTCCAAATAAATAATTTGATCACCTCTTTGACCTTCCATACAACAATGTAACAGCATTTATTTTATTTTAGACTTACTAACCAGAATTTTTAAGTACAAATTTCAAAGTAATTGTCCCCTTTAATCTTCCATACAACGTGTGTTCAACACGTTTGTCATGTTGAGGTCATGAACCTGGTTTGTAAATGTTATTTTAAAGTGCTGAATTTAAAGGAAATGAAGTTACTAATTCCTGTAAGTTATTGTTTTGTAACTCTGGTTCTATGAGTGCTGCTTAAACAGCTTCTTTTATTGGATATGATTTTGAATGTGAGTATCTGTCCATCTGAACAGCTGTTTAACTTCTGTTCTTCAGATCCAACAGTGGTGTCACGTAGAAACATCATAACATGATGTGTTACAGGTTTCATCCCGTGAACTGATGGAGCAGTGAAGTCTCAGAGAGACACGGAGCAGAATGAAGGAAGGAGAAAACAGCATTAAAGCACAGAGGTGTATATTCCATTCCACTAATAAAGACAAGAAACCAGAACATCACCTGTTTGTTTGTGTCTGATTATATATATATATATATATATATATATTATGTTACCGCTCAGGATAAACACACGAAGTGAGGTTCAGAATCAGTGTCTGGTGCCAAATCAGTGTCAAACTGGTGCAGCAGCGCCCTCTAGTGGACAACATATGAGTTACAAGTCAGTCAATGTCGAGCTGTACTTTACCAAAGATTTAATAATAGTCTTATTGATTAAAATAAAACTTTATTGATACATGATGTAATTATACCATTACTCCAGCTGTATGTATATATATATATATATATAGTATGTAGTAAATAAGATGAGCTGCACTTTCACCAGTTTTCAACAATAACGTGATAAACACATTCGAATACTACAACATCATATACACAGTATATTATTCTGAATAATGTGTACTTTTACTTTTGCTACTTAATGCTGGTACTTTTTTAAATTGAGGACGTGTACTTGTATCAGAGTATTTGTGGTACTTCTCCTTCAGTACAATCAGAGAGCTCTGTGGTGTGTTCAGTCCCGCAGTGCATCATGGGAGACCAGGTGGCCTTACCTGCTCTTGTTATTCCCTCAGGTGTCTCTCAGGTGTTCAGTCGTTTCCTCGTTCTTTGTCACCGGATCTTTGTTTCTGCTCCAGAACCGAGCTGCGATTCGGTTCCTTCTCCGGTCTGAACCCGTTCACCCGGTACCGGTACCGACACCCGGGAGTTTCAGACGAACCGTGAAGTGACTGAGGAGTTATCACCTGTGTGACGGACACACCTGTTCACCTGTCGCCGCCATGTCAGCGGGACGGTGACGGCAGCGCAGCGCGAGACTCTCCTGGAGGAAGCACGCGACAAGGAGGCGGAATAAATACTATTATTAATAATCATAAGAGACTCTTTACACAAAGATGGATTTCCTGGATTCAGGAGAGAAGTTCAGGCCGAGAAAGGTGAGCCCCTCACCTGTATGTAATGTGACGTCACACAGGTCCGCCGGTTTCACCTGAGACCAGAACCAGGACCAGGACCTGGTTCCTGTGGTCTGTATTGGTTCACACAGGACCTGCTGGCTTTAATGGTGTAATGTGATGTGTAATAATACATATTTAATATCTGTGATGATGGTTTGTGATCGATTACAGTGAAACATTCCTCAGAGATAAAATTATTTATTATTTAATAACTTTAGTTATTTTACAGATTCAGATTATTAAAACAAAATATAATCAACTAATAAATGATGTATTCTTACCAATTAACTAGCAGCAGTATATAGTATGTCTGTCTCTATATCTATATCTATATATATATATATCATTAAAATGAGCTCCGCCTTCAAAGTGATGAACACATTAATACATTCATAATTATAATACTATGATATAATATTCTGCATAATGAATACTTTTACTAAAGTAAGTCATCTTTACTTGTATCGAGTATTTCTACACTGGTATTACTACTAGTACTATAGTAAGAGTAATTTATCACATGTGAGTATTTTATAAAAAAACCTCATTCATTAAATTTGAATAAAATATGTAATATTAGATAGTTGATAATAAATAACTGACACACATTTAAAGGTACAGTACGACAACATGATGTCATCGTCTTTGACTACCTCCAGAGTTCACTGATTCATGTGTTTATACATAAAACACATCAGAATGTTTCCTTCTTCAGCACAAACTGCTGACGTCAACGTTTCCTTTAAATGATGTCACACTGACTCATCCTCACAAACGCTTCCTGTTGACAACATGTTTCATATCTTAATATTACTGAATTATCTTAAAACAGATTAAATTGTGATAAAGTCTGAAACCAGTTTGAACAAATGATTCATGTTCCAGTGAAAGAGGTGCGATCGTTCACTACAAGTGACAACAACAAGCCAGATGATCACATGACTCATCATTCATAAACCGGTTCATACGCTCATGAAACAACATGGAAACGTTTAGGAAAAATAATTAAAGAGAGTTCATGTGTTTCATCTGCATGTTTCAAACAGGCTCTACTGTGAGGGAACTGTTGAGAGGGAACACGTCACACGCTGAGCTCTCCTTCTTACTCTCAGAGTATAACATGATGATAATGTGCCTCAAAGGCGAAGCTGCAACACATTCACTATAAATACAGGATTCAGTAACGAGGAGACTTAAAGACATAAACCGACAGCAGACAGAATATATGACGTGAATAACTACGACTTCTAAACAACTCAACAGATGAGTGTTTCATTCGATTTAGTTGTTTAGTAGTTTAGTAGTTTAGTAGTTTAGTAGTTTAGTAGTTTAGTTGTTTAGTAGTTTAGTTGTTTAGTTGTTTAGTAGTTTAGTAGTTAAGTAGTTTAGTTGTTAAGTAGTTTAGTTATTTAGTAGTTTAGTAGTTTAGTTGTTTAGTAGTTTAGTAGTTTAGTAGTTTAGTAGTTAAGTAGTTTAGTTGTTTAGTAGTTTAGTTGTTAAGTAGTTTAGTTATTTAGTAGTTTAGTAGTTTAGTTGTTTAGTAGTTTAGTAGTTTAGTAGTTTAGTAGTTAAGTAGTTTAGTTGTTAAGTAGTTTAGTAGTTAAGTAGTTTAGTAGTTAAGTAGTTTAGTTGTTAAGTAGTTTAGTAGTTTAGTTGTTTAGTAGTTTAGTAGTTTAGTAGTTAAGTAGTTTAGTTTAGTAGTTTAGTTGTTTAGTAGTTTAGTAGTTTAGTTGTTTAGTAGTTTAGTAATTAAGTAGTTTAGTTATTTAGTAGTTTAGTAGTTTAGTAGTTTAGTTGTTTAGTTGTTTAGTAGTTTAGTTGTTTAGTAGTTTAGTTATTTAGTAGTTTAGTAGTTTAGTTGTTTAGTAGTTTAGTTGTTTAGTTGTTTAGTTGTTTAGTAGTTTAGTTGTTTAGTAGTTTAGTAGTTTAGTTGTTAAGTTGTTAAGTTGTTAAGTTGTTTAGTAGTTAAGTTGTTTAGTAGTTTAGTTGTTTAGTAGTTAAGTTGTTTAGTTGTTTAGTTGTTAAGTTGTTTAGTTGTTTAGTAGTTAAGTTGTTTAGTTGTTTAGTAGTTAAGTTGTTTGGTAGTTTAGTTGTTTGGTAGTTTAGTTGTTTGGTAGTTTAGTAGTTTAGTTGTGTGTCTGCAGAGAAACAGAGAATCCATCGTCAGCAACACAAAGATCAAACATAACGATGCTCTTCAGGAATCATCTTTTTCTACAGTTCGTCCTCAGTTAATAATTCATGTTTTTAAATTGATATTTAAAGTGTAAACGTTGGCTCACACGTCTTTCTTTCATCTCCTCGATGGGCATGAATCTCTGTCTGACTGTCTACTTTTATTACACTGTTATTACACAAATACTTCCAGATATGAGAAGTATTACATAGATGATGATGCTGTTAGCCTAGCTTAGCACAAAGACTGGAAACAGGGGGGAACTGCTAGCCTCCCCACAGCTGTGTGTGACAGCATGTTGTTTGACGTGTTTTGTTCCGGAGTGGAGGAGTGGAGGAGTGGAGGAGTGGAGCAGGGTGTGGACCGACACGCTGACACGACTCATCGGTAGTGAAAACATTCCTGTAACTCCACCCTGTTTCACTTCACACAGAGGAACAGGTTCACAAGAGAGAAGCCTCAACACACAGTCTGGAGGGTCTGGACTCTAGAGTGTCCAGACCCTCTCTCTCTCTAGACTCGAGAGAGTCTGGACAGTCTAGAGAGAGTCTAGAGTATCTGGAGAGTCTGGAGAGAGAGAGAGTCTAGTATCTGGAGAGTCTAGTATATGGAGAGCCTGCTATCTGGAGAGTCTGGTATCTGGAGAGTCTGGTATCTGGAGAGTCTGGTATCTGGAGAGTCTGGTATCTGGAGAGTCTGGTATCTGGAGAGTCTAGTGTCTGGAGAGCCTGGTATCTGGAGAGTCTGGTATCTGGAGAGCCTGGTATCTGGAGTATGTTTAACCTCTTTTGTTCAGTATTAATAACACTCGTCTTGATTTATAGGTTCAATTCTTATAAAATAAACTAAAGACATTAAAGTCTTCAGTTTAAAACCCACCTGGGTCAAACGGAACTGGTCCCAATGAAACCAACAACCAGCTGGTGTTTTACCCCCCCTCTCTCTCTCTCTGCAGGACCAGGACTGGGACACCACCCTCCAGTTCCTGCCGGCCTCGGACCCCAATCAGCTGGAGAAGAAGCCGGGCCAGAGGAGGAAGCTGTGGATCGGAGGCGGTCTGCTGCTGGCGGCTGCTGCTGTGGCTCTGCTGAGCGGACTGCTGGTCTGGCACTTCCACTGTGAGAGCATTCAAACAACTTTATTTAAACACGGCGTGGGCGCAGGTGAACAGAGAGGGAGCGTGATGTCACCCTGCTATCGGTCAAACACACGACGTTAATGAGCTGATCAATCACACAGAAGAGTTCAGACTGAACTCATAATATATAATATAGATAATATAATAATCAGAGATTGAGAAGTTCTGACATTTGAACCCTCTGAACACCAGAACCACCTCTCCACATGTCACATGTTCTCTTTAAAGAAACTTCACCGTTCATCTTCCAGCAGCTGTAAGAAGACGTCTCATGTTCATCTGTCTCATGTTCATCTGTCTCATGTTCATCTGTCTCATGTTCATCTGTCTCATGTTCATCTGTCCCACGCTCATCTGTCCCACGCTCATCTGTCTCATGTTCATCTCTCCCACGCTCAACTGTCCCACGCTCATCTGTCTCATGTTCATCTGTCCCACGCTCAACTGTCCCACGCTCATCTGTCCCACGCTCATCTGTCCCACGCTCATCTGTCCCACGCTCATCTGTCTCACGTTCATCTGTCCCACGCTCATCTGTCTCACGCTCATCTGTCTCACGTTCATCTGTCCCACGCTCATCTGTCCCACGCTCATCTGTCCCACGCTCATCTGTCCCACGCTCATCTGTCTCATGTTCATCTGTCCCACGCTCATCTGTCCCACGCTCATCTGTCTCATGTTCATCTGTCCCACGCTAATCTGTCCCACGCTCATCTGTCTCATGTTCATCTGTCTCACGTTCATCTGTCCCACGCTCATCTGTCTCATGTTCATCTGTCCCACGCTCATCTGTCCCACGCTCAACTGTCCCACGCTCATCTGTCCCACGCTCATCTGTCCCACGCTCATCTGTCCCACGCTCATCTGTCTCACGTTCATCTGTCCCACGCTCATCTGTCTCACGCTCATCTGTCTCACGTTCATCTGTCCCACGCTCATCTGTCCCACGCTCATCTGTCCCACGCTCATCTGTCCCACGCTCATCTGTCTCATGTTCATCTGTCCCACGCTCATCTGTCCCACGCTCATCTGTCTCATGTTCATCTGTCCCACGCTCATCTGTCCCACGCTAATCTGTCCCACGCTCATCTGTCTCATGTTCATCTGTCTCACGTTCATCTGTCCCACGCTCATCTGTCTCATGTTCATCTGTCCCACGCTAATCTGTCCCACGCTCATCTGTCCCACGTTCATCTGTCCCACGCTCATCTGTCCCACGCTCATCTGTCCCACGCTCATCTGTCTCATGTTCATCTGTCCCACGCTCATCTGTCCCACGCTCATCTGTCTCATGTTCATCTGTCCCACGCTCATCTGTCCCACGCTAATCTGTCCCACGCTCATCTGTCTCATGTTCATCTGTCTCACGTTCATCTGTCCCACGCTCATCTGTCTCATGTTCATCTGTCCCACGCTCATCTGTCCCACGCTCATCTGTCTCATGTTCATCTGTCCCACGCTCATCTGTCCCACGCTAATCTGTCCCACGCTCATCTGTCTCACGTTCATCTGTCCCACGCTCATCTGTCTCACGCTCATCTGTCCCACGCTCATCTGTCTCATACTCATCTGTCTCATGTTCATCTGTCCCACGCTCATCTGTCTCATGTTCATCTGTCCCACGCTCATCTGTCTCATGTTCATCTGTCCCACGCTCATCTGTCCCACGCTCATCTGTCCCACGCTCATCTGTCCCACGCTCATCTGTCCCACGCTCATCTGTCCCACGTTCATCTGTCCCACGCTCATCTGTCCCACGCTCATCTGTCCCACGCTCATCTGTCCCACGCTCATCTGTCCCACGCTCATCTGTCCCACGCTCATCTGTCCCACGCTCATCTGTCTCATGTTCATCTGTCCCACGCTCATCTGTCCCACGCTCATCTGTCTCATGTTCATCTGTCCCACGCTCATCTGTCCCACGCTCATCTGTCCCACGCTCATCTGTCTCACGTTCATCTGTCCCACGCTCATCTGTCCCACGCTCATCTGTCTCACGCTCATCTGTCTCACGTTCATCTGTCCCACGCTCATCTGTCTCATGTTCATCTGTCCCACACTCATCTGTCCCACGCTCATCTGTCCCACGCTCATCTGTCCCACGCTCATCTGTCTCATGTTCATTTGTCCCACGCTCATCTGTCTCATGTTCATCTGTCCCACGCTCATTTGTCCCACGCTCATCTGTCTCATGTTCATCTGTCCCACGCTCATCTGTCCCACGCTCATCTGTCCCACGCTCATTTGTCCCACGCTCATCTGTCTCATGTTCATCTGTCCCACGCTCATCTGTCCCACGCTCATCTGTCTCATGTTCATCTGTCCCACGCTCATCTGTCCCACGCTCATCTGTCTCATGTTCATCTGTCCCACGCTCATCTGTCCCACGCTCATCTGTCTCATGTTCATCTGTCCCACGCTCATCTGTCCCACGCTCATCTGTCCCACGCTCATTTGTCCCACGCTCATCTGTCTCATGTTCATCTGTCCCACGCTCATCTGTCCCACGCTCATCTGTCTCATGTTCATCTGTCCCACGCTCAACTGTCCCACGCTCATCTGTCTCATGTTCATCTGTCCCACGCTCAACTGTCCCACGCTCATCTGTCCCACGCTCATCTGTCCCACGCTCATCTGTCCCACGCTCATCTGTCCCACGCTCATCTGTCCCACGCTCATCTGTCCCACGCTCATCTGTCTCATGTTCATCTGTCCCACGCTCATCTGTCTCATGTTCATCTGTCCCACGCTCATCTGTCCCACGCTCATCTGTCCCACGCTCATCTGTCTCATGTTCATCTGTCCCACGCTCATCTGTCCCACGCTCATCTGTCCCACGCTCATCTGTCTCACGTTCATCTGTCCCACGCTCATCTGTCTCACGTTCATCTGTCCCACGCTCATCTGTCTCACGCTCATCTGTCTCACGCTCATCTGTCTCACGCTCATCTGTCCCACGTTCATCTGTCCCACGCTCATCTGTCCCACGCTCATCTGTCCCACGCTCATCTGTCCCACGCTCATCTGTCCCACGCTCATCTGTCCCACGCTCATCTGTCTCATGTTCATCTGTCCCACGCTCATTTGTCCCACGCTCATCTGTCTCATGTTCATCTGTCCCACGCTCATTTGTCCCACGCTCATCTGTCTCATGTTCATCTGTCCCACGCTCATCTGTCCCACGCTCATCTGTCCCACGCTCATCTGTCTCATGTTCATCTGTCCCACGCTCATTTGTCCCACGCTCATCTGTCTCATGTTCATCTGTCCCACGCTCATCTGTCCCACGCTCATCTGTCCCACGCTCATTTGTCCCACGCTCATCTGTCTCATGTTCATCTGTCCCACGCTCATCTGTCCCACGCTCATCTGTCCCACGCTCATCTGTCCCACGCTCATCTGTCCCACGCTCATTTGTCCCACGCTCATCTGTCTCATGTTCATCTGTCCCACGCTCATTTGTCCCACGCTCATCTGTCTCATGTTCATCTGTCCCACGCTCATCTGTCTCATGTTCATCTGTCTCATGTTCATCTGTCCCACGCTCATCTGTCCCACGCTCATCTGTCTCATGTTCATCTGTCCCACGCTCATCTGTCCCACGCTCATCTGTCTCATGTTCATCTGTCCCACGCTCATTTGTCCCACGCTCATCTGTCTCATGTTCATCTGTCCCACGCTCATCTGTCTCATGTTCATCTGTCTCATGTTCATCTGTCCCACGCTCATTTGTCCCACGCTCATCTGTCTCATGTTCATCTGTCCCACGCTCATCTGTCTCATGTTCATCTGTCTCATGTTCATCTGTCCCACGCTCATCTGTCCCACGCTCATCTGTCTCATGTTCATCTGTCCCACGCTCATCTGTCCCACGCTCATCTGTCCCACGCTCATCTGTCCCACGCTCATCTGTCTCATGTTCATCTGTCCCACGCTCATCTGTCCCACGCTCATCTGTCTCATGTTCATCTGTCCCACGCTCATTTGTCCCACGCTCATCTGTCTCATGTTCATCTGTCCCACGCTCATTTGTCCCACGCTCATCTGTCTCATGTTCATCTGTCCCACGCTCATCTGTCTCATGTTCATCTGTCCCACGCTCATCTGTCCCACGCTCATCTGTCTCATGTTCATCTGTCCCACGCTCATCTGTCTCATGTTCATCTGTCCCACGCTCATCTGTCCCACGCTCATCTGTCCCACGCTCATCTGTCTCATGTTCATCTGTCCCACGCTCATCTGTCCCACGCTCATCTGTCTCATGTTCATCTGTCCCACGCTCATCTGTCCCACGCTCCTTCAACACAAACACACCCAATGCTGAAAATCATATTTCATAAAAACATTTTATTCTTCATGTTGTCATTATAAATGTCTCCTCTATTAAAGAGTTCACTTTAATATGAGTGTGTAAAAACTATGAAGTCATGATTGATTCATCTGAGACCAACAGTCATGTGACTACAAGGAGGAGACACTCTGACTGAACTACAGGAAGTGAACACAGAGAGGAGAAGAGAGACAGAGGGAGGAGGGTGAGAGGAGGAGAGAGGAAAGAGGAGACAGAGGGGAGGAGAGAGGCTGAAACATGTGATCTTATTTTTGTTATATTCTATTCTTTGATATTTGATATTTGGCGCTTGTGTGAAATTGTTCCATTAACGTTTGTGTTCGTTGGTGCAGCTCACAGAACATTTCACTGCAGCTGGTTTCACGTTGTTCTGTTCGGTTCTGTTCCACGAGGCAGGAGAAGACTTGTATGAGTTAGTGGAAGTATTGATGATGATGGTCAGGCTGCAGCACATTGATCTCTATGAGATGTATATTCACATATCTTCAGTACGCAGAGACGTGAGAGTGAAGAAGCTCTACATCGGCTCCATGGAGATCAGGAACCAGGCTTTCCTGCTGGACTACGAGGACCCCGGCAGTCCTCTGTTCTCTCAGCTGGCCTCTCTGGTCAGCAGACAGGTGAGCCTCTTCTGCTCCACAGCGTCCTCTCGTCTCTACTTCTGATGTTTGATGTGGTTGTGACGACACTGGACAGATATCATCATTCATACATTTATTGGTTTATTTATGAACCTTCTTGTCTTTCAGCTGAAGCTGATTTACTCCAAGAACTCCGTGCTGGCGAAACACTTCAAAGGCTCCACAGTCCAGGCCTTCAGGTACGCATCACAAGCTCTCTGCTGCTGAAGGAGAAACTTTACTTCAGGAAGTGTTCAGTCACTTAACACTGCAACCTTCTTATTATTATCTGTGTCTGTATGCAGACACAGATTAATGATAAATATGTGTGTAAAAGTACTAAAACACACTGAAAATACTCGACTACGAGTAAAACGCCTGCAGTTCAAACCTTCCATCTACAGCAACACATCATATCTATCAGGTCATAGATAGATCAGGTCTGCAGCGTCGTGGTCCCGTGAGAACCTCGCTCCTCCAACACTTCATCACAATGTTCATCAACACTAAAGCGGTCCGACAAATGTAAAGAAGAAGAAATGTAGTTCAGTAAAAAGTGCAATAATGATATATTGACGATACATATGACGTAGTATAAAGTACTATACTTGGATATGAAGGCCGTCATTGTTGTAGAACTAGGATAAGACTTCCTGCAGATGTTTCAAAGTAAAAGTCGTCCAGGAACAGGGAGTACTTCTGTACTCTGAACGGAGCTAGGCTAGCTGCTTCCAGTCTTTATGCTAAGCTAGGCTAACCTCGGAAACAGAAGGACGATAATTGCATATAAGTGATGTATTATATTAAGAGGGAACTCCTCGTCTCTCCTGTTGTGTCTGCAGTGAGGGCGACGGCGGTGAAGGCGTCGTAGCGTACTACGAGTCAGAGTTTGACGTGCACGTGCTCCAGCAGGCGTCGCTGGACGAAGCCGTCGAGTCTCTGGAGCCGGGGACAGGAAGTCATCAGAAACATGGACGAGTAATGCTGATACCCACCGACGCCCTGAACGTCAACAACGTCATCTCACGAGGTCTGACCGCCCGTACTGCCATCCCATAATAATGCACTTCATCATTCACTTCTGTCAGCGCTGAACCTTACTGCTGTTTACAACACGGAGCAATAGCTCAGATTCAAATGCACCAACAGCGACACCTGCAGGACAGAAAGATTACTACTAAAGGCATCAAGGCACTTGATACCTGTGTTTATATTATGTTCGTCTAGTGTGTGTGTGTGTGTGTGTATGTATGTATGTATATATGTATGTATGTATGTGTATGTATGTATGTATATATGTATGTATGTATGTGTATATGTGTATATGTATGTATATATGTATGTATGTATGTATGTATGTATGTATTTATGTATTTATGAGAGCAGACGATCACAGCTCGCTGATTTAATGTTCAGGTTAAAGTCGTTGAGGTTGACTCGAGCTTTTTAAACAATCTGAGCTGCAAACGTGTGAACGTGTTTTGAAGGCGTTGGTTTCAGAGAGCTGTGCACGCTGTTTCAATGACTTCTCCTTCCTGTCCACAGCGATCGACCCACGCATGACGAGGAGCTCTTTGTCTGGTGAGAAACGTTCATGGAAGTTGTGTTCTGTCCGGTTCTTTCAAAGTAAAGTCACAAAGCTAAGAGGAACTCTTCATGTCTCAGGAGGTTTAAACTAAATTAGATTTATTGACAATAACTGATGTTCTTGTAAAGTGATTAGAAAGTGAGTGACCTTCCATTGTTCAGTTAGACCAGCAGTCCGGTTTAGTCAAATCATTTCTTTCTTTCTTTATTTCCAGTGAAGGAGCAGTTCAACCTCCACGTCAGCTCAGCGGGGGGCATCCAGTCTCCGGGGTTCCCCGACTCCTCGTACCCGCCCAACGTCTACCTGCAGTGGAGGCTGAGGGCCGACCCGGGCCACCGAGTCCGCCTGGACTTCCACACTCTGATCCTGGAGGACGACTGTCGGAAGGACTTCATCCAGATCTACGACTCGCTGGCTCCGATCCGGAAGCGGGTCCTGACAGAGTGAGGCACCGACCATCGCTGCGTTAGAGGTTCAGATCCTTCACTGAGCCGCCGGACGTGTGAAGAAGCTTTTTATTATCTGTTGAACAGAGTGAGACGTTAAGCCAGCGCTCAGCCGACTCCAGATGTTCAGCTGCTGTTCAGTGTCTTTTTTAAATTATTGGCAGATAACATGAACCTTTTGAAATATGTGGCCCAGATGTGAGGTGTGTTGATGATATGTGGACTTTTCTTACAGTGTAGAAATGTGTCAAAGTTCTAAATGACTAAAAACCAACTTTATTAGAAACACATGTTCCATCTCGTTCAGTCCAACTTCATCTTTTATTGCTATCAGGAGAGAGACGCGCACATCTGGTTAAACTCAACAACTATTCTATTGTACTGCTGCTCCAGCATCAACAAGACGCACACTATTTAAATTTATTTTATTTTATTTAATTTAAAGATAGAGTACAATAAGTAGATAAATAACTATATGAATACATTAATAAATAAATACATGTATTTATTAGATTATTAAATAAGTGAATCAATAAATCAATAATTCATTCATTCATTGCATTAATAAGAAATTAATTAAATTTTAAAAACCTCACTTTGAGTTAGTGTGTTTATTAGTGGTAGTTAGAGGTGGTGTTCTTTATAGAGAGATGTTTATAATACACCATCACTAACATGATCTCTAGGCTGAAACACATCATTTCATTAATAATAAAGTAGACTTTATTTGTCTTTATTTCGGCTCTACAGATGAATCTCATAAAGTCTTTGTTCTTTTCTTGTGATGCATCATCACTTACTTCTGAAAGCAGTTTTCTTTGACTTCTCCTGCGTTCTAACAGCAGCACCTCCTTCATGTCTCTGGTTCCTCCTCAGGCAGTGTGGGTACCCTCATGACTCCCTGTCCTTCCTGTCCTCTGGGAACGTCCTGCTGCTGCTCCTCATCACCAGCGAGGAGAAGAACTTCCCCGGCTTCAGAGCCAACTACTCCCAGATCCCTGCAGCGCAACAAAGTACGGCAGGAAGTACAGAACCCTAACCTAGTGTGATCAGCTGTTGATCTTCATAGTAGAGCAACTCCAGAAGTAGTTTATTAAGAATGAGTCACATTGAGTTTTCTCAATGCAGGTGTGGTGATCTATCTAATCTATTATCTAATATATCATTTAACATATAATCTAATCTATCATCTAATATACCATTTAACATTATCTAATATTTTATCTATTATATAATCTAATATGTTATCTATTATAGAATCTATTATAGAATCTATTTCTAGAATCTTTGGAAGACAAGAAACCATCCAGCCAAAGTGTGAGGAAATTAACCTGCAACATAAATGTAAATTTATACGTACAATATAATTAGAGGTGATTTTAATGTTTTATGTGACGAGCTGAATATCTTTAGCTTTCGGATTGTTTGGACAAAACAAGACGTTTGAAGACGTCTCTTTGTGAAAAAACTCTTTTTATTGACCAAACGAACAACAATCTATTCAACCAACAATAACAACTCCACATCCATCAATGAAAATAAAGTGATAATAAATAAAGATCATTTTTAGTTGCAGCGACCCGTCTGCACTTAATCCCTTGTTCCGATCATAAACAATCCAATTCAATATATTTTATATCCACTCAGATGGAGAATGTCTCATCTGCTAATGTTAACTAAGAAATACATAAAGTAATCAGATCCTAAAGTTGATGCTAATGCTAGCTGTGACCAACATCGTGATCAAGTGCACATCAGCTTCTTTACGATACATTTACAGCACCTGGAACGAAGGATTTCATTGGTCAAATATAAATATATCCGTAGGCGGAATAAGTTGAGGTCCGTCCAAATATTTAGTTTCCCCGTGACAATGTTCATCAAGAATTCATAAGAAACCACAAAATCCTTTTTTAATGAATTTTTGTGTGAATTGTTCTGATGAAATCTGAGTTGTCTGTGAAGCTGAAGAGCAGATCACTGCACTAGAATCCACACAATCATACATCATCCCAGGTTATTGATACTATTGGATTTTCATTGGAACATCTCCACACTTGCAGACGTATTCACGCGCTTTGATTTAAAAACTGAAAGTATGATTTTTAAAATGTTGAGAAGTTAAATTACATCAGTTGTTTTTAACCTCCTGAGGTTACGTCTCTGTCTTCATGATCATTGTACCATCACAGGGAAACCAGTGTAACCTCTGACCTCTTGATTCTGCTGAAGTCTCCTAAATGTCTAAGATGTCGGGTGAAATGTCCGTCTTGTTGTTCAGAGTGTGGAGGAACGCTGACTGGAGACAAAGGATCCTTCTCGTCACCTTTCTTCCCCTCCAACTATCCTCCAGAAACCAAATGTGTCTGGAGCATCGAGGTAAGTCCACCTTTCTATTGTTCTAATGAGAAATGGTAAAGGAGTTACAGCAGAGGTCATGAGGTCATTAACATCGTATCTTATTTAGAATGAGTTTCACTTTGGGCTTTTGTTTTTGTCTTATCTCTGTGATCTTTTTCAGGCCCCAAAAGAAAAATTTTTGAAGGTTCAGTTCAAGACGTTCTCCTTAGGAAACTACAGCAGCCAGTGTCTCAAAGATTATGTGGATGTCAACGGTGAAAGGTCAGCATTCAGTGTTTTTACTTCAGCATCTTTCTGATACGTCTCTATCGCCTGTGATCAGGTACGTCTCTATCACCTGTGATCAGATACGTCTCCATCGCCTGTGATCAGATACGTCTCCATCACCTGTGATCAGGTACGTCTCCATCACCTGTGATCAGATACGTCTCTGTCGCCTGTGATCAGATACGTCTCCGTCGCCTGTGATCAGATACGTCTCCGTCGCCTGTGATCAGATACGTCTCCGTCGCCTGTGATCAGATACGTCTCCGTCGCCTGTGATCAGATAAGTCTCCGTCGCCTGTGATCAGATACGTCTCCGTCGCCTGTGATCAGATACGTCTCCGTCGCCTGTGATCAGATACGTCTCCGTCGCCTGTGATCAGATACGTCTCCATCACCTGTGATCAGGTACGTCTCCATCACCTGTGATCAGATACGTCTCTATCGCCTGTGATCAGATACATCTCTGTCGCCTGTGATCAGATACGTCTCCGTCGCCTGTGATCAGATACGTCTCCGTCGCCTGTGATCAGATACGTCTCCGTCGCCTGTGATCAGATACGTCTCCGTCGCCTGTGATCAGATACGTCTCCGTCGCCTGTGATCAGATACGTCTCCGTCGCCTGTGATCAGCTGCGTCTCCGTCGCCTGTGATCTGGTACGTCTCCGTCGCCTGTGGTCAGGTACGTCTCCGTCGCCTGTGGTCAGGTACGTCTCCGTCGCCTGTGGTCAGGTACGTCTCTGTCGCCTGTGGTCAGGTACGTCTCTGTCGCCTGTGGTCAGGTACGTCTCTGTCGCCTGTGGTCAGGTACGTCTCTGTCGCCTGTGGTCAGGTACGTCCCTGTCGCCTGTGATCAGGTACGTCCCTGTCGCCTGTGATCAGGTACGTCCCTGTCGCCTGTGGTCGGGTACGTCTCTGTCGCCTGTGGTCAGGTACGTCTCTATCGCCTGTGGTCAGGTACGTCTCTATCGCCTGTGGTCAGGTACGTCTCTATCGCCTGTGATCAGGTACGTCTCTATCGCCTGTGGTCAGACTCCAATTTTGAGGGCTTGAAACTTGTGATGTGACTTTTACATGAACGTGTGATGACTTGTCGGACATTTGACTCAAACATGAGGATTTAGATATGACAATGGTGACTGGGCGAGTATGCTATGACTCAGACATAATGTCATTAAACTCGTTCTTAGCCTCTTTGACTGAGTCATGACCTTTGACTATATAGGCCAATATGGGACAAAGTCAACAGTAAATCTCAAGTCTTGGCTGTAAAGTCCAACGTCGAGACCAACAGGTCGAGATCAATAAGTCAACTTGCACACTAAAGTTCAAGTCTTAAGTTTTATCCCAAATAAGAACTACAATTTTACAGTAAACAATCCCAAAACAAGACAAACTGGTTTGATCCCTAAATCAACACCAACAAGTTCCAATCCAGAATCCGACTCAGAAATGGTTTATTGCCAAGTAGGTTTGCACAGGAATTTGACTGATGGTGGTTAAAAAGTCCGAAGTCAACACCAACAAGTTTCAAGTCAACAGGTTCCAAGTCCTAAACTTGTTTTGGGTTCTAAACAAGTCATTATTATTATTAGGAACTTATAATGACATTCTTAATAATAATTAATAACTAAAGATATCATTTAAACAGGCGCGTTATGTTAGTTTTGAAGTGTTCAAGACTTGAGGTTTGTCCAAGTCCACAACACCATTAGTGATCCTCTACAGATTGAAGTTTATTGTACCGTATCCATAAATTGTTGTTGAGTGTTGAGTTGTTGAGTGTTGAGTGTCTGTCCACCAACACATCCTCAGGTAGAGTCAGAGTCAAAAACTGGCTTTCTGAGTCTTCTTTGTGTCTCTGTTTCGTAGACTGTGTGGCAGGAAATTGAAAAGCAGCGTGATCACCAGCCGAAGCAACATGATGACCATCAAATTTAACTCTGACTCGTCCTACGTTGACCAGGGCTTCACCGCCGAGTACGAAGCCTTTGTCCCAACTAATCGTAAGACTGGTTTATTAAAACTCAATTTCTTCTGTTTTAACCCAATAACAATTCTGTGCGCTTTCTCGGGCATGCCTTCAGCTTAGAGATTGATTCCCTTCCTTTGTGTCGATTTTACTGTTTGATGTCGTTGATCAGCTTGTCCTGGGAGGTTCCAGTGCACCAACAACCTGTGCATCAACCAGACTCTGCAGTGCGACGGCTGGAACGACTGTGGAGACGGCAGCGATGAGGACAACTGCAGTGAGTCCAAACCGCCGACTGTGGACGCATTTAGTTTTATCTACACGTAAATCAAACATATGTGAACAGCTTTCAGCCACATCTCACATCCTGCTGCTGTAAACTGATGAAAAGTGAGCAGCTGTTAAAGGAAGTGACTGATGAAACTATATACTGTATTTGTGTTTGTAAAGAATGACCTCTGCAGTAGGAACCAATGGGCTTGGAACTGAGAGACACAGACAGGAAGTCAGACGGTATTGAGAGACAAGCTAACACATTGTTGTTTGTTTATGTTTTGTGTGTCGGTGCAGCGTGCGAGGCGTCTCAGATGAAGTGTAAAAATGGCCGCTGTAAACCCAAGTTCTGGGAGTGCGATGGGTTCGACGACTGCGGAGACAAAACCGATGAGGAGAACTGTGGTGGGTTGAAATAAAATGACTGCTGATAATCCTCCAGATGGAAAGATATTTATGCACAAATCCATAGAAAACTGAGCATCTCACTGTTGGAGATGTTTCTCTTTCTTTGTAGTAAAATGCAAACCAGGAGAGTTTTCCTGCAGAAACAACCGCTGCATCCCGGAGACGTTAAAGTGTAATGGAGAGGACGACTGCTCGGACGGATCGGATGAGTCCACATGTGCGAAATGTAAGAGACGACTCTTTACTCTAATCAATGCTTCACTGCTCTGATTGGCTCGTGAGTGACAAAAACGCCCACTTCTTCTTCTTCTCTACTTTCTCAATGCGCTGTACTTCATCGTAAGGACACACATGACAGCAGGAAACCAAGATGAGCTTTATGGTATGACACGTCCAATTATGAGGACATTTGGACGTTCATGATGGCAGTTCAGATGCACATAAATAGAAATGCATGTGAATTTCTACATAACCTCCTCACCTACGACAAAAAGGGCAACAATAGCTGAGGCAGCTTCTTCCCTTTTTAAAGCTCCATATATATGCAGTCTATGATTTTAACTGAGACATTAGTAATCTCCAAGCTTGGTGACATCACTGTGACATCATCAGGACATTTTCATTGGAAGATTTTCACAAGGACTCACCAGAATAAGGAGATACAACTTTATGTGTCAGAGTGATGGAGTGACCCTTTAAACACACTAGTACTGCATCAGTGAAACCAGTGTTAGTTTCTTCATTAGTAGCAGTAGTAGCAGTAGTATTAGTATTGGTAGTATTAGTATTGGTAGTAGTAGTAGTAGCAGTAGTATTAGTAGCAGTAGTAGCAGTAGTATTAGCAGCAGTAGTATTAGCAGCAGTAGTATTAGTAGCAGTAGTAGTATTATTAGTAGTAGTATTAGTAGTATTAGTAGCAGTAGCAGTAGTAGTAGCAGTAGTATTAGTATTAGTAGCAATAGTATTAGTAGCAGTAGTATTAGTAGCAGTAGTATTAGTAGCAGTAGTAGCAGTAGTATTAGTAGTAGCAGTAGTAGCAGTATTAGTAGCAATAGTATTAGTAGCAATAGTATTAGTAGCAGTAGTATTAGTAGCAGTAGCAGTATTAGTAGCAGTAGTAGTAGTAGCAGTATTAGTAGCAGTAGTAGTATTAGTAGCAGTAGTAGTAGTAGCAGTATTAGTAGCAGTAGTAGTGTGAGTACTGACACTGTGTCTGCTGTCGTTCAGCTCTGGTGTTGCAGCAGTGTTCAGAGTTCACCTTCCGCTGCAGGGACGGACGCTGCATCAGTAAACTGAACCCCGAGTGTGACGGCGAGCGGGACTGTGAGGACGGCTCTGATGAGGACGACTGCCGTACGTTAGTTAGCACGCACACACACGCACACACTGACATTTGTGTCGTTTAGTAGTTATTTCTGTGTCTCCATGTTTGTATTTGTGTGTTCTTCAGAGTGCGGGACGAAGCCGTACCGGAGCTCTCGTATCGTCGGCGGTCAGGCGTCCCGGGAGGGCGAGTGGCCGTGGCAGGTCAGCCTCCACATCAGAGGCACCGGTCACGTGTGCGGAGCGTCCATGTTGAATAACCGCTGGATGCTGACCGCCGCTCACTGCGTCCAGGACAACGGACCAAACAAGTAGGAGCTCAACGACACAGAGAAGTCCAGCAGAACACATGTTGACAGGAAACCGGCTCTTTAGAAGCCTCTCATCATCGCTGATGAGTGCAAACCAACACATACACTATACTGAACCCAGAGCAGTCACGTTCCTCTCTGTGGTCTTGATGTTCTCTGTAACATGAAGTTCTGCTCCTCTAATAGAACCACCATGATCGAAGTAGAGAGAACTAGAACATGTCTTTAGTGCAGAACAACAGTTATGATGACATCAATCATTAGAAAGAAGATGATTTCTTTTGCAAAAGTTTGAAACAATATAATTTCTATATGCAACATGTTTCAAGTGTCTACAAGTGTTAATACTGGACCGGTTTAAAACACCGTCGTCCTCGTGAGTCACTGAGACACAGAAACCAGAGGAAGTAGAGAAGTTACCATTTAATAAGGCAAATGGGAACTACAGTGACCTCTGACCTCTGTGTGTGTGTTGACGCAGGTACTCCCAGGCGGACCAATGGGAGGTCTTGCTGGGTCTGAATGTGCAGAGTCAGACCAACGAGTGGACGGTGAGGAGGAACGTGAAGCGGATCGTCGCTCACCCCGACTACAACCCCTTCACCTACGACAACGACATCGCTGTGATGGAGCTGAACGCCGACGTCACCCTCAACCAGAACATCTGGCCCATCTGTCTGCCCTCCGCCACCTACGACTTCCCAGCAGGCCGAGAGGCGTGGATCACAGGCTGGGGGGCCACCAGAGAGGGAGGTGAGTGGACACTTCAATGCTTCTGCGACTCCAGACTAACCTTCTGTTTCTACTGTGAAGTCTGAAGAACAGCTCTGATCAAGTTAACTCCAGCTTGTTCTAGGCTGCTTTTATTGTGAAAGTCTTGACACTGAAACAGGAAGCTGTTCCTGTTCACATCTAGGCTTCCAAACTGTAGTTTTAGTCTAAAACATGTTCCTTAACATCTGATCGTCAGGCCGGGCTGCGACCGTGCTGCAGAAGGCGGAGGTTCGGATTATCAACAGCACGGTGTGTAAGAGTCTGATGGACGACGAGGTCACCGACAGGATGCTGTGTGCCGGCGTCCTCAAAGGAGGTGTGGACGCCTGTCAGGTAACATCACACAACAACAGGCATGAGATGGAAGCACTGCTGGAGAAAGATCACGATAATCTGTACTCACTCAAACCAAGCGTAGCCCACATTCACCTCATAGTGTTCAGACCAGGAGACAACATCTGGTTTTTTAAAGTGAAGTCAGTGCTTCATGTGTTAAAGCTGCATTCTCTCTAGTGTCCACCAGGGGGCGACTCCTCTGGTTGTATAGAAGTCTATGAGAAAATGACTCTACTTCTCTCTTGATTTATTACCTCAGTAAACATTGTAAACATGAGTTTATGGTCTCAATCTCTAGTTTCAAGTCTTCTTCAATACAGCATGATGTTCATTTAGTACATTATGGTCCATTTAGAGTCAAACAGACCATAAAGCAGGGGATGCTTTAGGGCGGGGCTACACAGTGATTGACAGGTTTCTACCATGGAGTTTTCCGGTCTGGAAGTTGTCTGTGTTTTCGTTTTACAACCAAATATCAAGATGGCCGACAGCTAAAAACCAAGATGGCGACCGCTATAAAGCAAGAACCCAGATGTCTTGTTCTTTCCCCGATCCAAAGACACCGTGTGACGTATCAAGAATCAAACTGTTGAATGGACCATCAATGAGATACTTAGAGAGTAACTCTACACTACAGTCAGTAGCTGACTTAGTAAATGAAATGTACACTCACTTTATTACAATGTGTTTTCATATGGTCCCAGTTTATAGTCTTTATTTCAGCAGAAGTTCCACTACATCTGTCCTCTAAAGATTCAACATATCTGTGACGTACCCCGGGACCATCAGGTTCACCCTTACCCCCCCCCCCCCCCCCTCTAATGTAAGGATACAGCAGCAGGCAGCAGTGGAGAGAAGGGTCGCTTCAATGACACATGGGGTCTAACGTGGGGAGTTTAGTTGCTCTTTAAAACCTGCCTCTTAGGACTAAACCCAAACCTTTGGGTAAAGCACTTCCTGTGCTCGGTCTCCTGCAGAGTTGAACCTGAAACTCTCCTCTCGACTCTCTCAGGGCGACTCCGGCGGCCCGCTGTCCGTCACCGGCCCCAGTGGGCGGGTCTTCCTGGCCGGCGTGGTGAGCTGGGGCGACGGCTGCGCTCGCAGGAACAAACCCGGCGTCTACACCCGAGTCACCAAATACCGCCGCTGGATCACGGAGCAGACGGGAGTGTAGAGCTGAACGAGACGGTTCCTCTCCATGTTCACGGCACAATCTGTCAATCAAACGTTCATTATAAGATCTTCTTACGTCTACAAATCATCTACAACTCAACACAGCAGAAGCTGAGAACTCCTGACTGTCCTTTCTTTAAGTCAATGAATCTGAGATCACAACCTGATCGTCTCCTTTTTATAGATATCATAGTAATAATATTAAGTGCGCTTTCTCCTGTTATAATGAAACGTAGAAGTTGAACTTGGAAGTTAAGATACTGATAATTAAATGTTAATGATAATTCATTAACATTTAAAACTGCCAACTTGATGGATTATTGTAATGTAACGACCCTTTCTTGGTGAATTAGCACCATTTATCATAATGTATGAATTATTAACTTTTGCTGAAACTAGTGGCTCAACAGCCAGAGAGTTCACAACCAAAGAATTGTTTTTATTAAAGCTTTAAAGCGTTTATTGAAGATTCAGAAGGCGTTAGTTAAAATATTTAACGCTGATTTAACAGGAAGTGGAACCAAAATAATGTGTATAAAGTATAGAAATAACAAGTTTGACGTGATGATCTTTAGATAGTAACATGTATGAATGAAGGTGTGATCTTTAGATAACACTTCTCTGGAAAGCTCCATGAGCTTCATTAATACTTAGAAAGGTGTAAATGTAAAGTGTGATGGCGTCGGGCAGCAGGGATATCCTCATGTTCATGTTTATTAATGTTCTCTGTGAAATAGTTTGTAGGAGTAAATAGTTTGTAATAGAAACACTTAAAGACCGTTTTGTAAATAATAAAAATATTCTCAGGGTTTAGATAATATACTCAGAACTACAGTTACAGACTCTGACTCGCTGAGTTCAACCGGTGAACGCTCTCAGGACAAAAGGTTCACGTCACTGAATCCGTCAGCTGACTTGCTTCTTCAAACACATTTAGAGGTTTGTTGTGATCATCTTGGACGTGATCCAGCCAACAGTCAACAAGGTGTGATGTGGAGGATCAGTGAAACTCATCCATGTCTGATGAACAGGTCCCGAGTTTCCCTGTGATCCAAACAGGGTTCCTCACTTCACCTAGAACAGAACCTTTAAAATGAACCAGCAGAGACACTCTCAGGTCTCGTGGAGGAGCTCCTCAGGGAACCGTGCTGGGTCCTCTGGGATTCCCACAACACGAGCTGATGTACCAGAGTTCATTAGTGTTTTTACCACATTGTCACTATTAGAATAACAGAGCATCTGCATATTTACAGGAACCCTCAACGGCTCCTGAGAGCTCTGATGCCCAACAGGCTGCTCTAGAGTCAGTGCTTTACAGAACAAAACCAACGGAACAGAAACCTCTAGGGTTGAAAAAAGTTAAGATTAAAGTCACATAAACCATTTTCTATGAATCAAATATCGGACTACGGTGCCAATAATGAATTATTGATGTGGATCAGTTTCAGAACTCATGATCATGATTGCTCTAGAAGCCTTTAGGCTACGTGAGACTTTTAGTTGTTCCACTGACGTCGGATGTTTGTCTTCTGTGTTTAAGGTTTGAGCCACTGTTCTGTTACATTTCTGTTTTTGTATTCATGTTTTCATGTTTTCATTCTTTTCTGCTGAATGTATTTATTTATACAGTCTTTCTAGTTATACGTGTAGTTTGGGTTGCAGGATAATTAAGCACTCTTAAAGATAGAGCAACATGATTCTTTGTAGTACGAACATTTTTCATTTAGTTTGGGGATTTAAACTCATTTTAAGATGAGACAGACGGACACAGGTTTAGGTGAATGTACAGAGTAGACAAATAGAAATATAGAAATGTTCTTTTAATGTTTCTCTCTTAACTGACAAATCTCAAAACACTCAGTGGTTCTGATCGTCTGTTCAGCTAGTGAAGGAGATCAGAGAATCCGTCTGGAGAACAAGGCGCGGCCTGCTGCACAGATTATGAGTTTTGATTTCAAACAGTTAATTACAGATACATATTATTTTCATAATTATAATTATTATAATTCACTGTTTATAATAAAATATTTGTTCTCCATGTGAGTCGTGTCGATCCAAAGAGTTTCTTTGTGTGATGAGTTGTTGTGTGTATATGGATTATGAGTTATTGTTGTAACTTAACTGCTAAAGCGAACATGTTTTTGCATTTGCAACCACAGAGCTTCTGCTGCATTTGCACCTCGACATCCGGTCTGTGATGTGAGACTCTACACTGAACAGAACGTCAGAGACGGTAGAATGCAGCCGCTTTCATCCGTAAACAGGAAATCTAGTTTCCTCTTTGTACGCTCGGAGGTTTCAAGCAGCTCTCAGCAGTTCTTACAAACTTTGCAGCAAAGATGAAGAACATCTTTCCAGGTTTTGCTCTCAAAAAACTCGGCATCTTTGTCGCAATCGTTGTGATTTTTATTCATAATGATGTTCTTGACAAGGATCTGAAGTGTAATTGTGAAAATAGAGATCTTGGCTGCTATTGCTACATGGCTATGCCATTTTTTATTTTACTTGCTTTACAACTGTGGACGGAGAAGATACTGAGCTTTACATGTGTCTGTAGAGAATGTGTCTGTGGAGAATGTGTCTGTAGAGAATGTGTCTGTAGAGAATGTGTCGGTAAAGAATGTTGTGGGGATTTTTGTTGTCGCACATTACCAAAGCTTGTGAAGGCAGGTTTGGTAGGTCTGCTGTGGGTCGTATCCGTGTTAATCGATGGAGACTGGTACGTCTGCTGTAGGGACAATAGAAAGTTGGCCTGCAAAAAAGAAACAAACCGCACAGCTGAGGAACAGACGGCCTTCGCTGAACTGAAAATCCACTCCTGGGTGAGTTTTTGTCTTTTATCACATCATGGGAGTGTTCTTCCATCAGTCTGAGTTATTTGCTCTCATAACGTATAGTAACGTATAGTAGTGTATAGTAGTGTATAGTGACGTAACGCATAGTAGCGCGTAGTAAGTTACTATGTGTTACTATAACATATAGTAATACTATATAGTATACTATAACATATAGTAACATATAGTATCTGTACAAAGTAATGTTCTACACGAGGCTCAGAGATGATTTTATCTTGTATCTGTCTATGAAGAATATCTTGAGCGTTTACAGTCTTGTGCTGTTGAGACGATTCTCTCACGGTGACGTGATGATATGAACCAATAACTCTGGAGATGAACACATAATTCTACTCCACCGTTGAAGAGACGCCCCGCTGCACTCGTCAGTTTAGACATTTTGATCTATTTCTCTTCCAGAACTCGTCTTCTTTCAGACCAGAAGAAATAAAACATTTATTTTACTACTTTATTGATTTACGTCTAAAGATTTCTACTAAATTCACCAAAAGTTACCATTAGATAATACCTCATTTGCATATTCAAACATAACAGTTCAGAAATCTTGTAACACAATAAAGAATAGTCTTAATGTGAGTACTGAGCTGGTGAAGCTTCATGGTCATATATATTCATATTGTTACCTTGTTCACCTGTAGTGTGTCTCCTTAATGAGAAGACTGAAGCAGAAGCGTTCGTGTTAATGCAGAATGCTGAATCAGCGTTGTGTCTGCAGAGTGCATCAAGAACACAGAGAAACGTACTCTGTGGGAAGTGACTCATACTGTATATTTGGTGCGTTACAAGTTTAAAAAGAGAAACTGTGATCTTAAGGTAACGCAGTGAGATGCTTTATTGCAGACACGGCTGTTTCTGGGAATCTATAACCATCTCTGTTTCCTCTCTTTCAGGTTATCGGCATGTCTATACTCTGTGGTATCCTTGTAGTGGCTGTCATCATGTCATGTTTGGAAAAGATGAAACGCTTAAATGACAAAGAAAATCTGTACAACAAACTTCGTTTTGACGAGGAGGAAAATGTTCTGAAAGAGATTTTGACAACAGCAGCAAAAGAAAAGTTGGAGAAAGAAATCAAGGGGAAACTCCGTGGTGAAGTGTGGTGGAAAAACGTGATTGCAGTTCCAGATGCACCTACTGGAGCAGCAAACCAGGTAAAGAACCAACAACTCCTGTTGGCGCCATGTTGAGCTTCATGTGTCTTTGTCATTTCATCTGGATTTTAGAGGCTTTAGCGCTCCTTCACTTTCATCCACAATGAAATATGTCCTTTATGTTTCCTTTATGAAAAGTCTCTCAGCGTGAAACTGTTTGTAGGACAGAATTCATCTGAGAGAACAGAACGAGAGGTGAATCATCCGTCTGTGGGTTACACGTTCTCTTTAGACTTTTAGCATCGCCACCAACACTACCGTAACACTATAATAATAATAACTAATGATGATGATGGAAGTCGTGTGGATCAGCTGTGACTGACATGTGATGAGTACAGACGCCACCAGAGGTCGCTGCTCCATCACTTCTCACTGATGTATAATATAATATATTAACCAGATCAATGTATCACACTGTGAGTGACAGGCAACAGGCCGACATGTAACATCCAGGTCACTCTGAGCAGATGTTGGAAGTGAAAGCTGGTGTGTAGATGGTGTCAGTCAGGTTCTGGGAAAAGGAGGGAAAGAAGTGGAGAGTCTCAACAGCAGCCAACATGAAGCAGATCAACCTCACTGCTGCTCTGCTGTCTGACGGAGATCAGAGCCTTCAGGTTCAACACCTGCTGAACCTGCTGCACCTGCTGCACGACTGAACGCAGACGAGTGGACGCTGATAGAGCATGACCATGACATGTGACCATGACACCATGGTCACATGGTGTATAGAGGGAATGTTCAGGTGTCTGCTCACCTTTTGTCCATGTTTGTTCTCCTGTAGACAAGATTTGATATTGTGTGTCCTCTGACTCTTGGTGTATTTTGTTATAATATCACTATTATTATTATTATTATTATTATGACTCTGTTTTCATGTAACTCCATTTGACTTTCACTTTAAATTGTGTTTCTCTCAACAGGTGCATCCTCTTTTGAATTGGAGACCAGGTCCATCAGGCGTGGATGTACAACATCGTGCTGAGACTCTTGATGATCACCTTTAATCAGTAATCATTATGTTAATCATCAGACATGGACTTTCCTCTTTGTAATGACAATAGAAACATTATCTTGTAAGATGATTTATATTTTCTGCTTTCTGCTCCCAGTGCTCTGCTCAACCTAATCATGTGCTATAATAACATTTAGATTTTCATCAGTTAGCTTTTGCTTTCACAGCTAATAGTAAGAAGTTAGCATGCTAACGTTCTGAGTTCATCTGTGTCTCTCCTTCATAAACTCTCAGATGTGTGACGTTGTAGCAGTTTCATTTCTCCAAACAAGACACTGAAGAAGAGAGTAGAAACTCTACCCAGCTTATATATATATATATATATATATATATATATATATATATATATATATATATATATATATATATATATATATATATATATATATATATATATATATATATATATATATATATATATATATATATATATATATATATATATATATATATATATATATATATATATATATATATATATATATATATATATATATATATATATATATATATATACACAGCCTTTGTGTACTCATCCAGACTGTTGGTAGCAGTCCTGAAGACATCCCAGTCTGTGCAGTCTAAACACGCCCGAGGATCTTCCATAGCTTCACTGGTCCACTTCTTGAATTTCCTCACCACAGGTTTACAGAGCTTGAGTTTCTGCCTCTAAGCAGGAATCAGATGGACCATGACGTGGTCAGAGAGTCCCAATGCAGCACGAGTTGATTGTGGTGTAGCAGTGATCTAGGATGTTCTCCTCTCTGGTAGGGCATTTAATAAACTGTCTGTGTTTGGGGAGTTCATGGCTGAGGTTTCCTTTCAGGGTCAAGTCACCAAGGACAAAAACTAAAGAGTCCGGGTTGGTCCGCTCCACACACCGTATCTGTTCGGCGAGTGTCCGCTGTGCTTCCTGCACGTTGCTCTGCGGCAGCGTGTAAACACCGACCAGAATGAATGAAGCGAACTCACGGGGGAGTAAAAGGGACTATGTCCACTTCTTATAAACAATCTATAACTCCTATTTATTTTTCAGTTGGCCCCTCACTTCTAAATCCCTTCTGTTGAAACATCTTCATTTCATTTTGTGTTTGAGGGAACACTAACATTAGGGAACAGTCGCTAATGCTAAAGTAGCTCCTCAGGGATTGAAGCTGTCGTTGTTTCATTTTGCCAATCAAACCGCTGACATCAGTTCAGATTGTCAGGACTCTGGCTGTTAGTAGTTGTTTTGTTGTAATTTATTGGCTTATTGTTGTTGGGAAGATTAAGCTAAGATGGCTAACGTGTGTTAGCGTTAGTTGTCACTTGTTGCCACGGTAAATATTACTGTATTGTGCAGCCGGATGGAGATCAGTCAGACAGAGTCGGAGGACGCTGAGACTCAGGGATTATTTAACGTTACCGGAACTCAAACTCTTCACTAACCGGCAACTTGATGGCTGACGACACACCTCTGATACCACATGACACCAATGCCATCATACTATTGGCTCACCAGCCTCGTTAGAAGTGGGAACCAAACGTCAGATATCTTCAACACACATAAACAAAACATTCATTTTGGAGCCGTCAAAATGTTTTAAATGATTAATTAACGATCACAATATTTCTTCAGGGTATAAAATAAAGATATCATCTATCTTCAGAGGAAAAGAGATCATTTTATTTGCAACCTTTATTAAAGTAACAACTACAGACACAAAACCACCACAAAGAGAAAACACAAGATGCTCTTCCTCTGTTTGTAGACAGACCTTCAGTTAAACTGTATAACTATGGAAGTATTGATGAGACCAACAGCTTTTCAGACTGTTAATCGGTTATAAACAGTATGAATCAAGCAGCTAAATATGCTACTGTACGTTAGCAGTTATTAGTGTGTGGAGGTTTGTTTGGTTCTACATCAAATACGTTAAATAACCAACAAATATGATGTTTGCAGACTTTGTGAAAAGCTGCTGAATTACTCTACAACCATCAGAGGTCACTAGAGGGTGCTGCTGCATCACGGTTTCTCCTGCAGTCTTTATGAAAACAGATGTTTCCTCTTCTAAGACTCCACGTGTCTCATTCCTGGATTTACTCGTTACGTTACAGATTAAAAGTCCTGAGAATATGAGATATGACTCTCATCACATTAGATTTGATGTTAGAAAATACCACAATTTATGAGTAATTATTGAATTATAAAATGTTTTTTGTTTTTTTCCCAGACAGAGCCGACAAGAGGACAACAACCAGCTGAGGCTCTTTAATCTGTTTCTGCAGAAATAACTTTCATTTTTTATATTTTCTGTATGAAACCTTTAACTCTTCAACATGATGATGTCATCTTTATACTTTTTATCTGAAGTTAAAGGAAGATATTTCTAAAAGAGAAAGAGTTTCAGATTCATTGTTTTCAGTTGTTTTTGTTTCACTGCATTTATTCAGATGAAACACAAAGTTATTGTAAAAGACAACGTTCACATACTGTATGAGAAACTGAATTAATAAATCTTTCATATGAGCTTAAAAAAAGTGATTCAATTTATCAATTATCTAAATTGTTGTTGATTCATTTTCTTTCAATTGACAAAATAAAAATTCATTGCTTCAGTTCTTCTTTTCGTGAAAATGTAACAAACATCCACATCAGCTGCAGCCATCTTGGTAGTTTGGTAGGGTCCCGTACGGCAGGAACTTTATTTTGAAAAGATTGTTTATATAACGAGCAGAACACGTGATGCTGGACTTTTGTAGGAAAACACACGAAAAATGAGGCGTAACTTCCAAAACGTGAGACATCACGGGTTCTTGTTGTATTGTCTGTCTCTTCTTCACTCGTTCATCACTTCCTTTAATCTTCCTGTACGCTCACATCCATCAGCCGCTCTTCTTCTTCTCTTCTTCTTCTCTTTCATTTGTTCATTTCGCTTCATGTCCCAACATATCCCACTTTGTCTCCACTGTGTCCCACCGTGTTCCAACCAGTGGTGGTCCGTCAGGGCCTGCAAAGCCTTCTCTGCTGGCCTAAACAGAATCACAAAGTTATATCTATTTTATAATTTAATCATTGTTCTTAAATACACTACATATATTATAATTCATATAAATATTTTCCCATTATCTTATGTTCTCATTGCACAGCTCCTGTCTTCCTCAGTTGCTCTGCTTCCAGCAGCTTGTTTTAAGTAGAGCTTTTATCCAATCAGATCTCACCTCTGTGTCTCCAGGTAAGAACAGAGGCCTGCAGACTCTCACCTGCAGCCAGTGCAGATTAAAGTGAATGGGGACGATGTTGTTGATTGTCATAGTGTTCAACCAATCAGATCTTTAGTCTGACATGTTGGGCGTATTCTTTGACGTGTCAGAGCTGCTAGCTGGCCTACAAGTACGTCAGCATTACGTGCAGCTCATGTCCAGGTGCAGCTCTGCAGTGAGGTGCAGCGCGTGCTGTGATTGGTCAGTGGGCGAGCACGTGACTATCGTGAAACAAAACCTAAGCAGAGGCTTAGTCGGGTAGTGAATCACATCACGTGTGCAGCTCAGCCAATCAAATATGGGCATTCTGACCAGAGTGAGATGTACCACACACTATGACACAGGGGGCTGAGACGAGGAAAGACACTGCAGAGCAGTACATTCACTGTCCTAGTGAAAGTAAAAGAGACGATCTCTTTGAGCCACAGCTTGTCATTAAGGAATGATGGTGGGTCCCGCAGCCAGACCAGCTGAGAACCACTGTCCTCCATGAGCGCAGAAAACATTATGTTGTCCTGAATTTAAGCTTCTGCATTTTTCAAATGCTCTAGTATTATTCAAATGTACTGTTCGGTTCGTAAGCCTCGTACCGAACGGTTTAATATGAAGACGTACATAGTTACAGACTTAAAAACGAATAATAGCTGTGGCGCCATCATGTGATTATAAGGTGGTATTTCAGCTGCAGGACAACAGTGAAGGCCCAGGTATAAAATGCACGGCCAGCCACTGGTTCCAACATATCCCACCGTGTCGAACTGTGTCCCACCATGTCTCCACCGTGTCCAACTGTGTTCCACCGTGTCTTCACCGTGTCTCCACCGTGTTCAAACATATCCCACCGTGTCGAACCGTGTCCCAACTGTGTCCCACCATGTCTCCACCGTGTCCAACTGTGTTCCACCGTGTATTCACCGTGTCTCCACCGTGTCTCCACCGTGTTCAAACATATCCCACCGTGTCGAACCGTGTCCCAACTGTGTCCCACCATGTCTCCACCGTGTCCAACTGTGTCCCACCGTGTCTTCACCGTGTTCCACCATGTGTCCAACTGTGTCCCACCATGTCTCCACCGTGTCCAACTGTGTCCCACTGTGTCTCCACCGTGTTCCACCGTGTCAACCGTGTCCCACCGTGTCAACCGTCTTCACCGTGTCCAACTGTGTCCCACCATGTCTCCACTGTGTCTTCACCGTGTCCCACTGTGTCTTCACCGTGTTCCACCATGTCTCCACCGTGTCCCACCAATTTCCCACCATGTCTCCACCGTGTCTCCACCATGTCCCACCGTGACTCCACCGTGTCTCCACCATGTCCTACCAATTTCCCACCATGACACCACCGTGTCCCAACGTCACCCCACCGTGTCCCACCATGTCTCCACCGTGTCCCACCGTGTCCAAAATGTCCCACCAAGTCCCACCATGACTCCACTGTGTCCCAACGTCACCCTACCGTGTCCCATCATGTCCCAGCGTCACACAGACGACAGTGTAAACGTGTCATTAGCAGATGAACCAGTATTTCAGTAGTGAGTCTTCAGAGGGCCATTTCCCACCGCAGAGCTGGATCTCCATAGCAACTAATAAAACAACGACACAGAGCTGCGTCTGCTGTACTTCACTCACATCGGATCCATCCAGTCGTTCTGCCTTTTACTGTTCATGAGGGAAATTAAGCTGCTCACACCGAGAACACAGATCCAGAGCCTCGTAGGGAAACACAGAGAGTCCAAACAGGAAGTAGTTAGAGACACGAGAGGATCCATCGATAAAAAGAAGCTCTGAGAAGTCAATGATGAACTAAAGCGGAATGTAACGCAGTACATCTACTCCTTCAGTACACATTCAGGGTACTTGTACTTTGCATTTTACTTCACCACATCTCAGAGGTACATATTGTACTTTATACTCTACTACACCTCAGAGGTACATGTACTTTATACTGTACTACATCTCAGAGGTACATATAGTACTTTATACTGTACTACATCTCAGAGGTACATATAGTACTTTATACTGTACTACATCTCAGAGGTACATATAGTACTTTATACTGTACTACATCTCAGAGGTACATATTGTACTTTATACTGTACTACATATCAGAGGTACATATAGTACTTTATACTGTACTACATCTCAGAGGTACATATTGTACTTTATACTGTACTACATATCAGAGGTACATATAGTACTTTATACTGTACTACACCTCAGAGGTACATGTACTTTATACTGTACTACATCTCAGAGGTACATATAGTACTTTATACTGTACTACACCTCAGAGGTACATATAGTACTTTATACTGTACTACACCTCAGAGGTACATATAGTACTTTATACTGTACTACATCTCAGAGGTACATGTTGTACTTTATACTGTACTACATCTCAGAGGTACATGTTGTACTTTTACTCCAGTAATTAATAAGTGATTGATGGAGTTGGATGTGTTGACAGCATTGAAGAACTAGGACTAGGAACTAGGAGACGAAGGAGACGAGGGACAAGCCTCGTGTCCTTTTGTTATTATATAAAAAATATATTCAGCTTGAAACATAAACTATTAAATCAACCAAAATCCTTTAACAACAAGTGATATCAGTAAAGTGAAATGATGAATAAACAGATATATGGTGTGATGGTGTTTTCCTTCCTCTACGTTGTTGTTCTACGTTTGACGACTAAATCACAAAATAATCTCATGAGCATCTCTAATGTTTCAGGACCGAATGAAAAGACGAGCAGATCGACTGGAACAACGCGGTGAGACACTAACGCTGCCGCTAAAGTTCCCCCACAGAGAGATTATGTGCTCGTCTCCTAAGGACGACTCCAACGAAGCGGTGTGTGTCTCTTCTGCTGATTGTGTTTCTATGGCGCTGGCTAACAGTGCTAGCAGGTTAGCCTCCCCGACTGAGTCCCAGTAGGATCGTTCACGCTGCTGTTCATCTGACAGCCAGAGGGGAAAAAGACGTGAAACATTAGTTTATACAGCCCCACTGTGAACACACACACACACACACACACACACACACACACACACACACACACACACACACACATGCACACACATGCACACATGCACACACACACACACACACACACACACACGCACACACGCACACATGCACACACGCACACATGCACACACATGCACACACACACACACACACACACACACACACACGCACACACGCACACATGCACACACATGCACACACACACACACACATGCACACACGCACATGCACACACACACACATGCACACACGCACGTGCACACACGCACACATGCACACACGCACATGCACACACACACACACACACATGCACACACGCACACACACACACGCGCACACACACACACACACACCTACACCTGCACACATGCAGACACACACGATGTTGGAGCCTATGGCGTGCAGTCTAAAGGGGACCCATAACCTTGGATGAGGGGAATAGAAAGTGTGTGTGTGTGTGTGTGTGTGTGTGTGTGTGTGTGTGTGGTAATGAGAGAGTGGGTGGGTGCAGTAAAAAAGGAAGTGGCGGAGAAGAAGAAGACAGAAGTGAAGACAAGACGACAGAAAGCAACAGATGAGAGAAAAGGAAGAAGAGACGAGAGACCAGGACTGAGAAGAAGAAGAAGAAGAAGAAGAAGGAGACGGGGACGGGAGGGAGACACGAAGAGGTGAGGAAGAGCTCAGGAGACGAAGACTTGGTCACCTGAAAGAGAACTTTGAATGGACAGACAGCTTTTTGGGAGGTTAATATTTTGGGTTTTATTCTCCAGAATGCCGTCAACTCTTTATCGATGTGAAAATAATATTGTTTTGTAATAACCAGATATGGAAGAAGTATTTAGACATAAGTTATATTGCAAATTACAGCATAACTTCAAGTACATGTGAGGTATGAATGAAATACTTCCTGGGTATTTCTAAAACAACTTTGTGTTGAAGTATCTTTAACATCACAGAGTACCTGAGTACAGTAATAGTATTACTACGTAACAAAGGGGGAGATCAGCTGTGTTGGTAGTTAAATAAGTATAATTTATTGTAAACGTACAACTTATTTACAAAAACATGTAAATTACAATGTAGAAAGTTATTTTTCTTCTTTTAAATACGGAGTACTGATCGTTATTATTCTACACTGACTCAAAGACAAATCCTGCATCACAGTTTATTGATCATACTAGTAAGAGAGTAGTACACACTACAGTACTGTATCATTACAAATATTAAATGAAGTAAAAGTAGTCGTTATGCAGCAGAATCAACCCGGTCAGTGTTGTATTTATATTTCCAGATGTTGAGCAGACAATTTAAATTATAGTGACGAATCTTTATTTATTAGTTCATATGTTTAAATGTTATTCTGCATAGTAACCAGGTTCTACAGTTACTAGTCAGCTCTAATATTACAGAACAGTAGTTTATATAAATAGATGAAGATCAGACCGGCTCAGAGTAGATTTTGTTGTATTTTTATTTTATTGCTGACAGACCTCCCCCACCCCCTTTTGCTTGTTTTCCAAAATAAAAGCCCACAACTCTTACTGTGTTAACAGGAAACTAGGGATGGATTTATATTTTCAAAATGAAAGCCCTGGAAGGTGACTGTATCTTAACATCAGGATGAGGTTTGGTTGTTTTGTTGTTGTTCCTCAAAATAAAAGCTCCCAACTCAAACTGTATGTTAGCAGAAAGTTCAGGATAAGGATTATTTTTCAAAATAAAAGCCCCTAACAATAATTATATCAACAGGAAACTAGGAATGGACCAAGATGAACCTTTAAATAAAAGCCTCAGAGGGTCATAACAGGGACATCAGGACAAGGCTATGTTTTTTTCAAAACAAAAGCCGCAGAGTAGCCCAACTAGATCTCAACAGAAAGCTCAGTATGAGACTTATTTTTCAAAATAAAACCCCCCAACAGTCACTGTATGTTACCCAGAAACTAGGTATGCACCTAGTTTTTCAAAATAAAAACTGGTCATAGTTCTACACTTGGCAGGCTTCAGACCTCAGCTGATGTTTAACGAGTGAGTTCAGATTCACCAAAGTCACACAGTATGTTCTGAAAGGTGAAATGACTGTTTTAATGAAAGGAGTCTCGTGTCTTCGTAGAGAGCGTAGATAACTTATGTTCCCCGTCAGAAAGGTAAAGAGGTCCACAGCAGTACATTACTTTGCTCCGTCTGCTGTAGTAAGACTCTGACTATGTACAAGTACAAGTACTTCACACACACACACACACACACACACACTTCTAAACATCACTACTACCTCATTTAAATGATTTTAAATGCAAATACTTATATTACAATAACATAATATATGTATTCACTTTCACTTTAGATATATTTTGATGCTGGTCTTTTTGTACTTTTACTGAAGTAAGATTTTAAATGCAGGACTTCTACTTGTAACAGAGTATTTCTACATTGTGGTACTGTTACTTTTACTGAAGTAGATCTGAGTACTTCTTCTGCTAACGTTAGCTGAAAGTCTGATAAATTACCAACCGGTTCTGGTTTCCACACAGCGTGGATGTTTAGTCCTGAACAGGCTCTTCTCATGTGAAGCAGAGTGAGCTACCAATGTGCTAACACATCGGGGGGGTTAAAAAAGGACAGAGATTGAAAAGCGCATTGAAAAGCACCGTTGGAGGTGTGAAGTTGAGTCACTCTGTGTGATTATATATTGTTTGATATTTCCTTCACATTCATGTTTGTTCTTAAACTTCTCTGCATGTTTGCTGCTGTTTATCGTGTGTTGTATGATTTGAACATGAATGATTCATGAGCAGCTGCTGTCGGTGTGTTAATAATCAACGCCTGGAGCATCTCTCTTCCTCTCTTTTTTATTATCTATCCATCTTTTCATTCGCTCTCTGACTCATATTCTCTCTCTCTCTCTCTGTACCTGAGCGCCTTGACTCAGGGTAAGAACGCTACAACAGGACAAGTCTGTTCCTGCTGCTTCTCCTTCACCTCATAGTTCCACTTTCTTTCCTTCACTCTCACTTTTTCTCTCCATTCGATCGTTTGTTTTTGCTGCTGGTTTGTCAGCAAATCACTGATTTAAAGAAGAGACAGAGGAAACAGATCGCTCTTCTCATTCACCAGTTAGTTAGTTAGTTAGTTATGTTCCAGTATCATAGCAGGATTTCCACCTCATGGCTGTCACATTACTGGTAAGCCTGATCGATACTCTGAACATTTGCTGACAGATATTTTATGATTTATTCTTTTAATCTAATCTCTTGTTATGTTCTGTTTTGTCTCATTGGATCTGAAAATGTGGTGCTCTGTAGAAATATGTGTATAATTCAGTGCAGCGAGCAGAACGTATGAGTTATAATTAAAATGATGATCTGCAGTAAAGGTCTACAGCGCCCCCTAGAGGCTGCAGGGTTTGTTAAAGCCAGAGACAGTACTGATGAATTGACCTCGTAAAGGTAGAGACATTTCATACATCTGTAGATAAACGTCCGTGGAGGAGGTCATGATGTTTTTTTTGGGATCCGTCTTTGTTCGTTGCTGGAGAACAAAAGAACGTTGCTCATTCAATAACAAACAAGCAACGACCGCTAAGTGACGAAGGAGACTTCCCGGTTCTAAACTGAGTCCAGTAGTTTCTGGTGTTTATCAAGTCTACAGACCTTTCTAGAGTTCAACAAGTTCAGATTTCGAAACTCAGCAGGATACATAACATCCAACACAGTCTCCCTGAGGTTTGTTAGTCACCGAATGCAGTGAGGTTTAGACAACAAAACTACTTATTTAGGTTTAAACAACTAAACTAATTAGTTGGGTTTAAACAACTAAACTACTTAGTTGGGTTTAAACAACTAAACTACTTAGTTAGGTTTAAACAACTAAACTACTTAGGTTTAGACAACAAAACTACTTAGTTAGGTTTAAACAACTAAACTACTTAGTTAGGTTTAAACAACTAAACTACTTATTTAGGTTTAAACAACTAAACTACTTAGTTAGGTTTAAACAACTAAACTACTTAGTTGGGTTTAAACAACTAAACGACTTAGTTAGGTTTAAACAACTAAACTACTTAGTTAGGTTTAAACAACTAAACTACTTAGTTAGGTTTAAACAACTAAACTACTTAGTTAGGTTTAGACAACAAAACTACTTAGTTAGGTTTAGACAACAAAACTACTTAGTTGGGTTTAAACAACTAAACTACTTTGTTAGGTTTAAACAACAAAACTACTTTGTTAGGTTTAGACAACTAAACTACTTAGTTAAGTTTAGACAACAAAACTACTTAGTTAGGTTTAAACAATAAAACTACTTAGTTAGGTTTAGACAACAAAACTACTTAGTTAGGTTCAAACAACTAAACTACTTATTTAGGTTTAAACAACAAAACTACTTAGTTAGGTTTAGACAACTAAACTACTTAGTTAAGTTTAGACAACAAAACTACTTAGTTAGGTTCAGATAACTAAACTACTTCGTTAGGTTTAAACAACTAAACTACTTAGTTAGGTTTAGACAACAAAACGACTTAGTTAGGTTTAAACAACAAAACTACTTAGTTAGGTTTAGACAACTAAACTACTTAGTTAAGTTTAGACAACAAAACTACTTAGTTAGGTTCAGATAACTAAACTACTTATTTAGGTTTAAACAACTAAACTACTTAGTTGGGTTTAAACAACTAAACTACTTAGTTAGGTTTAAACAACTAAACTACTTAGTTAGGTTTAGACAACAAAACGACTTAGTTAGGTTTAAACAACTAAACTACTTATTTAGGTTTAAACAACTAAACTACTTAGTTAGGTTTAAACAACTAAACTACTTAGTTGGGTTTAAACAACTAAACTACTTAGTTGGGTTTAAACAACTGAACTACTTAGTTAGGTTTAAACAACTAAACTACTTAGTTAGGTTTAGACAACAAAACTACTTAGTTAGGTTTAGACAACAAAACTACTTAGTTGGGTTTAAACAACTAAACTACTTATTTAGGTTTAAACAACAAAACTACTTTGTTAGGTTTAGACAACTAAACTACTTAGTTAAGTTTAGACAACAAAACTACTTAGTTAGGTTTAAACAATAAAACTACTTAGTTAGGTTTAGACAACAAAACTACTTAGTTAGGTTCAAACAACTAAACTACTTATTTAGGTTTAAACAACAAAACTACTTAGTTAGGTTTAGACAACTAAACTACTTAGTTAAGTTTAGACAACAAAACTACTTAGTTAGGTTTAGACAACTAAACTACTTAGTTAAGTTTAGACAACAAAACTACTTAGTTAGGTTCAGATAACTAAACTACTTCGTTAGGTTTAAACAACTAAACTACTTATTTAGGTTTAAACAACTAAACTACTTAGTTAGGTTTAGACAACTAAACTACTTAGTTAAGTTTAGACAACAAAACTACTTAGTTAGGTTTAGACAACAAAACTACTTCGTTAGGTTTAAACAATTAAACTGCTTAGTTAGGTTTAGACAACAAAACTACTTAGTTAGGTTTAAACAATTAAACCAACAGTTAATAAATGTGTTAAAATGATGTCCCGTGTCAGTATGAACACGGGTTAGATATTATATTCACCCTCCTATAATCACTGCTGTTTCAAACTGTAAAGACATCAGAGCCAAAGAGCTCACAGTGTCTCACCAGGGTGAAGACCATGGACGCTGACTGAAAGCTCTCACCCAGACTAACAGCTTCTTACATCTCTGAAAATATCTACGCAAATTATATATGTACATATATTTGATAGACACAACAACAGTTGGAGAACCATAATGATAGTATCTTGAGGTGAAATGCATGCTGGGATACTTTCTCTCCCAATAAGGCAGCTCCCAGAGCTCAGTTGGTGAGAAACTTGTGGTCTGTTCTAGTCTAAATGTGGACTGATTGATGACACAGAACAAGAACAGACAAGAAGTCAGATTGAGAAGAACAGTCAGACGGATAAAAGAGCTTCTTTGAAATTCATTCAGTAACAATCGGAAAAAACAACTATTGACAGACGATTGTCTTTATATTTCAGCATTGTGTGTGTGTGTGTGTGTGTGTTTGTGTGTGTGTGTGTGTGGGGGCGTTCTGACTTCCTGCTGTGAGGAAACTCTTCTGATGGAGACACACTGAAACGTTTCAGATGTGAACTGATGTGGAAACACGCTGACTCACACTCAAACACACACACAGTTTCAGACTGTTTTCAGGATGACATGCGTCCTGTTTGTTTCTCCATCGCATCAATAATTCACTCGTCATGTCAAACTTCCCTAACGGAGGCGACAGCGTGATTCTTCACTTTATCCTCTGACTTTATAAGGAAGCTCATTGAAGACAGAAAACATGGAGTTGAGTGCAGAACAGACAGAGTTGCATTAAATCTCTACTGTAATTCTTCTCTAATTATTAATATGCAACAAACGTAATGATGGACCGACATTAATATTTGTCTTCTCTCTTCTCCAGCATGGTGGTGTGATGACCAGCTCAGAACTACGCTAACACACAGACACACGCACACACACACTATCAGGATGTCAGCAGTGCGCTCAGCCTCCCCTCTTCCTGAGGACCCGACCACGCCCCCTCCAATGACCACACCTCCACGCAAAGCCTCAGTCCGCCTGCAGGAGAGGTGTGTATTACAATGTATGTGTATTATAATAATTATTATAATAATATTAATAATAATATTTATTATAATAAATAATAATACAAAAATTATAACTCCTCACTTTCTGACACAAAAGGGAATCATTTTTGGGAATATTTACCACTCACGCAAAATATTACAATAACTTTCCAAAAATATTACGTCGCTACTTGATTGGCTCTTTTTTCTTTGTAGGCGGGGCTCCAATCTCTCGCTGCTGTTGGACGTGAGCAGCCTGGGGGCGGAGCCTGTGTGTTCCGTCTCCACCCCAAAGGAGGTGTGGCTCCAACTGCTCCACACCTCCTCCCGACCCCTCGGCCACGCGACGCTGCAGCCGGCCGCCGAGGACACCAACACCCTGAACGCAGAGTATCAGGTAAACGTCTTCATCGTCTTCATCTGAGACGAGGTGTGTTTGTTTTAACGTCCGGCCCCTCCCTCCCCCCGCCCCCCCCCCCACAGAAGATCCCCCCGAACTTTGTGAGCTCCGCAGAGCTCGATGTCCCGGGACACATGATGAAGGACAGATACAAAACCATCCTGCCCAGTGAGTGACGTCCGTCTGTCCTCAGCAGAAACACAGTAAAGACGCCTGTTTGCACTCTTGTTTACCTTGTTGTTTGTTTGTTGTTCACTGTTCAGACCCTGAGAGCCGGGTGGTCCTGAGGAGCCCGGAGGAGGAGGCGGGGCTCGACCGCTACATCAACGCCAACTACATCAGGGTCAGAGTCTAAGATTATTTAATATTGAGTCAATGATGAAGATGATGATGATGGAACGCCTCATCCCTCTGGCGGCCATGTTGGATCTCTGTGTGTGGAGCCGATTGTTTCTGTTCATCTCAGATCAAATGAGTCTCCAGTGATGTCGTCCTCGTGATTATTATAAAGTTCTGCATTGGATTTGTTTCGCAGTAAATAAACTTTCAAAAGTGATTTACACAAAACAAAAACACTTTTAATACCGACAAATAAACATCAAGTCATCAGCACCTTCTGTTCTCAACTTTCAATAATGAAGCACTTGACATAAAATATTTGCAGGCGAGTATTTTGCATTTTCGTGTTGTTTATTCCTCACATCCGCGGTGTGTAGAGGCTTTAAGGTTGAACCCCACCACCAGAAGAAGAAGCTTATTTGGCCGCTGTAATCAGATCATTGGTTCAATAACTCGAGTTTCATCATCTCATCTTTTAGTTTGAACTTTATTTTGTCCCTAATTTAGTTAAGTGACACTGAAGAAAATATGTTTCCTAAAGAACACAAGCTGATAGAGTGTGACAGAGCTGTCACTCTGCGTGGGCGTGTGTGTGTGTGTGTGCGTGCGTGTGTGTGTGCGTGTGTGTGTGCGTGTGTGTGTGCGTGTGTGCGTGCGTGTGTGTGTGTGTGCGTGTGTGTGTGCGTGTGTGTGTGTGTGTGCGTGTGTGTGTGCGTGTGTGTGTGTGTGTGCGTGTGTGTGCGTGTGTGTGTGTGTGTCGGACAGCTAAACAAACAGAAACTCAGATATGAAACGTCGGTTTGTCAGTGTGGGAGTCTGACAACCAGGAAAACCACAGGAAGTGAGAGAGGAAGTGACACGTCCATGACTACCCCCCCCCCCCCCAACCCCCGCCCACGCATCCCTCACACTCTGCAATCTGTGTGTGTGTGTGTGTGTGTGTGTGTGTGTGTGTGTGTGTGTGTGTGTGTGTGTGTGTGTGTGTGTGTGTGTGTGTGTGTGTGTGTGCAGCAGACACCTGCTCCTCCTGATGAGTAACAACGTCTACAATGTATTTAATTAAACATGTATGAATTTATTCACATGTATAAATAATAAATATGTTTAAATACATTCACATCTGTGACTTGCTGATTGGACGCTGGGCGGTTGTTATTGATGAGCAGATCGTTGACTTCCTGTCTAATCGAGGATGTGGTCTGCTTTCAAAAGAAAAGGGGACATGTTGAAAAAGTTCATGTTATTTTCTGCTTTATTGATTTCAACCTCATAACGAGTTGGGATGAGATCAGTTACCAACAACATGAACGTTATTACTCATTTATGCAGTTCTATTGATGTAGAGTTTAGGCTGTATCTGTTTAGTCACTGCTGCTAAGCCTGCTGGGAAGTTACTCTTAATTATGTTAATGCTAGTTTGTTTCTTTGTAGCAGTTCTTGATGTGTTAAATGTCAGGAGAAACAATAAATAATGTTTGTGTCATCATTTCACGACTGCTCAGTTATTGGTGTGAGAGTTAAGGCGTTCACACACTGGGGAGGTTTTCTTGAGTGATTAATTCACATTTCAATACATTTTATAAAACTGTTGGTTTTGTCATGAATACTTTCACACAGAAAGCAAATATTAAGCCCTGAACACAACAACTGTTACTGTCTATTAAAATAGCTTCCAGTAGCTTAGACAGACAGACACCAGATGCTGCTCTGGGTCAATATGATCCTAGGAGCTGGTCCTCTGCCTTGGTTGGTGGGTTGGTCGGTTGGTTGGTTGGTCGGTTATTTGATTGGTTGATGTTGGTTAGGTGGTTGGTGGATTGGTTGGTTGGTTAGTTGGTTGGTTGATGTTGGTTGGTTGATGTTGGTTGGTTGGTTGATTGGTTATTTGATGTTGGTTGATGTTGGTTAGGTGGTTGGTGGATTGGTTGGTTGGTTAGTTGGTTGGTTGATGTTGGTTGGTTGATGTTGGTTGGTTGGTTGATTGGTTATTTGATGTTGGTTGATGTTGGTTGGTTGGTTGGTTGATTGGTTGGTTGTGTGGTTGTTTGGTTGTTTGGAGTTGTTTTTTTGGTTGGTTGGTTGGTGGATTGGTTGATTGGTGTTGGTTGTTTGGTTGTTTGATTAATTTGTTGTTTGTTTGATTGATTGGTTGGATGGTTGGTTGGTTGATGTTGGTTGGTTGGTGGATTAGTTTGTTGAATGGTTGGTTGAGTTGTTGGTTGGTTTGATTGATCAGCTGAAGGTCTGACCTGGTCTCTCCTCTACAGGGTTACGGAGGAGCTCCCAGGGCCTTCATCGCCACCCAGGGCCCGATGGTTCACACCGTGGGGGACTTCTGGGACATGGTGTGGCAGGAGAGGAGCAGCATCATCGTCATGGTGACAAGACTGAAGGAGAACAACGAGGTGAGGAGACACGACTCCTCCTTTGCTTCCTCCGGTCTTCCTCTTCTTCACTAATACTGAAAGTGTGTTATTCCAGAAATGTGAGCTGTACTGGCCACAGCCGAGGAAGAGGAGGAGGGTGAAGGAGGAGGACGAAGAGGAGGAGCAGAGGGAGGAAAAGGAGGAGGAAGGAGAGACGGGACGATTCGGCAGATTCATCCTCAGAGTCAGAGACAGCCGAGAGAAAGACGGGTTCACCATCACCGACATGGAGATCCAGGTATTTATTCAAGTACTGTACTTCAGTGTTTATGTTACTTTGTTCTTCTCTTCCACTACATCTCAGAGGTACATGTTGTACTTTTTACTGCCGACTTACTACTAACTACTTAGTTAGGTTTAGACAACAAAACTACTTAGCCATTATTTTGACAATGAAAGTTGACGTGTGTGTGTGTGTGTGTGTGTGTGTGTGTGTGTGTGTGTGTGTGCAGCTGTGCTCGGAGCGTCGTCCCGTCAGACACTACTGGTTCACCTCTTGGCCTGACCACCACATCCCACAATGCACCGCTCCTCTGCTGAGACTGGTGGAGGAGGTGGAGACGTACAGAAAGTCCCTCCTCCCAACCGGCTCTCAGCCAATCACAGGCCCCGTCCTCGGTCCCGGACCAATCGTCGTCCACTGCAGGTTGGTTCTTTATCAGTTATTATTCAGAGCGCATGTGAGAAAAACTCAGAGTTCATGTTCAATGTTCACATCTGCAAAGTGTTTAAGACCTTATATATAAAACATTATTTTAAAAGCTGTAAACTGTGATGTAGGTTTAAATGTTGAAGAACACGTCAAATGACTCCTCCAGTTGTCCTGATGGAGGTCCTAGACTCTGGGATGTGTCTCACCATCAGTGGAGTAGCAGGAAGGAAGGAAAGGAGGAAAGGAAAGGAGAAAAGTTACAAAAACTGAAAAAGAAAAGTGATGCTCTCGTGTGTTTGAAATCATTATTATTTTAGTTTATTATTTTGGGCTATATTTGAAAGATTATAATAAAAAGACAAGTGCAGCTTTTGACACAAATGTTTTCTCACGAGGAAAACTTCTACCGCAAGACAAAAACCTGACAAATATATTAAAAAAATCAGTTTTTAAAATGAAAAGCTGTAAAATGTTTAAACACAAAGAGGATGTTATGTGCAAAATGTTGACCAGGGATAAATATTCACAGTATGAAGAATTACGTTTGAAAAATAATACGTCACAACGTGTAGACGTGCAGACTTTACATCAGTGGCCTGCTCACCTCGGGCCCTGGTGGTCCTGGAGGTCCTGGTGATCCTGGTGATCCTGGTGGTCCTGGAGGCCCTAGAGGTCCTAGAGGTCCTAGAGGTCCTGGAGGTCCTGGAGGTCCTGGTTTTATATCTCTCGAGCTGACATTCAGGTCCCGTGTCTCTGTCCTCTCAGTGCAGGTATCGGGAGGACGGGCTGTTTCATCGTCAGCAGTATCGGCTGTCAGCAGCTCAGAGACGGCGGAGAAGTCGACATCCTGGAGACGGTTTGTCAGCTCCGACTGGACAGGTGAGACTCACCTGTCTCTGGTATCAGCCTCTCTGTCTCTCTGTCTGTCTGTGGTGTAACTTTCTGTTTTCTGTCCTAGGGGGGGGATGATCCAGACCACAGAGCAGTACCAGTTCCTCTACTCCACACTGGCCCAGTACAGCTCCCAGTTACAACACAGCCAGGTACTCACACACACACACACACACAACCAGTGAACAGGAAGTGACCATATCTGGACTGAGGAGGAGTGACGTAGAGACGCCGTATACGTCTGAACGTTGAAGAAGACTTGAAACTAGAGATTGAGACCATAAACTCATGTTTACAATGTTTACTGAGGTAATAAATCAAGAGAGAAGTAGAGTCATTTTCTCATAGACTTCTATACAACCAGAGGAGTCGCCCCCTGGTGGACACTAGAGAGGATGCAGCTTTAACACATGACCACGATCTTTCTCTGAACCGCAGAGGTCCAGTGTCCTAAACTCCACCAAACGTCTGGTGGTTTAGATGAGAGGACTTTGTCTGTGTTTCCTCTTAACCAGGAGCAGAACCAGAACCCAGAGGACCAAGTCAGCATCCAGCTACAGAACCTTCAGCTGGACGGCACACAGAATGTGAACCTGCAGAACCGACGAGAGCAGGTTCACACCTAAAGAGATCCAGCGGACCTCAGAACCAGCAGAAGACCAATAAATGGAAACAGGAAGTAAAAGCACCTCCTGCACCTTCAGAGTCTCAGGATCACATAGAACTGGATTATTTTGGTCCAGTTCAGAGCAAAGAGACCCTGGAGAACCTAGAACTGAACCAAGCACAAAAAACACAAAATGTTGAGGAAAATAAAATGAAACAGGATTTTTTTTGACAGAAATTGAAGATTAAAGAAATGATTTCAGTAGAGTTGAACCCAGAGGCCTAACTCTGAGCCACCATGACGGTACCTTGGTTTCTGACTCTTTAAGGTAGCAGTTTGTCTCCAGTCTGAGCTGAAGCTACATCTACTAGTCATTGATATGAACACTGATGGAGCAGAGGACCAATGCTGCAAACATGGTTTCTCCATAGAAATAGAATACAAGTAGAACTAGTGCAAAAGAAAATGGCGGTTGTTGCTTTATCAGCGGGCCATGAAGTGTTGTCTCGATAAGAAGAGAGACCGCTCTGGAGACGGACGGCTGGCTAGTTAGCTAGCTAACGTTAGCTTGTCCTTCTCCAGAGTGAAGCTGCTGTTTGTCTCATTTTCTGTAGCCCGTGTAGCATTACAGCATGGTGGAATTAGCAAGCTAGCTAACTAGCCAGCTGTCCACTAGTTAGCGATCTAGCTTGCTAATTCCACCATGCTGTAATGCTACACGGGTTACAGAAAATGAGCCGAACAAAGGTGTCATTTGTTGAGAGCGCTGTTCTTTCTTACGCTGTGAGAAGAGTGTCGATGAAGCATTCGCTTGTTGAATTGTATTCATTTACTCGACTCTCTGCGCTTCGTAACGTTACTCAGTGAGTCTGAAACTTAACCGTCGAGCTGTTGTGTTTATGCAGTTCATGCTACACCATCTAGTCTGTAGTGTCATTGTAAACATATAATATGCTACATTCAGTGAAGTAGTATAACAAGAGAGAAAGACCACTTCTGTACA
>NW_027466502.1:172500-205000 GCF_050575085.1 Anarhichas minor
TGTGTTTGTGTAAGTGTGTGTGTGTGTTTGGGTAGGTGTGTGTGTGTGTTTGTGTAGGTGTGTGTGTGTGTTTGTGTAAGTGTGTGTGTTTGTGTAGGTGTGTGTGTGTGTGTGTGTGTGTGTGTGTTTGTGTAAGTGTGTGTGTGTGTGTGTTTGTGTAGGTGTGTGTGTGTGTGTGTGTGTGTGTTTGTGTAGGTGTGTGTGTGTGTGTGTGTGTGTGTTTGTGTAGGTGTGTGTGTTTGTGTGTGTTTGTGTTTGTGTAGGTGTGTGTGTGTGTGTGTGTGTGTGTTTGTGTAGGTGTGTGTGTGTGTGTGTGTGTGTGTTTGTGTAGGTGTGTGTGTGTGTGTGTGTGTGTTTGTGTAGGTGTGTTAAAGAAGCTGTAACTGTTTCTATGAATAAACCTGCTGAATGTTTCTTCCTTCATTGTTACATTGTTACATCATCTGCTGTACGCTCATAGTAACTGATGACACAACAGGAAATAAAGAACGTTCTGAACACGACTACAGGACAGAATAGCTTTAACGTTATCGTAGACACACAACGTTATTGTCACACAAATAAAAACATCACATACAAATACAGTACATCATGTCATAACACATGTTCCTCCTCTGTCTCCTGCAGTAACTACTTCCTGTTTATTACATGAATGCTGCAGAGAGCTGGTCCAACTTTACATCTGTTTTCCTGGTGACTTCCACCAAAGAGCAGCTCCGCGTGTTAACACCAGGGGGCGGTGTTTCCCCCACACAGCAGTGTCTGCTTCTGTCTGCTCCTCTCTCCTTCCTCCTCTCCTCCTCTTCCTCCATCAACCCACCCAAACAGGAAGTAGAGCCGACAGCTTGCTCTCACCTCAAACACCAATCAGATTCACTGAGTCCCCTCTGTGTGTAGGACTGGACAGAGTGAGAGGCAGTGAACATGACACAAGTCAAGAAACGTGAATGGGTACATCCCAAGTCTCTTAATTCTCGTTTCCTCGCTCCTCGATCCTCGCTTGAACCGGAAGTTGTTCTGCGCCGCCATATTGACGGCCGTCCCAAAGCTCTTAGGCCAAATCCCAGTGTCCCCCTAAACCCTCAAACCCTGAACCCTCAAGGACTTACTGACGTCACCTGGTGAGTGTGAGAGACTGTGAGGGCTTGAGATGGTGTAAATATGAACGGGACAGCACTTTGCTGCAACATATCACGTTACCATGAAAATGACAAGAAATACGATGTATAATTGTGTGTATTTGTTGTATACTTTGTACTCCCTGATGTGAACGTCTTCAGGCTCTTTCCTCACTAGATGAGAGGTAACTTCATATCATCTATTTACTCGATTTTGTCAAAACAGCTTCAATGACTAAATCAAATATTTGATGAATAAATAAATAAATATTCTCTGATTTCATGTTTATTTTTGTTCCATCTTTAACCCTTAATGCTTCTGAGTACATTTAATATGACAGGCTGAACACACGTGAGCTGTCCTCTTTGTTTACCTTTTTTTTATGTCTCTAACATCAAATTGCAATGATTTGTGGGTAATTCCCTTAGGCTAGTGACCGCATACCATGCTGACTTACGGAAAGGGTTCATGAAGGGCTCAAAATGTCTGCGAGAGCCTCAAACACTTGACGATGTGACAGACAAAACTAAACCCTCACGGACTTCGCGGGAGCGCGCCTCAAAGTCCGTGAGTCCGTCAGGGGGGACATTGGGATTTGGCCTTATTTCTGCTCTGAGGAGCGAGGAGAGAGGAGAGAGGAGAGAGGAGAGACCTCAGAGGAGCCATGAGCGAGGACCCACGAGAACAGACTTACAGGAAGTCTTTTAACGGCCGACACGCCCCCTCATTGTTCATCAGTCATGTGATTGGACGCTGCAGCCGATCGGACTGATGAGATTTTCAACATGTAAACAGTGAAGACGGATCACAGATTAAACTCTAGTTTATATTTGATTAGGTTTCTGATTCAACATCTGGTTTAAATAAATGTTCATTGTAGTCTGAACAACAAAAGGACCACAAACAACTTTCTACATTTATTAGAAAGATTTGTGTTTTCATGATCTGATGTTTCCCTCAAACACTTTATTATGAATACAATTAAAGTCAGAGAGAGCTGAGAGACTAAACACACATATATATATACATATATAGAGAGAGAGAGAGAGAGCTGAGAGCTGAAACACTTTTTACATCATTTATCATCATTTCATTCCTGATTGTCGGGTTTGATGAGTTTTATCGTTTAAGAGAAACAATAATCATATTCTGGGTTATTTAATAATGACGTCACAATCTGAATTTCAAAACGTACAGACGCAAATAATTCATAAATAAGACGATCGCATTCCGCCGGTAGAAATGGATCCTGAGCTTATAAACAGAACACAGGACACAGTTTGTTAACAGACTACAGAGAGAAACACCTCTACAGTGGTGATTACTGTGTGTCTTTATTAGTTATTAGTATTATTAGTTACTGTTATTAAGTACAGTGATCATGTGAACAGACACAAACTTATCTAAAGTCTCTCCAGCTGTTAAAGCCGACTGACAGCTGATCAGCTGTGATCATCAGCACCGTCATCAGAAACAGACGTCGCTTCACGTGACGCAACTGAGGAAAGGACGTCTCATGTCTCTTAAAACATGTTTCCTAGTTCCTCTCTCCTCGCATGGTTTCCTCCATGCATCCCTGGTGGGAGGGACTAAGACGCAAGGAAAGGACGCAAGTGAGGGAAACGGGGATGCAGTTAAGAGACTTGGGATGAACCCTTTATAGAAGAGACACATTCACATTAGAGATATTAAATAAAATACATTGTATGTTTTAACATGAAGGAGCTGTACAGTTCTGTGCAGAACATTGATCAGAGAACGTGCAAAAGTTTACACTCAGATCAAATATTATAACCCAGAAAGAAGAAAACTTAAAAAACTGTTTAACTTTACATCAGATTCCTCTTAAAAGTGTTCCTCAGACATTCTGGAGTTCATCCAATTATATTCATTATAGATTTTTACATTTTAAGACGGAAAATGAAGTAAAAGTAACTTATAATAAACATGTTTTTTCTTATGACATCCACAGCTAACTAAATGAGAGATTTGGAGCATGTTTTGAGTGTGAAGTTGGTAACATGTACGTCAACCTTTATTTGACTAACTCGGTGTTTATTATTCTTTATTATTGTTTATGAATTGCTCTCATGAACAATTATTCAGACATACTGCACTTCCATTTGCACTATTATCCAAAATCCGTTGTCATTGTTGTTCTTTATGTTCATATATATTCTTCGACATATATTTACATTTATATTGTACATAGTAGTTAAATGTGTATGCTTAGTTTCTCTGTTCTACTTTGTTGTCTTTAATGTCCTTGTTTTTATATTGTTCTTGTTTATTTGTATATCCATTGTGTACGTTGAGAGCAATGTAACTAGCATTACGTTAGTAATATACATAGTTATTAAGTTAGTAGCAACTAACTGTGTTTTATTTTGAAGGTCTGTACCGGATGTGTCAGAGCTGTATAATATCTAACTTGACGGAAGCTGGTAGGAAAAGGCGTCGCTAGTAAACATCACAGACAGAATAAAACACAAACCGCGGACATTAGGGCCAGAAAACACCGACGTATTAACTGTTTTCTTTGTCGTCCGTTAAGCTGTAACCGTCACCGTGATTGTCATAGCGGCTGTCGTCCACCAAAAAAAAAAACACAGGACTGTCGGGGCGTTAGCCAGCTAGCTAGCTTAGCATAGTCACCTAATATCCGTTAGCAGGAGCCTGCAAGCTAGCGTTAGCATCCGACGACAAAACAACAACAAAGAGATGATAGCGCTCATCAACAAACTGCTGGACTGGTTCAAGGCGCTGTTCTGGAAGGAGGAGATGGAGCTCACGCTGGTGGGGTTGCAGTACTCCGGGAAGACCACCTTCGTCAACGTGATAGCGGTGAGTGGACCGGCTAGCTAGCTAGCACACACACACACACACACACACATAAGGGAGCTAAAGCTAGCTAACGACACAGCTGTCAGTTAGCATCTGGATGCGTCCATTGTTGTCCTCGCGGCGGTGAGGTCAGCTAGCTGTCGGTGTTAAGTCAATAACGTAATAAAGTCACATCCGCGTTAGCTAGCTGCGTTTATCACGTGTCATTAGATTATGTTACTGTTTAAATGTAACGCTTCTGCACCGGATGTAACGTGTTAACATGAGCACAGCTGCTGTCACATAGGTGGATGGGTAGGTAGATAGATGGATGGATGGATGGATGGGAAGGTAAATAGGTGGATGGGTGGATGGGTAGATACTTAATTAATCCCACAAGGGGAAATGTGTTCGCTACAGCAGCATTATGATACAGGTAAGCAATCCAAGTAACAGAGTAAAAAATACAAAAATATTGAGGATAAAAATGCACAATATATATACAATGAAATGGAATAATATGAAATGAACTAAACTAACCAGTAGTGTTGTAGTTGTGAATGATTTAACCAGAGGTGATCTATTATAGAGTCTTGTTGCAGTGGGCAGAATGATCTCCTGTCTCTGTCCTGTGACAGCAGAGCTGCATTCTGCACCGCTGGATGTTTTTAAACCTCCATAAATGTGGATGTTTTCATCAGAATGCAAGGCCGTGTATTGGTGTCCGTGGTCTCTGGCTGTGGAGCCGGAGGTAGAGGTCTGGTAGAGCTGGTGATGGAGGATCGATCAGGACACTCTCATGCTGACATCAGCATGTACAGAAGAAATCCTTGTTTTTTGGGGTGACCTACTAACATAGATTCGACTTTTCCTCCACATAATCATAATCTTGTTACATATCAGTAACAAGGAAGAAACGAGACCTTTTGCCAATTTAACAAACAGGAGCCTCAGTAGCGTGTGGAAGAACCATACACAGCCACAACAGCCTGGCACCTCCTCCTCATGCTGGTCACCAGCCTGGCTCCTCCTCCTCATGCTGGTCACCAGCCTGGCTCCTCCTCCTCCTCATGCTGGTCAACAGCCTGGCTCCTCCTCCTCATGCTGGTCACCAGCCTGGCTCCTCCTCCTCATGCTGGTCACCAGCCTGGCTCCTCCTCCTCATGCTGGTCAACAGCCTGGCTCCTCCTCCTCATGCTGGTCAACAGCCTGGCTCCTCCTCCTCATGCTGGTCAACAGCCTGGCTCCTCCTCCTCATGCTGGTCAACAGCCTGGCTCCTCCTCCTCATGCTGGTCAACAGCCTGGCTCCTCCTCCTCATGCTGTTCACCAGCCTGGCTCCTCCTCCTCCTCATGCTGGCCACCAGCCTGGCTCCTCCTCCTCCTCATGCTGGCCACCAGCCTGGCTCCTCCTCCTCATGCTGGTCACCAGCCTGGCTCCTCCTCCTCATGCTGGTCACCAGCCTGCTCACACACTGCTGTGGGGTGGCATCCCACTCCTCAAGCAGGATTTGTCGCAAGTCAGCCAACGTGGTTGTGTTGGTCACTCTGGCACGAACAGCTGGTCCCACAAGTGTTCACTTGGGTTGAGGTCAGGACTGCTGGCGGCCATTCCATCCTCTACTCCCACATTCTGGAGGTAGTCTCTGATAAACCGCTCTGTGGGGGCGAGCGTCTTCATCTTGGAGGATGGAGTTCGGTCCCAGACTGTGGAGCAATGGGATTGCCACTGGTTGCAGAATCTCATCTCGATATCTCTCTGCATTGAGGTTGCCTCCAATGAAGACGAGCCTCATTGTTCCAGTGATGGAGATGCCGCCCCACACCATCACACTGCCTCCACCAAGAGGTGTTCCTCTATCGGTGCAGCAATCAGCATAGCGTTCTCCCCGTCTTCTCCACACTTTGACCCTACGATCCAACTTCCTGAGGCAGAATCTGGACTCATCGCTGATCATAACATTCCTCCACATGTTCAGGTTCCAGTGCAGGTGTTGCCGACACCAGCGCAAACGGGCCTGACGGTCAATAGCAACAGCAGAATAAGCTGTTTGGCAGAGAAGATTTGCAAATTTTTCATGGGCGCAACCCACATACTCAGCTGTGCTGCTCATCCCACAAATGCATGTTCCTTACAAATGTGTCACCGTTTGAAAGGTAAATAAACAGGCTTTCCAACGGTATAACATTTATTGCCAAGAAGCATTGTTACAGAGAAATAATCTACCAAACACAAATTTCCCAACTTTTTGTTCGATGTTTATATAATGTTCAGGAAGGTGTGTGTATTCCTTCCTGTTAGAATCTGAAATACACGATTCTATTCATGAAGCTATGATTATAAAACTATTATTGATTCATCTGCTAATTTATTCATACATGATTTATTGTTTCTCAGTGACTATCTGCTATGTTTTAAAACACTGCATATTTGTAATGATTCATAATTTAAAACGGATGAATTTACTTCCATTATCTTATATTAATAAGTTCATCATAGCACCACAGCTCTGGTTCTCACTGAGTTTCTAACCTTTGTCAGAAACAGCTGCGATCTACAGTTTGATTAGCTTCGTATGGAAGTGAAATGTTTCTACACGTTCTCTTTTAATCCAGGAGGAGTCGGTCGGATTGAAGCTCAGCCTTCTTCACCAGAATGCTGCCAGCATTTAGCCTAGCTTAGCATGTAAACAAGACACACGTGTATCACGTCTGTTGCGTTCAGGGGCAGCCGTAAGGAACGGACAGCTCTGTGTCACAACGTTGAGAAGTTAGTTTTAAATGACAGAGAGAATCCTGATGCATCTCATAACAGATTACCATGTGTTCACCCCTCATCCTGAGTGAAGACTAGAACCTGTCTGATGCACATTTTAGTTTTTAATATTTGAGGTTTTGTATAATAATGATTAGAATCAATATCTCTGCTCCTCCTCCCCCGACATTTAAAATGTCTTTAGTGTGGAGTGGTTTGTGTTTACGGTGACGTGGACGTAGAAACACTGAATTTACCTCAGAATGACTGTTTCTAACTTGTGGCATCATGGCTGATACTTTACTATGAGAGCAACTAGACCCACCAACACTGGACTTTATTTAAACGCTAATATTCACATTTAAACTTGAGTTTAAAATATGTTGAGATGGAGTTATGACCTCAGTGTTTACTGAGATGGATGTTTTCTGTTGATGAATAAAGTAACCGTCCAAACAGAAGATCATTGTATGTCTTTATGAGAGCACCATGGCGATAACACCACCCTGGATCTCAAAGACGACGTGTATGTTTCACTGCAGAGAGAAACAATCATTAGTCCTCAGATACTTCATATAATAATAATAACCACATCATGTCAAATATTACATCTTTTAATATTGTGCAGAATTACATTTCAATTTCATGTGTAATATTATTTTCATTAATCTATCTGAAATATAACTTCTAATACTTTATCAATATCGTTAACAATATCTCTCTCAATGTTCCTGTTATATGTTAGTTACTGGTGTTAGTGTCACTTCTTATACACGTGTACATCTTTATCTTTGTTAACTCTATTTATTTACTCTTAAAGGAGTCTGATCGTTCCTACACATCAGTATTGTGTTCTATTTTGCAATTGTGTCAGTTTAATTTATTCTACACTTAATAACTATTGTTCATATATGTTTCTGTTTTAATTCTATTGTTTTGTCCTCTTCTTGTGTTGTAATCTTTGAGTTTCTATCTCATCTGGTCGTGGATGTTGTACAGAGCTCTGTCATCAGTGACAACTTCCTGGAAGGAAAGAGAGAACTCTCATGTTACCCTTTCAGAATAAAATCAGTACAATGTGTGATGAGCCGAAATCAACGTGTGTGTGTGTGTGTGTGTGTGTGTGTGTGTGTGTGTGTGTGTGTGTGTGTGTGTGTGTGTGTGTGTGTGTGTGTGTGTGTGTGTGTGTGTGTGTGTGTGTGTGTGTGTGTGTGTGTGTGTGTGTGTGTGTGTGTGTGTGTGTGTGTGTGTTTCAGTCTGGACAGTTCAGTGAAGACATGATTCCTACAGTTGGATTCAACATGAGGAAGATCACTAAGGGCAACGTCACCATCAAGGTTGGTAGTTCCATTCCTCCGCTGCCTGTCTGCACAGTTTAGTCGTCTCGACCTGACGGAGTAGTTCTCACTTTGTTTCCATTATTCTTAGTTTACCCTTTATTTTGCTGTTAAGATTAATCAATGAAATGCAACATATTTATAGATATGAATTAAAGATAGAAAAGACAGTTTATTCTCTTTATGTGTTCTCTTTGTTGATCTCAGTGAAGTCTTCTCACTAACACCATCGTCTCCTTCTGTCTGTAGCTTTGGGACATCGGCGGTCAGCCTCGGTTCAGGAGCATGTGGGAACGTTACTGTCGAGGAGTCAGCGCCATTGTGTAAGTCCTCGTTTCCTAAACTGTGGTTCACGCCTCCTTAAACGGGCCGCTGGACGTCTCAGCCGGGTCCAAACGTGACAGCAAGACATTAATGAGACGAGAGAGACAGAGAAAAGTCCCGCAAGTCCTTCTGTTTAAACAGACATTAACAGCATTCAATCTCATGTTTCATTGTTTTGTTGGCAAGCGTTTGGTCAAATGATGCTGAATGCCGTCATAGAATCCAACAAGAGCAGCAGAATGCAGTGAGACGGGTAAACGGGTCACTGCTGATGGAGTGGAAGTGATTTACTACAACCTCCATTTGGTCTTTAGTCCAATTCATGAGATCAGAAAGCCTCAAAGAACTGGACCTCCAGAACGATCTCGAACAGACTTCTGTACGTTTGTGTGTGTTTCTGCAATAAAAGGCATCAACAGCTTCTTGTTGATCACTGAACACAAAGCAACACTGAAGGCAACGTGTTGCTCCAATGATTGTCAGTCAGCTCTTGTGTGCGCTGTTAGCGCTGTTAGCTACTAGCCGTCCGGCTCGCTGCCGCCATGTTGAGAGCCGTTTAGAGGCAATCAAAATGGGTTCCTGGTGACGTGTGTCAGTTAGTCAGTTCTGATGACATCGGTTCTTGTTTATTTCTGAATGAGTGTTTTATAATGTTTTGTCACGTTCGTCTCGTTGTAGCTACATGGTGGACGCAGCCGACCCAGAGAAGATCGAAGCCTCCAAGAACGAACTCCACAACCTGCTGGACAAACCGCAGCTGCAGGGAATCCCTGTAAGAACACTACCAACCAGACCTGAACCAGACTGAACCAGACTAGAACCAGACTGAGCTAGACCTGAACCAGACTGAACCAGACCTGAACTAGACCTGAACCAGACCTGAACTAGACCTGAACTAGACTGAGCCGGACCTGAACCAGACCTGAACTAGACCTGAACTAGACTGAGCCGGACCTGAACTAGACTAGAACCAGACTGAACTAGACCAGAACTAGACTGAGCCAGACCTGAACCAGACTCAGCTAGACCTGAACCAGACCAGAACCAGACTGAGCTAGAATGAACTTTTATAAAAAAGCTCTTTTAAAATCGTCCTGAAGTCAGTTTAAACTTCTAAATGTTCTCCTTTTATTTTGTTAGTCGTCTATCGTGTTATTACATAAAAACAATCAATTCAAATGAAATGGAAATTAAAATATATTATTTTTATGGATTAAAACTAATTTCTTCATTATTATTTTTAATGCTGTATAATACTGTTCTTAGAGCTCGTTAGAAAGGTAAACGGCTCATAATTCATCTCTCATATCTATTTATATTAACGTGAACACGTCATGATAACGTTATAATTAACAGACCGTGAACCTCCAAACGTTAGCCGTTAGCTGGTGATGCTAACGTTCCTTATTATTACTATAATATGACACAAATTTATAGAATATAAAGTAACAGTTTAAACTGACAAATGAAGGAAGACCAGCTGGTAATAGAGACAATACATCTGACTATAATTAAATATGTGTTCTGTTTATTCTTTCAGCTGCTCGTGTAAACACAGTGATTTATTACCAGCTGTTCAGTTTAAACTGTTGCTTTCAGTCAGAATTATGACTTTAATAATGAACTCTATATTTATACTTGTTGTTCAGCATCGGTTACATCTTCCAAGATATTTTTGTGATGTCACTGAGGTATTATATGTTATAAATCCAATATATATATATTTAATTTATATATAAATATATTTAATTTATTTATATATAAATATATTTAATTTATTTATATATATTTAAAGAAGCAGCCTGCTGCTCAATAATCGCTCTGGTTTCATTAATAAACACTCTGACTGACGGATGTTATTTCCTCTCATGTTCCTCTCATGTTCCTCTCATGTTCCTCTTGTATGTCTTCTGATGTTCCTCTCATGTTCCTCTTGTGTGTCTTCAGGTTCTGGTTCTAGGGAACAAGAGAGACCTACCAGGAGCTCTGGATGAGAAGGAGCTCATAGAGAGGATGTAAGTACACCGGAGGGACGAGTACTCTTAAGGATTGTAAAGATACTAGTACTCTTAAGGATTGTATAGATACTAGTACTCTTAAGGATTGTATAGATACTAGTACTCTTAAGGATTGTATAGATACTAGTACTCTTAAGGATTGTATAGATACTAGTACTCTTAAGGATTGTATAGATACTAGTACTCTTAAGGATTGTAAAGATACTAGTACTCTTAAGGATTGTATAGATACTAGTACTCTTAAGGATTGTATAGATACTAGTACTCTTAAGGATTGTATAGATACTAGTACTCTTAAAGATTGTATAGATACTAGTACTCTTAAGGATTGTATAGATACTAGTACTCTTAAGGATTGTATAGATACTAGTACTCTTAAGGATTGTATAGATACTAGTACTCTTAAGGATTGTATAGATACTAGTACTCTTAAGGATTGTATAGATACTAGTACTCTTAAGGATTGTATAGATACTAGTACTCTTAAGGATTATACAGATACTAGTACTCTTAAGGATTATACAGATACTAGTACTCTTAAGGATTGTATAGATACTAGTACTCTTAAGGATTATACAGATACTAGTACTCTTAAGGATTATACAGATACTAGTACTCTTAAGGATTATACAGATACTAGTACTCTTAAGGATTATACAGATACTAGTACTCTTAATTAATGAAGAAAATAATCAACATTTCATGACCTGCTTTCCACAGTACAGAACTAATTAGTGCTACTTCAATAAGGTATTAAGGTTGATGCATATTCAGTTCAGTTCTCTGTAATATTGGAACATTTTAATACTATAAATGTGGAGGCTTCAAATAAGCTCAGTTGGCTCTTTACCTACAGGTGGCGCCAGAATCAACTCTAAATAGAAGTCTTAACCTTTAAGAACCAAAGATAAAACTCCTGCAGAATAATATATTCACAAGTTTAAAGTAGTATATAATGGAAGTACAAGTACTTTTTTGTTCCACACAGTCTTCAGGTCACATCAGGTCATGCTTCTGTTTGAGAATCAATACTTATACTTGTATACTTTTATATTTTTATATTTTTGTGAATGTTTTCATCTTTTTAATTGATTTGTGTTTTTTAAAATCAGGAACCTGTCGGCCATCCAGGACAGAGAGATCTGCTGCTACTCCATCTCCTGCAAGGAGAAAGACAACATTGGTACACACACACACTCACACACACCATCCATCTAAACTTCTAAATGTTCTCCTTTTATTTTGTTAAAGTCATCTATCGTGTTATTACCATAAAAACAATCAATTCAAAGGTTAGGACATTGTATTTTCATCTTCATTATTAGTATTACTGATGTATAATAATGAGCTTAGAGCTCGTGTTAGGAAGTTAAACATCATAATTCATCTCTCATATCTATTTTATATTCATGTGAAAACATCTCCTTCAAACTACTGGATTTATTCTAGTTAATCACCAAAACTACATTTTACAGATGACATGTGAACACATCATGATAACGTTATAATGTACCTTCAGCTAGTACTCATGTTCACTGAGCAGAGCCTGAAGGCATCATCATGTAACTGAAGTGAACCTCCGTTGGTTAGCCGTTAGCGGTGCTGCTAACGTTACTAGCTCTCCTCCTGTTGGTTAGCCGTTAGCGGTGCTGCTAACGTTACTAGCTCTCCTCCTGTTGGTCTAAACACGGATTGGTTGTTTACAATGAAACATGATCAGAGAACAAAAAGCGTGAATGCTGATCTCATATTTTACTGATAACAATCGTCAGTAAATTTATAAGCAGATGTTTGTTTATTTATTTATTCACCCTCTAAACACCAAAGCAGTTCTCTGTCTGTGGTCTTGATTTTCAAAATAAAAGTCCTGCTCTATGAAACAGAAGCACCATGATAGAAGTAGAGAGAAGTAGAACATGTCTGTAGTTCAGAACAACACAGTTATGATGACATCAGTCATTAAAAAGAAGAAAACAAGTTGAATTTCTTTAATGCATTTATTTTACAAAAGTTAACTAAATTGAATTTAATTAATTTGATTTAATTAAAAATAAAATATCATAAATATCCGACCCCCATAGCCATTAAAATATGGTTAAAACTATTACAATTGAACTAAATCTCTCATTAATTTTACGTTTTTCTTTAAAGAAACAAATATTTGTTCAGCGTCACAGATAACAAACGAGACAAACAAACAGTCTTAGATGATGTAATCATATAAATACCTGATAAGTGTTATTGGTCATTCTGGTATTTTTCACTTCTGTACCACGAACGTTATCGTGTCATCAGGAGCTTTACAATGAAAACACACAAAGTTAAACTTCTCCGTCTCTTCTGTCTCCTGTTTGTTTGTCTCTCTCTCTGTCTCTCTCTCTGTCTCTGTCTCTGTCTCTCTGTGTGTGTGCGCGCGCGCGCAGACATCACTCTTCAGTGGTTGATCCAACACTCCCGGACTAAGAGGAGTTCCTGAGAACAGGCCACGCCCCTCCAACAGAACAGGCCACGCCCACCTGCCCAACACACACACACACACTTGCTCTTTGATCAAACCCTCCCATCCCCCCCACCTCTACCCCCCCCTCCTGACCTCCAGTGACTCCTCCCCCTCTGAGATGCACTGATGCCTCGTTTCTTATTGAATAAAATATCAAAACGAGTCAGAAAACGAAACTGCTGATAATTACAAATACATGTTGATTATATTCTTGAGTTAAAGGACAGCGTTACCTCTTCAGCAGCTGATCAGAAGCATTAATGAGACAGAAGAGTGTTTTCTTTATTTATAAAAAGGAGCCGATTTCAGCGAGAACTCACAGGAAACACAGTGATGTCATTTCCTGTGAGTTCAACCCTAACAGCTGATGTTTCCCGGGTCACACTACAGAAGTCTTTATCTCGACAGCATTATTTATTGGGAATATTTCCCCAAACAGAAGATTCTCCCTAAAAACCCAGTACAAGAACATGCGTTGAGTGTTTGATACTTGAAGCAGAAACGTGTCGTCAGTGCGTCTTCACTGATCCACACAACAGCCTCCAACATCAAATCTTTCCTTTATTTTTAACTGCAGCCATTTTGACTCTTACTCATCAACATAACCTGTAAACAAGAAGCAGACTGAGCGACATTAAGGCACATATTTAGCTTTGTTAGCTTTGTTAGCTTTGAGCCTGTTTTGTGGATTTTTTTTTTTACCCATGATCCCCCCCACCCCCCCCCCCCCACCTTCATCACCTCCTCACAGATCTGCCTTCATCGTTCCCTCTCTACCTCCACACGGTTCATCCATCCACACCTCCTTTATTTCTCCTTCATATAGTCCTAAGAAGCTCCTCCTCCTCGTCTGTTGTAAACTGCTCGTCCTCCTCTGTGTTCCTTCCTTCCTTTTATTTCTGGATGTTACCTTCTTCCTCTCCCCTCGCCCTTCGTCGTGTCTCTCGCTCTCCTGCCGAGCGACGGCATTAAAACACCTTTTTATTGCACTGTTGATTTTGGTTTTGTAAGATATTAATGATGAGAATAATGTTAATAATCTTCTTATTGTGACATAAGCTGGTGAGTCCAGATTTAAAGGAAGTGGTACTCTTAACCCTGAGAAGGACAGGTGTTGTTGTTTCTGTTCATATCTCTGTAATAAGCTTTTTATTCTTTGTTTTATATTGTTATTTTTTTATTGTTGTTCTAACTCTCTGGCTGTGAACCAGAGTTCAGTGTTCTGAGCCGTCTGCTGATTGGACCTCAGGGTGTCACGTGAGCCATGTAATTAATTAAGCCTTCACAGCTCCCACATATTAAATGTTTATTTTAAATGCATTGATTTAAAACGTGTTTTTCTCCCGACATGTTTCTAAGATTCATGACGACAAATCTGTTTATGAAGAAAACTAAAGTAATTTGAAGATGTAATGATATTCAGCCCTCCTCACACACACACACACACACACACACACACACTCAATGAACATGAAATGTGCATTTTTGTTTGTATGATATATGAAGAAATAATAAAATAAATTAGAATCAAATGAAGTTTTAATGTTTGAAAAATAAAAACATTCAGTGAGAAAGAAACTTCAAGTGAAATAAACTGGACTCAGCATTTTAAATGACGTCTTGTTTAGCTCGTCTTATGAAAATTAAATGTACAAATGTTCATATTTGTACATTTCATTTTCATTAGAAATGAACTCAAATTGGGACCAAATTCAAACAAAAGTTTCAAGTTCATGTTTCACATCGAACATTTGAAAATGTCCGTTTGACATTTAGCTTCTATTATAATAGGAAACATAGAAATGACAGTGAGCCATCATCAGCCATCGCCGTGGTAGACGAGTGTTTGTATGAACGGTAGACCTGATGCGGTGGGACTGTGCTTTAAGACCAGGATGTGGATGTGCTGACTCATCCATTCATGTATTGATTGGTGCTCATGAAGCTGCTCTACGTTTATCACCAGCTAGAAACCTCATGTCTTTAGTTGTGAATGGCAGCAACACGTTCTCAAGCGTTCACATCTTTAGCTGGTGAAGTTCTGAATGTAGCTTTAAATCACACGGCGTCGACTCACCGCCACACACAGCACTGAAGGTTTGTGTGGTTGATCGTCCAAAATATATTCTATTGAATAAAGATTGAGGAAAGAGAACCAGAAGAAAAACGTTTTTTTATCACGTACCTCTGTACGTAGAGCGTCGTTAGCATCGTGTTTAAACAACATCTGCTGTTTCATTTGCAGCATCTTGGGTCGGCTCTGTTCTCCTATTGGTTCACATCACGGCCTCACAGCAGCCAATCAGAGCGCAGAACCAACAGGAAGAGGAAGAAGCATTGCCTGTCTGTGTGATGTCTGAGAGCGGTCAAACTGTCCGCCGAGTATTTGGGAGATTAATTCTGCTTTAGACTGTCGGGTCAAACGGGGTCAGTCTGGACAAAGTGATCCCAAAATCCATCATTTAGACAAGTTCATGCTAAAGCTGCAGCTAAAGGTTGTTTATAACATCTGTCAGTCTGCTGAACACGTCACGCATTAGTCACTCGCTGTATTAAAAGACCATCAATTTCCTGGAGTTCGAGGTGACGTCTTTTGTTTTGTCCAAACATCGGGTCTAAACCAAAAGATATTCAGCTTCATGTCGAATAAGACGAGAAAAAACCAAGATCCAAATGAATTCTGTTTGACTAATCTGTCAAGCAACTAATTGCTCTTGAGGATACTTTAGGCGCAACTAGCAGCGAGGGCAAAGCACATCAATCAAACTCAGAACATATTGTGCAACTGGTACCGACCAGATTTAGTCTTAATGTTTCAACCAGTGGAGCTGGTGGAGCATGTTCTCTGTAGGGCTGAGCCACATCCATCAATGTCAGCAAACATCCCAGAATGATTTAATGCAGAAACATGAAGGTATCAAACACGTTTCAATACTTTACAGTTAAATATTTAACCTTTATTCCAACATGAAAAAAAGCAGAAAATAACACTTTGATAAACACGTCAGGACATCTTATTATAGTCTATAATATCATAATATATATATATATCATATAATATATATATATAATATAATAATATATATATATCACATAATAATATATATATCATATAATAATGTATATATCATATAATAATATATATATCATATAATATATATATCATATAATAATATATATATATATATCATATAATATATATATATAATATAATATATATATCATATAATAATATATATATATATATCACATAATATATATATATCACATAATAATATATATATCATATAATAATATATATATATCATATAATATATCATATAATAATGTATATATCATATAATAATATATATATCATATAATAATATATCATATAATAATATATCATATAATAATATATCATATAATAATGTATATATCATATCATATATATATATATATCATATAATAATATATATATCATATAATAATGTATATATCATATCATATATATATATATATCATATAACAATGTTGATATTGGCATTGGTATCAGCTGACAAGGTGTGTTTATGAATGTCAGTAGCACGGCCTCCCTACTCACTGTACCTTCACATGTTTAAAATAACAACATGAATATATGAACCTGTGTATTATTTGAATAGCTTAGAATTGAATGCACAATAAAGAGGTATGTTTATACATGGCACTAGGCCCATTTAATATAAAACACAATTTTATACAATATATATAGTCGGGGGTCCCTGCTCCATCTCTCTATCAGTTTGGGGGTCCTTGGCCTGAAAAACGTTGAAGACCCCTGGACTAGAGGAACATGATGTCACAGCTCTCTGATACTTCACGTGTTTCTTCTGGAGGATAATTGACGGTTTAGAGGACGAGACAGGAAGTAGAGCTCAGTTCTCTCAGAGGTTCAAAAGACGACGGACAGAAAAGAGGAAAAACTAGAAGCTGCTCATTCGGCTTCAACGTGATCGAACTGAGAAGAGCTGCCTCACTGTGTGTGTGTGTGTGTGTGCGTGTGTGTGTGTGTGTGTGTGTGTGCGCGCGTGCGCGTGTGTGTGTGTGTGTGTGTGTGCGCGTGCGTGTCGAGCTACTTTTATACCAATCAACAAAGAATCAGGCCTCAGTGTTTCCTGTCTGCAGTACAAGGTGGTCTCACCAGTGTGTGTGTGTGTGTGTGTGTGTGTGTGTGTGTGTGTGTGTGTTCGTTCTCAGTGAGAGTCAACCTAGCTCTCCATCAGGGACCCCGTGCTCATTGTCATGGTAACAGTATCCCCCCTCCTCCTTTTCCACTCACTCCTTCCCTCATCAGTTTTCCCACCGAACAAAAACAACAATGTGCTCCTGGTTTTCTGTGTGTGAGTGTGTGTGTGTGTGTGTGTGTGTGTGTGTGTGTGAGTGTGTGTGTGTGTGTGTGTGTGTGTGTGTGAGTGTGTGTGTGTGTGTGTGTGTGAGAGTGCGTGCGTGCGTGTGTGTGTGAGACATTCAGGTCAGATTAGTTTGTGCTCATTGAGCTTGTGTTCAGGAGACAAACACACACACACACACACACACACACACACACACACACACACACACAGTGCTTCATATCGGTGGGATTCACACGCCGAGTGAGAAGTTCAACACTCCCGTTAAACTTTCACACAGACGGAGTTTCACAAGCGAGGAAATGTTTCCTAAATGTTCACCGTCATTTTATTTTGAAGGAACAGTTTAACATCTTATTTTGATATTCAGATGTTTATCAACCATGTAGCTGAGAACATTTACTCCACTGAGCTGAAGTCCAGTTTAAAGTTACTTTTCAAGGAGACAACCTCCGGTTCTTTAAAGTCCTCCAAAGCTTCATGTGTTAAAGCTGCATTCTCTCTAGTGTCCACCAGGGGGCGACTCCTCTGGTTGTATAGAAGTCTATGAGAAAATGACTCTACTTCTCTCTTGATTTATTACCTCAGTAAACATTGTAAACATGAGTTTATGGTCTCAATCTCTAGTTTCAAGTCTTCTTCAATACAGCATGATGTTCATTTAGTACATTATGGTCCATTTAGAGTCAAACAGACCATAAAGCAGGGGATGCTTTAGGGCGGGGCTACACCGTGATTGACAGGTCTCTACCAGAGATGTATGCGGCGTCTCTACGTCACTCCTCCTCAGTCCAGATATGGTCATCTCATGTCTCTTAAAACATATCTCCTCGTTTCCTCTCTCCTTGCATGGTAAGGACCCAAGTGAGGGAAACGGGGATGACATTAAGAGACTTTGGATGTGTCCTCTGTGGAAGACGACCCGCCCCCTACGTAGATATAAATGTCTTTTTCTCAGCTAAATAAAACACTGATTAATACATATATCTATTATATTATATTATATTATATTACATTACTGCCAATTAATCCCCCTAAATGCCACACACTGTCCCTTTAATAATATACAGTTGTATTATTATGGGATGTTCGGGGTTAATGGTTGTTCTAAAGTAGTGAAATCTGAATTCAGGCTCAACCCCCCCCAAAAAAATGGATGTGAAACACGCACACACACACTCACCTAGTGATTGATGTGGGACTCGAACCTGTGACCTCCGGGTTACATAACTTCAGCCTGCAGTTGGTCCCCGTCCAGTCTGTCCCAGAGAGGTTCTCGCATGACCAATGGAGGTCTAGTCGTGTGTGTGTGTGTGTGGGGGGGGGGGGGGCTTCATTAGTGAACAGAGGCGGTCTGTTCAGAGGGGCGAGCTCTCATCACTACTAATGAGGACGACATCACCGGACCTCCTAAAAACACTCTGTTCCTGCAGCTCGCCATCAATCTGCCTCTCTGTTGCTACAAAGACACAACATCACGTTTAAATGATGTTTATGAACTTTTAAACTTGTATTCTTCTCTTCACTTACCTCACGTGTCTGCGTTGCTTCATCTCCAGCAAGAGAAGATGAAATAATGAGATGTTGTCGTGGTCGTGAGTCAAAGTTCTGAGAACGGTGTCTCTTCATAACGCTCGCTGACATCCAGGTGATAGACCGAGCCCACCACAGAATAGGAAGAGGACATAGATCAGCTGCTCACTTGTATACTTTACTTTACTTGTATTCTCTTTAGTTATGTATAAACATATATAGTAAATGGTCCTGAACTTAAACTCACAGGAAGTATTACTCCAGTGTTTTTATCTCATGTGTGTGATTTCTCCACATTCTTACTCAGAGACACTTTGCATTTGAAGTGTTATTATAAATATCTATAAGCCCGTCAGTGATGACGGTCACGTGGTTTGTCCTGTCGTTAACCTAAAATACCATTTGGAACTTATTTATGAAGTAACATTGATCATTTTATTGATCACCAGGAGAAACAGAGAAACAGTTTCGTCTCCGTCTCGCGTCTTCCTCTTGAACATACGCCTGAAAAAACCCAGCTCCTTCTCCAGCTTTTTTTTATCTTCTCCAACTCGGTCTGTCTGTCCTCCATCTTCTTGCCTGAGAAGCCTCTACTCTTCTTCTTCATTTCCAGACAGATGTCCTCCAGGACCTTCATCTCGTCCTCCAGGACCTTCTTCTATTCCTCTAGAAGGGGGGCAGCCGTGGCTCACTGGGTAGAGAGGGTCGTCCGGCAACCGCAAGGTCGGCGGTTCAATCCTTGGCTGCTACATGTCCAATGCCGAAGTGTCCCTGAGCAAGACACTGAACCCCTAACTGCTCCCCGGGCGCTTTTCAGCAGCCCACTGCTCCCAGTAAGCTAGGGATGGGTTAAATGCAGAGGACAAATTTCTTATATATGTATATGACAATAAAACTTAAAAACTCTAGGACCTTCATCTCGTCCTCCAGGACCTTTATCTTGTTCTGGTTCTTCTAGTCTTCCAGGACCTTCTTGTCGTCCTCTAGGACCTTCATCTAATCCTCCAGGACCTTCTTCTAGTCTTCCAGGACCTTCTTCTCATACTCTAATACGCACTTGTATTGTTCCTGCCAGGCCTCATTGCTCTGGAAGAGCAGGGTCGTCTTACAACAAGAGGTGGTTCGATCCCTGACTCCGCAAATCCATGTCAACGTGTCCTTGGGCAAGACTCTTAACCCAAATTGCTCTCTCTGTCTGTCTCTCCGTCTGTCTCTCTCTCTGTCTCTCTGTCCCTCTGCCGGACACAAATCATTTTCCTAACTGCTCTTTAAATCTCTAAATCCCCTTCATGGGTAGAGACGGAGGAGGAAAGAGACTCACATTGATTAGAAAATAGTTTGAGTTCCTAAATTAACAACTCTGTGCGTGCGTGCGTGTGTGAATGAGGGTTGGTATCCCATGGCCACAGGACAGTAGTGAGGTCATTGATATGCAGCTCAGCAGCTCTGCTGAGGGAAAGTCCTCTGTCCTCTTCACACCGTCCACAGCTACATGACAGACGAAGTCCTTTAACACGAATATGATTCTTCTCGTGTGTTTTATGATGTCACGAGGCCTCAGTGTGGCTGCTGACATCAGAACGGATACTTCGGTACCAAGTTAAGGCCCAAATATTCTGAAAACAAGACCGGAGGAAACGTCAATTCTCGAGTCTACCGGAGTACTGTTGTCTTGGGAGAGACAACATTTACCTGATAATGCGAATGCTAACAGATAATGTTAGCTGTTAGCAGCCGGTGGGCGGCAGTCCTGATTGGCTAAATAGCGGCTAACGCTAACCGAGGTGGCGTTGAGTTACATTATGATGCATTCAAGCTCTGTTCCGTACAAATATATGGGGCGAAATAAAATAATTATGTTATCATGATGCGTTCCAATGTAATCTTGTAAAATGTATTTTTTTAATTGGATCAGCAGTTTAATAATTAATATGGAGTATTTCCTAAAGTACATAGTATTTATTGTTGTTGTTTTTCTTCCCTGATCAGACGGCTCCTCATCTAAATCTAAATGATGCCAGTTTTAGCCAGTTTTGTATTTTATTGATGCAGAGTTCTTCTGTTTTTAACATTTAACTACTGAGAAAAAGACACATTTTGTCGAAAAACTTGTTTGTATCTCGTAAAGTATCAGAGATGTACAATAACTTTAAATGGTAACGTTGGTATTTTCCAACCTGGACTCTTATTTCCTCTGGTTCTTGTGTCGCAGTGACTCACGAGGACGACTGTTTTAATCTGGTCCAGTATCGAAGGAGAACTCTGCAGACAGCAGACGCTCCGGGCAAATTCTCAGCATCATTGACGTCCACTAAAGTAGCTTCTTGTTTCCACTGATAGACTCAGATTGTTATTGTAATTGTCTGAACTGAACAGAGAAATAAAACCTTTGTCTTTCTGTTTGTTATCGTGTCTAAAACAGAGAAGTCTCGTTCTGAGAGGTAATTTGTTTCTGGAAGACAACGGGGGAAGAGTGATGTCAGAGTTTGTTGAGTTGGAGAACACAAAGAGTGGCTTATTATCTCAAATATTTTTGATGTTATGGCTGAAATATTTACATGAGATGCCAGTTCTTAGAACGAGACTTCTCCTTTAGAGAGACTTCTTAAGACACAATAACAAACAGAAAGGTAACGGTTTTATTTCTCTGTAGGTCAGACACTTATAATACCAACAACCAGTTCATTTAGTGGACGTAAATGAAAGAGAAGTGATGACATTACAGCTCGGTGAGTGTCTGCAGCCTTCTCCTTCAACACTGGACCAGTTTAAAACATTGTGTAAAGTGAAGAAACACAGGACGGACTTTTCAGATGGTTGGATGTTTCTTGCCCAAATGCACCTTGGGAGTTGTAGTTGACTTCTCCTTCAGTTTTTATGTCCACATGCTTCTTTTTCTTTGACATTTTTATTAAAGAACCAGATATTTTTAGAGTTTCATGTCATAGAAGAAAAGTGACTTTTACTTCCAGAACCATTGACGCCCATTGACGGTGATCATCTTCATTCCATCAATACGCTTCCCAGACAACTGCAGTTTAAATTACACAACTTTATTGATAAATGTCCAACGCTACAACCGGTTGGTTTACATCTCGTTCACAAGACAAAAACAACCCGCAGAGACACAAATATAAGACGGAGGTTAATTTGTTTTGTGTGGACTGTCCCTTTATTAAAGAGTTATGGAAGAGTAGCCAGGCTCTTAACTGTGTTCACATTTACGATGAACTCAAACACACCAGCAGGACTTAAGTTATTATGTCTTGTTCCTTTTGTCAAGTTATTGTTTTTAAAAACAACATTGTGAAGAGCTGCAAAATTGGACACAAACATATTCACCATCTGTAAATAGGAACCCAAATAAAAACATGATGACTGTCAAAGTGCTGGATACCAAATATACACCAGCTGTATTGATATTGTTATTATTGTTATTATTTATGGAGACAGAAGCGACTTCAAACGATGGTGTTTTGGTCAAATCTACCGCAACATTTGGGATTTGACTTCTCCATTTATTACAAAGGATTTCACCGTCACGTTATCTTTTAACTGTTTTAATAAAAACACAGCGGCTCATATCTTGTTGATGTGTTTTACCGTTTCTGCAGGACACAAATATAGAAGTTAATCAATTTAATTTCCATTTTTACGGTTAAGATTATTAATAATATGGATAATAAATTGAAACCAAAAGGGGGAATAATAATGTGTTTATTTTGCATTATGATGAATAAAATCATGAAAGATGCTTAAACCTTAAACATTTGTTAGCTTCTATCGGCTGGTTATTCCAAATTATAACAAATTCAAACTAACATGTGATTTATTTGTTTTGTTCTGTTTCTCACAAGCTAACCGTTAAATGTGGTCTAATATGCGGTGTTGAATCTAACACGTGTCCATGTGTTACCTCCAGACAATAAAACCAGCAGATATTTACGGCACTGAACATCTGCTAGTTTGCGCTCAAGCACAGATGAAGTCTGATTGAATTTTTCCATCTTCGATTGGTAGTTGATATCTCAACTAAAAAGATAAACACCTCTAACTTTGGGTTGCGGAGTGAAGGTAAAGTTAGTCACTGCTGATGACACTAAGGCACAGTCGGCTCTCACACACATTTATATGGATTTAACTTTGTGACACTGAACATTACAAAGACATTAACAATCTGGTGACATAAAAAATGACTATCTCACTTCCCTTCATATAAAGATGTAATTTGTTACAGCATTAAAATAAGCTAAATTCAAATCTTCTGTTTGTTCTAGTTGTTTGAGTTTGACGTTTCTGAGTGAAAGAAATATTAATACAACTTCCTACACAGTTTAACTTCCTGAACAAAGAGACTGAGTCCTGTTCGATTACCCCCGTCCTTCACGTTCTTCCCTTTTAGAAACATTCATGAAGCCACACATTCTTCACAAAAACACAGAAGTTGTTGGAAAAAAAAACTTTCACCACAACCTACACAGCTGCTTCAGTGTTAGGCAGCAGATAAAAGACGTGTTGGTCGATTGCATGGAAATAAAAAGGAGTAGAACGTACATTCCCGCCCAAATCAACGTAGCAGGATGTGTGTGTGTGTGTGTGTGTGCGTGTGCGTGTGCGTGTGCCATGCGACCGTTGTCGCAGGATAACTTCTGTATAAACTAAACAGACTTTCTGAGGTTTCACGGTAACGATACGAAGCACAGAAAGCCAACTTAGTGCTTCATCAACACTCTTGTCACAGCGTAAGAAAGCACATCATACACACTCTGTAACCAGTGTAGCATTAAAGCATGGTGGAATTAGCAAGCTCGCAAGCTAGTTAACTAGCCTACAGCAAGCTAGTTAGCCAGCTAGCAGCAATGCTGGGTCCAACGGTTCGTCCGCCTCACCCCTCATCGCTCCGGAGAAGGATTAGCTAGATAGCTCACCAGCGTACAGCTGGCTAGTGAGCTTGTTAGCTATTTCCATCATGCTCCGATGCTATACTGGTTAAATGAGCCAAACAATAGGCTGGTGGCCAACAGCAGCACTGGGTCTAACTGTCCCACTGCCTCACTCCCTATCACTCCGGATAAGAACAAGCTAACAAGTTAACTAGCCAGCTAAACACTTTATGGCTGACTACTAACGACGATCGCCATTTTGTTTTTATACCAGTCAAACAACCACAGGAAAACAGCCCACGGTCCGTTCTACTCCTATTTTATTTCAATGCAGCTTCACTGTCCTCTGGCCTCACTGCTAGTGTTGGAAACAGGTGGTAACCATCTTAACATACATCAGCTGTACACTCTTCTTCTCAGCCAGTTAGGTTTGATAGTCGCCACTAACTTCCCCATTAAACACATGAAAGCTTCAGACCAACTGAAGAAGACATCCAGCATTTTCACATCAAATGTTATAACAGCAGGAAGTTTGAGGGAAGAGTCCGTTTGGCGAGTCCTGAAACAGATGGTTGTGCAAGTACAGCAACTTTTCTACCATTACTACGGATTAAACTTCACTTCCTGCACAGACAGGAAGTTGGAGGGAGGAACACTGTGTCCATAGAGGAATATCATACAAATGGAAACTCTGGAGGAGGAGAGGAAGATGAAGAAAAGATGATTGTTGAGGAGAGAGGAAACTGGTGGGTTAATGAAAACTAATGAAGGAAGAGAAACCGTAAAAAAAGAGGAGATAATGGATTGATAGATAAAGAGGGACCAGTGACTCTAGCTTGAGATGGACAAGATGGCCGACGTGTCTTTAGCCTTGTCGAAGAAGATGGACGTCTCATTGGCTGCCTTCAGTTTGACCTGGGCGGAGCTTGGCGAGCCTTGGGCTCTGGTTGGCTGACACTCCTGACAGCAGCAGCAGCAGCAGTCCATGAAGGCCTGACCGAGAGCCTGAAACACGACGACACGCAGGTCAGTGATCAAACAACAACGGTACCGTTAGCTTCTCAATGCTAGCTAATGCTATGTTCAAACTACGAGCGTCAAAGCTACAAAACAGCTCAGCTTGTCCAGCGACATTGGCGCGTTGACGTAGTTTCTTTGTTAATTAGCACTGGGAACATGTTGACGATCTCACCAACACACCTTAGTACCACAGACTGAATATAAGAAGTGGACGTCTTCATGGTGACGTCTCTCGTTGGTTTGTGGATGTTTTGAAGCCTCTAGTTCGCCGTTTTGTCCGTCACCATCTTGTTTGTTTTGCAACCAGTGAACAGGAAGTGACCATATCTGGACTGAGGAGGAGTGATGTAGAGACGCCGTATACGTCTCTGGTAGAGACCTGTCAATCACCGTGTAGCCCCGCCCTAAAGCATCCCCTGCTTTATGGTCTGTGTGACTCTAAATGGACCATAATGTACTAAATGAACATCATGCTGTATTGAAGAAGACTTGAAACTAGAGATTGAGACCATAAACTCATGTTTACAATGTTTACTGAGGTAATAAATCAAGAGAGAAGTAGAGTCATTTTCTCATAGACTTCTATACAACCAGAGGAGTCGCCCCCTGGTGGACACTAGAGAGAATGCAGCTTTAACACACCACCAGAGAAGGATTCGTGACGTTTCCTGACCTACCTTGCACAGACACAGCAACAGCACTGGCGTCACCGACGACTTGAAGAACAACAGGAAGTGATGCAGCAGCACCAGCATGGCGGCCGTGTCCTCGGAGACGCTGATGTGCGTGTAGGCCAGCGTGATGTTGCAGACGTGCTCGGGCAGAGCGCAGACGCCATAAACCACCGCCAGCGCCAGCAGCGTGCAGTTCAGCTGCCGCTCCACCGCCTGGTGCTGCTGCCGCTTCTGATTGGAGGAGCGGTCGTCGTGGTTACGCTGCTTCTGGGCGGAGCTTGAGTCGCTGTTGACGTTGCGGGTGGCCATTTGACAGAGGACGGTGAAGAGGATGGGGAGGCAGAAGTAGCAGCCGAAACACCACCACATCCGTCCCTGAAGCAGAGGACGGTAATCTGATTACTTTACCACGAATACTTTGTACTTTCTGGTTCTGTGTTGTACTTGTTGAACATGAAGTAATCTGACATAGAGTTGAACTTCCATATTTAGGAGCTATGGTTGAAATTATTTTCACAACTTTTTACAAAGTCAACAGTGAGTTTTCACGCTCAAACTCACAATAACTACTTTAACGTGCACACGATATTCTGGTTTCATCATTATTCCAGAAACAATATTCCTACTAAGCTGTTGACATGGATAATGAAAATGAATATTCCACTAACGATCCCGTTAACATGCATCCATGAACAATCTGATTACGGTTCAGAGTTCTCAGCCTCCCTCTCTCGTTGGCGTGATATTTGGGAATTTTCTAAAAACCTGTTTGTGTTTAAAAGCTTCGTGTCCTACATCTCTCCTTACAGAGCCGACTGTAAACAAGCACTTCAACATATTTCTATAACCTAAAACGACTAATTTACCTCAGAGAGTTTTACAGAAGAAAGAATGATCCTAAAACATGAGGAGTGTCAACACATCACACGTTTTCATCTGAAAATGATCCATTCACAATAAGATTATATTTATGTGACCATATAAAGTTCACAACATTATCATATTTACAATAGTAACACTGGAATATTAGTGTTCATGTAGACGTAGTCAGCAGCTGTGATTCCATTCAGTCGTCACACACATTTTATCAAACACTTGAAATGCGCTAAAAATAGAAATGTGACTGTAAAGCGTTTCCATTAACTGGTTTCAAGCAAATAAATGATGGTAGTTTGGTCAGAAGTCAACGTTAGAGGCAACTCTTCACTCTTGTCTGTAATCTACCAATAAAGAGAGTAGAAGAAGAAGAAGTCGAGGATGTGAACCAGAAACAAATCATCGAGAGAAACATGGAGAGAGACGTTCACTTTGAATAGTTCTTAATGTCTCATGTTGTCTGGACACAAGGACAATATCAATATATATAAAGAAAGACTTTAATTAGACGGATGGATAGATCAGAAACACAAGCAGTCCGACGATCCAGATCATCTAAACCACTTCAATCTCAGAGTGAACTTAGTTTCACATGAAGGCTGAGGCAGGAAGTGGATTCAAAACCCAGGATCTGAGTTTTAATAGAGATTTAATAGAGATTCAACAGAGATTCAATAGAGATTTAATAGAGATTTAATAGAGTTTTAATAGAGTTTTAATAGAGATTTAACAGAGATTTAATAGAGATTCAACAGAGATTTAATAGAGATTTAACAGAGATTTAATAGAGATTTAATAGAGATTTAATAGAGATTTAACAGAGATTTAATAGAGATTTAATAGAGATTTAACAGAGATTTAATAGAGATTTAATAGAGATTTAATAGAGATTTAACAGAGATTTAACAGAGATTTAACTGAGATTTAATAGAGATTTAACAGAGATTTAATAGAGATTTAACAGAGATTTAACAGAGATTTAACAGAGATTTAACAGAGATTTAATAGATATTTAAGAGATTTAACAAAGATTTCATAGAGATTTAACAGAGATTTAATAGAGATTTAAGAGATTTAACAGATTTAACAAAGATTTAATTGAGATTTAACAGAGATTTAATAGAGATTTAACAGAGATTTAACAGAGATTTAATAGAGATTTAACAGAGATTTAATAGAGATTTAACAGAGATTTAATAGAGATTTAATAGAGATTTAACAGATTTAATAGAGATTTAATAGAGATTTAATAGAGATTTAACAGAGATTTGATAGAGATTTAATAGAGTTTTAACAGAGATTTAATAGAGATTTAACAGAGAGTTAAAAGAGATTTAACAGAGATTTAACAGAGATTTAATAGAGATTTAACAGAGATTTAACAGAGCTTTAACAGAGATTTAATAGAGATTTAATAGAGATTTAACAGATATTTAATAGAGATTTAACAGAGATTTAACAGAGATTTAATAGAGATTTAACAGAGATTTAATAGAGATTTAACAGAGATTTAATAGAGATTCAACAGAGATTCAACAGAGATTTAATAGAGATTTAATAAAGATTTAATAGAGATTTAATAGAGAGTTAAAAGAGATTTAACAGAGATTTAATAGAGATTCAACAGAGATTCAACAGAGATTCAACAGAGATTTAATAGAGATTTAACAGAGATTTAATAGAGATTTAACAGATTTAATAGAGATTTAATAGAGATTTAATAGAGATTTAACAGAGATTTAATAGATATTTAACAGAGATTTAATAGAGATTTAATTGAGATTTAATAGAGATTTAACAGAGATTTAACAGAGATTTAATAGAGATTTAATAGAGGTTCATTCATATCTTCCCGTCGGGCTGCGTCCTCACCTGGTGATACCTGAGCAGCAGGGAGTGGAGGGAGTCGGGCAGGTAGAGGGACAGAGGGGAGGATGGGGTGACGGTGCAGGAGTCCACCAGACGACCCGTGGACGGGGACACGGCCCGGCTTAGCTGCCACAGGAAGATCTCGGGGCTGGACAGTGTCAGAGCACCAAACCACACCAGCAGCAGCTTCAGCAGCACCGCACCACAGCGCTCCACCCGCCGGGCCTTCAGCGGGGACGAGGAGGGGGAAGAGGAGGAAGAAGAGGAGGAGGAAGAGGAGGAGGAAGAGGAGGTGGCGGCGAGGAACCGGTCGATGCCCAGAGCGCACAGAGTGAAGGAGGTGATGCCCAGAGACACGGCCTGCAGAGGGACGAAGGACGTCAGAGAGTTTTATCAAAGTAGGAGACCTTTGTTTCAAACTGAAAAGAAATATTCCATATGTGTTGAAATATTTCATTTCAGAACTACAAGAAGCATGTGAACTTGGTCAGCTTCACGGTGCTTTCAGGACCATTGGAGTGCTAACTGGTGTTAGCATTAGCATCAGGTAGCTTTATCCCCTCCGTTGGCATCTACAGGCATGTTAAGTTAAGACTCGCTATGTTCATGGTGGAGGTGTATAAAGAGGAAACAGGATGTAATGTGGTCCAACTTTGCAACACACACAAGTTCATCTTGTTGTTTTTATGAAAATCATCTTGGGGAAGCAATAAATTGAGAAGTTTATTTAACTTGGATGTTGCTTGATCGTCACGTTAACTTACATGGTATAAAATGTCACATCTCTGCACGAAGGATTTTTTAGAAATGGCTTCCGTGAGCGAATAAGACGAGTTTGTCCAGCAGGCGGTCCTGATTTAAAGAGCTACAGTAGTAAACTATTTAACATGTAAAGGTCATTCCTCGAAGTTCAACATCAGCACAGAAACATCTTTATAAATATAATTTTCTAATTCAGACCAAAAGTTCCAAGTTCAGTATTTTTTCCTGTAAAAGTTCTCCAGTGATCACATGATCGGATCTCACCTCTCCACATTTCTATGCAACTAAACACAAACATCATTTCTGTTTTTGCACAGATCAAATGTGATGTGATGAGAGACAGAAATGCACTTCCTGTTTCAGGTCTACAGGAAATTAAAAGGAGAAGAAGAAACTAGTTTTTGTTTTTTTAATAATTTCCAGCAGACCAGAAATAGGAGGCCGGTTAAAAACAACAACACGTTAAGTCTTTGCAAACACAGACATGACATTCATGAAGTGATATCTGATCATGTGATCAGCGGAGATGCATGTTTTATATATATATATATATATATATATATATATATATATATATATATATATATATATATATATATATATTAGTGCTGGGCAACGATTAAAATATTTAATCGCAATTAATCTAATTTTTATGGCAAAGGTCAATAATGAATTCAAAAGTAGTGTATTGCGCACTTTTATTTTAAAAGTACTGCTATATGAACAAAAGGGCAATAACATTTGGTTCACGAGATGCAGGTAGCATGTTTTATACTTAATGTGAATATAATTCATACTTTGTTGGCATCTTTTTCTGAAAACCGGATGTTCGTCTGAAGAAACCGGATGTTGTCTCACGTTAATCTTTCCGCTAACTTTCAAAGTCCTTCGCTGGCTCCCGATCTGTGCCGTTTAAATGCGTTTACCGTGAATTTCAGCATATAGGTGCACTAACATTACTGACTATAGGATGTTTGCTGGCTTTTATCCCACTGTTCTTGTCATCCTCTTGTTGTTATGTATATGTATTGTCTCTTGTCTTTCAATAAAAAAAAAAAAAATTTAAAAAAACATAATAACTTAAAAAAATGCGTTAACGCGAGATAAAAATTGATGAATGCGTTAACGCGAAATTAACGCGTTAACTTGCCCAGCACTAATATATATATATATATATATATATATATATATATGTGTGTTTTCATTTATTTAAAAAAAGGTCGAACAATTTCCTAAAAATGGCCAGAAACCCAGTGCTTCTGAAATTACAAGTAATGGGCAACGATTAACATTTTTAATCGCATGGTTATTTTAACTAAATGATGCTTATTATACATATTCCAAACAAAACACTTTAAAAACTCTAAAACAATCATTTAAATGAATCGTTTATTTTTTGCGTTCTTTGGTATTGTGGTCAGACACATATGCAATGCTGATTACCGTAATATGTGTGGTATTTGTTATAAATGTACGTTGGTACATAGAGGGTGATAAGAAGCTGTACCTGGAGGGACTTAGGACCCAGGGGAATGTAGGTGAAGCATGGAACCTGTAGTCAGTACCTTGGCAATAACCTGCATGAGGAAGTTATGCTAATAAAGAGTTGCAGTTAAGAGCAGTTTGTTCTCTCGTGCTTATATGTTCATTTAAAAACACCACAATATGTGTTTTGATATTGTCACGTTTGATCCTGTAATGAGACGATCGTGCGTGTGTGTGTGTGACACAGGAGGGGCCGACGGTTCCGGACCGGCCGTGTCACCGGGGCATAATAATACATTTTAAAAAACTGCGTTAACGCGCGATAGAATAATTGTCTGCGTTAATTAATGAATGCGTTAACGCGATAATAACGCACTAACTTGCCCAGCACTAGAAATTACATAAGACAATAAGTCATGATTATGTTTACATACCACAAGTCTTTAATCCTTTTAATCGTTTTAATGAATCCTTAAATTACAAATCTACAAACTTGACGTAACCATTTTATGAGACTTCGTGAGTAAAGAGTCTAAATGAACCACGATGGATAAATTATCTCTGTTTCCAACATCAAGAAGGAACTTCTTCTGCTAAATTAAATATAATTTATGTTAATTTAATGGCCGTGTGTTTCGGTCCTTTAGCTGTTGTCTGTTAACATGAAGACATTTCCACACACTCACACTGGGAAACACCCAGTTCTTTGACTTGAAGGTGCTAGTGATGCTGATAATGGTAGTGTGGTGATGACGTGATCTCTAATGACCTCCTGACCTTTAAAACAAACGTTTCACCTGTGTGCAAAATCATTAAAGCACAACAAACAGTTCATCACAGAGATGAACATCTTCAGGCTCCCCAGAGGATGAACCCTTTCTGTTTCCTGAGGAGCTACCAGGACGAATCACATCAACACATTTAAAGTATTTATACCACAAAAACACAAAAATCACTCTCAGCCAATCTCACTGACTTCCTCTCCCCCCTCCGACTTCCACACAAGCTCCACCCACCTCCATATACGGCACCATACGGCAGGTGATGTCGCCCAGGATCCTCCTATGGGAGAGCTGGTTGAGGACCACCACGGGGAGGCAGAGCACCAGCACCAGGAAGTCCCAGAACGCCATGCTGGCCAGCAGGTAGTTCCAGGCGGACCTCATGTAGTAGTTGTTCCAGACGACACACATGACCGCCATGTTTCCCACCACGCCCACCGCCAGCACCAGGCCGCCCAGGAAGAGGACCGCGTAGGCCGAGTACGAGCTCTCCACCAACGGGTAGAAGGGGTTGAAGAGTCCCGGAGGGTCGCGGTCGGAGCTGGAGGCGTTTCCGTGGAGATTGGCGCCATCGCCGCTCCCTGCTCCTACTTTAGTGCCGTTGTCGAACTCAGTGGCCTGCGGCGCTGTCACCGAGTCGTTCTCGAAGGACTGGCTGAAGGTGGACTGTTGCTCCTCCTCGTCGGCTCCGTGGGCCAGGCGGCGGCGGTTCCTGTCCACGTCCAGATCCAGCATCTCGGGGAGGGGTCTGCTCTGGTTGGGGGCGTCCCCGGTCCCGAGCTGCTTGGTGACCCAAAGGGGTTCCAATTTGACGGGGGAGGACGGCTGGTCGAGTGCGTCACTCTGACCATCGTGTTGGCCGACGCCCTTTGCGTCCGTGAACAGCAGCGGCAGGTTCAGACACAACCACAGACCGACAGACGGGACCATGATGAAGACTTTAACGTGAAGAAGACGGCAGATTCAAATCAGAACCGCTCAGGATTGGTTGTTTTCCTGCTTAATTGTACAGAATTTGGTGCTGAGCTTCAATCAAATTCCAGAAAATGTTTCCAAAAAAGTCCCAAAACTAGAAAACAAAACAACCAACCTGATGATGCCAAAACTCTCCGAAACCTTTCAGTGAGATGTAGGTTTGATTCAGAGCTCCTGGAAAGTGACGAAAAGACAATTCCAGGAAAATGTTGGTTTAATTCTGCAAAAGTTTCATCAAGTTTCTAAACGATGAAAATACGCTTGTTTGTCAAGACGTCCACTGGATTTCAATAAGTTAGTAGTCCAGATAAGATGAAGGTCTCCTCTTCTCTTCTCAGGCTTGTGGTTTTTAAACTCCCAACACTCCTTTTAAAGTTTCCCACTTTAAAACTTGAC
>NW_027466502.1:210000-222500 GCF_050575085.1 Anarhichas minor
CTCTTCAGGATGTTTGAAGTGAAATCCTTCTGATCTTGATGTTTGCTGAAGAGTTCCCTCACTCGTTGCTCAGGTCCTTACTGACCATCTTCCTCTGAACACCTCTTAAGCACGACGCCCCCAAATTTGGGGGCACTCGGGCTCAGAACCCCTCAAACTCACATGCGGAAAATAGCATGATTATTAGCCAGTAGCATGTATGTCGCTAATTTTTTTTTTTCGATGAAAGAGCAACGTCTGGACAACAACATCATATAAGTCACTTCTAACACACTCCCAACACAACTATAGGCTACTCACATAAGCAGATAAATATCGTGGCATAAAAGCACCAAATCCGGGCCAGAAATCGGCGCTATGAGTACAGTAAATCAATGTTTGTACCCTCATGCTAACGGCTACCCAGTCATACAAAGCATGTAATAGCATTAGCACACGTGGCGGAACACGTAACTAACTTCTGTTTTACGATCCGTAGAAACACTAAACCGTTGTGGGCGATCAAACGTACCTTCATGCTGAACTTCGCCGAAACAAATCGTGGTTATGCGCCCAAGTTTTATGAAAATATGGAAAATAACGTCGCGGAATTTCCGTTCCAAAGCTGTAGTCATTGCTGCCAACTGCATACTGTTGACTTCCGACTTGTTTCCAGAATAAGAGCGGTCAAGGGGGCTTGGGCGAGTGGTCAGACTGCCTGCGACCGGAAATTTCTGCCGGGGTACACGCGTCACTTCTGGCAACTTTATTGTATGAAATCTTTTGCCGATCGCCACCAAACTCGACACAGGTCTTCCTGAGACGATGACGCGTCTAAGGAGGGGTTGTTTTTTGAAATCGACCGAGGATAGGCTGCCATGCAGCCACACACACACACATGAAATGAGAAAATCCTACAGATGACAGCCAAAACTGGCTCTGATGATGTTATGAATATGAATATGATTCCTATTATCTGTATTTGGATGTATTGAATCATATGAGTGATAAAGAAAGTGAAATATATAGTTATATAGTGTATAAAAGTACAATGTAAGAGCTGCAACAGCTGGTTCGAAAATGATGTCCTCGCCTGACTAAAACCTCTTATTCTTAACTTTATTCCACTTTATTCCACTTTAACCTTTTTTTAATAACTACTGATCAGTTATGCTATGACTTGGGAAAGTTTCAGGGGGCTAGCTGCATTATTTCAATAAGCTTTTATCACTGAAAGTGCATGTTTCCCAGGCGAGGCTGAATATTTTCAATTTCAGCTGTGTTATGTCTTATTTTCTATATTAACCAGCAACATATTCACAATATCACCTATGTAAACTATGTCACAGGTGTTGTGATCTGATTATATCAACAACAATTATTAAAATCGACCTTGTAGTTACAGAGCTATGGTCAGTTTTGTAGGGCTATGCTTTTTCGCTCAGAGACCTCAAAAACGGCTGCGAGATTAAGAGGTTAGGGTTCAAATCATTTGTGGAAAAAGACGCAGCAGCACAGACACGGAAAATTTTACAGTTTTAATGAGGAAATAAACCAGAAACAGTAGGAGACAAAAATGTGACTTTAATATGAACATTTATATGCAGATGATATCGTCTTATATGTCAACGTCTTTTCTCAGAGTGGACAAAGACAATCTTGAGTCTGCTTCAGACGTTTCAGTTCAGCTTTCTTTTATTGAGCATGAGCTTCTTTTAAGCGCCAACAAAACAAACAGAACATCCGGCTGTGCCTTGAGATCCTGTCCATGACTAGTGACCACCCTGGCGTAAGCCAACAGCTGCTGGTTTGACTTTGTGCCGATTAAGCGGACACAGCTCTCACTTTAGTTATACAAGGACTGGATAGCTCGTATTCCAGCAGTACCCCCTCACAGGAATCCCCTTCGTAAGCCTTCTCCAAGTCCACAAAACACATGTAAACTGGATGGGCAAACTCTCATGACCCCCCTCCAACAGACCTGCCACGGTTAAAGATCTGGTCCACTGTTCCAGGACAGAATCCACATTGCTTTTCCTGAATCTGAGGTTCGAACAATCGTTCGTAGCCTCCCTTTTCAAGCACCCTGGAATAAACTTGGAACCGTGTGATACCCTGATAACTGGAGCACACTCTCCAGGTCCTCCTTTTTATCAATGGGAACCACCACCCCGGTCTGCCACACCACAGTCACATTCCCCAACCTCATTGAGACACTGGAGTCACGTGTCAGCCAAGACAGTCCAACAATGTCCAGAGCCTTCAGCATCTCAGGGAGAATCTCATCCACCCCTTGGCGACCTTGCTGCTGAGATGCCTTTTGACCTCAACAACCTTTTCCATGGATATGGATTGTCTTCAAACTCTGCTTCCTCCATGGAGGACATGTTAATCGGATTCAGGAGTTCCTAAAAAGTGCTCTTTCCGTCACTTGGCAATATCCCCAGTCTGGATCTGCTGATCACAGCCTGAGCCAGACCCCGGCTTTTCCTTTCTGATTCGTCTAACGGTTTGCCAGAACTTCTTTGAGGCCAACCGAAAGTTGTCTGCATAGTATCTCTGAACTCTCAGGTTTTTGTGCTTTGGCGATCGCCTGCAGCTGCATCTCTTCTGGCAAAACCAGTCCTGGTCTGCTGTTTCCTGAGACCATATGGGCCAACCAAGTCTCTAAAGATCTCCTTCTTGAGCTTCACAGCCTCCTCATTCTTAGGTTAGCAGCACGACTCATTACAGACTGAGACTCTCCTCTTGGTTTAGATTCATTTGTTTGACAACGTTATCATTTTAATAACATTTTATCAAACATAAAACATTTGAATAAATTACATACAACCAGATCATTACGAGCTAAACTTTTTTTAAGTGTAATTTTAAACATTCAACTTGGTATTATTATATCTTAATAAATAGAACCTTCTGGACCCGAGAGCCCCCCACGGGGGGCTTTTTAGAAAAGTTTAGCGTGGTAGCGTGTTGTAGAATGAATTTTTCATTGACAAATATCAAAAATGCTCCACACATGTTATATACCGAATTAACGACAAAGGTCTGGGCAAAACCATCATACCAGCCATTTTACACACTGCAAACACAATTATGCATGAACTAATATCATATCTAGAAGATTTACCACAATATCACGTATTTTTCGTCACAAAATCGGCGAACTATGCACTCCGTTTGCATGTCTCATCACAAAGCCGGCAGCTATCATGGCGGATTGATACATGAAACAGCAGTAGGACTCGACCCCGCGTCGATTCACGACTGTCTCGTTCCTCTCCGTCAAACCATTCAAAAGTTACACAAACAAAGCCAACTAACAACACACCGCTCCCCAGCAAAAAAATTGAAACGCATCGTAGCTTTTGGTGATTTTCGTGCCGAAAAACGCAGGTAATCCATTGAAATCCGATGAAGCGGAAATAGTCCCTCTTCTACACTGGTGTGTGAGTGAAAATGGCGGTTCTGGGAGCTTGTATGAGGAAATGGCCAACATTCAGTCAGCTAGACCAATGAATTTAGACATGGGGTTGTGCCAAGCATATCGAGATTTTTAGTGGATAAAAGGCTGTCAATCTTCTAAATAACGCGCCTACTGCTTTCGTTAGGCTCTTCCGCATTCAACAAGGTGTCACATGATGAAATCCGCCAATCACAGGCCTTACAAAGGCTTAAAGAGACACGGACTGAGAGGAGAATATTTTATGGAGGAGAGACATGAGAGCTGAAAATGGCTGAAAATGATTCCAAACTGCTTTATTACGATGTATTGAACACTCTTAGTGATAAAGCAAGTGAATATATAGTTAATATATAGTTATATAATGTAAAAAATTAGAATAGAGCAGCGCAACAGCTGGTTCCAAAAATGAGAATTCGGCTTGAAACTCCGTACTCAGACCTCCTTTTATACTGGCCTGCTTCACTCAATCTAAGTAAAATGTTTTACTTGTTTTCATGTTGTGCTATGACTGTGGAGTATTGTTAGGCTTCAATCTGCATTATTTCAAATAAATATTTTCAATACAAGTGCTTTTTTTTCAGGCGAACCTGAAACTTTTCAATTTGAGCTGTGTGCATCTTCATTCACTATTAACCAGTAACATATACACATCTTTACACATCTCAACAAGTCTCTCACAAGTTTTACCTGTATTATACCATCAAAATTATTAAAATAGACCTTGTAGTTATAGAATTAGTCTTAGTCTTAGTCTTTAGTATGGGTATGCAATTTTCGAGCAGAGGCCTAAAAATAGGGCTAGAGTTTAAGAGGCTGATAAGCATCTGTTTACATGTGTGCATGTTATATTGGCGGTTGAGCTTCTCTTAAACAGTTTGCGAACCACAGACAGGAAATATATTTCTGTTTCTTTTGAGTGAAGCGAGCCTTTAATGAGCCACATTGACCTTTTACTCAGTCTAACCACCACAGGGACCTTAAACCTGACAGACCTCACCGTGTTATTCTGATCTCTCATCTCCTACAAACTGTCATGTTTCAGAAGGCTGCACTCTCAACAATTCCACCGTCAAATAACATTAAAATACTGTCATTAACTTACTGTTATTTCACGGTGCATCTAATCTATCTGTAATTTATCTTAACAGTATCTTATCATATATTGGATTACAGTATGTGATCGTACAATAACCCGGTTTTACGTTCATTTTGCAGTGTATACCAGCTCCTGCTCCTTTTGCATGTAATTCCCAACAACAACAACAACATATATTGCTGGAGTTTATTACTTGTCAATTATTTATACAGCTGACTTTGTAAGATGATGTAAGCCATGTGAGGACACACCACCTTCTCTGTGTCCTTAGCTCCTTCCTCCCTACCTCCTCCCTCCCTTGTGCCCTTCATCCATTCCCTCTTGACAACGGAAGTGATGAACGACCAAATCCACAGAAAAATACATTCTGCAGTTTATCTAAAGTTTATATGAGGTCTATAAGTACAAAGTACAACATGTACCTCTGACATGTAGTACAGTATAAAGTACAATACAATATTACTGTGGTTTATTACTTGTCCTCAGTCATCAAACAGCTGACTTTGTGAGACAGATAATATTTAAACTGAAGAGGTACTGCATGTTTATAAGAAAGATAAATAACTACACACACATTTTACACATGTAAATGTGACCTACATGAGGAGAGAGAGAAGAGAGACTATGGTAGTATTATTTTGATATACTTACAGCAATTCATTACAGTGTGAGTTCTGAATTTAAATAACATAACAGGTGCTGTGTGTCAGTGACTCTTCTCTTTACTATCAGGGTGGTTATGAACATGTGAGCTGGTCTCAGTGAGACGTCTGTTTGAAGGGCTGTTGAGGTTAGTTCCTCATTCTCTCTCAGGTCGGTTCATTATTAACCCACCAGAGAAACTTCCTCCTCGTCGCTGTTCCTGAAATGACTCATTGAGGGAAGAGTGTCGACACCTGATCTCAGGTTTATATTTAAAGTCACAGTCTGCTGATATTCTTTATGTTTCTTTATGTTCACATCAAACCAACGGGGAATGTTTCTACTAACAAGTATCCTGATCAGAGCTCCATTAAAACTCATCAGTAAGCCTCACCTTCACCTTCATCATCATCATCATCATCATCATCACACTGTAGTTTCTTCTGACTCAGTCACACATATAAATACTCTCTAGAGCAACACATGTGGATTCATCCGCTGCTAACAACAGTCTCTGACAAAGTCTCTGTTTGCTGCTGTTGGTCTGATAGAAACTGATGAAACTGTAGATCTGTGTCGTTACGTTAAGGAACCAATGAGACACAGACAGGAAGTCACACTGTTGGTTTCAGTCCAAATATGAGATTTGTTGACGAGAAGAAGAACAATGAGATAACAGCAGACCGATCCGTTAAGACAGAATAGTTACAATATCAGCTCACGACTTATCTGATTATATTATGAAACAGCCAGATCTCACAACAGAGCCACAAAACCACCAAAATAAAAGCCCCGTGAGGCAGAAAACAAACAATAAAACATGAGTGAAATAATAACCGTCTGAACTAAAACTGAACTCTACATCTGCTTTGAAAGATAAAGTTGACGGAGAACATTCTCAAATGAGTGAAAAAGGGATAAATACATGATGTGTGTCAATGAGTGTACATTAATAAATAGATAATCGTGATGTTTGTCCGTCTCCAGAGGTGTCTAGTTAGCTAAGCATGAAGTCCTGGAGGAGTCAGCAATGCTACAAACACACAATGTTGATGAACTACGTTAGAATATGGAACAAAGAACACGACTCATCAGAAAACATCTCTAACGTGTGGATCCGTGTGGCTCTGGTCTGTGAGATGTCGGACTGTCCTTGAATGCACCAACAGGGAGACGACGTTGTTACTTTGACCCACAAACAAATAAATGAATAAACAAAGAGAACGCTGGCTGCCTGAGTTTTCAACCAGCAACACGTGTGACTGACCAGCAGCTTCTACCACTGCTGAAACAGGAAGCTGTGTGTGTGTGTGTGTGTGTGTGTGTGTGTGTGTGTGTGTGTGTGTGTGTGTGTGTGTGTGTGCACACAGAGGAAATGACGATGTGAGTTTCAACACTTCTGAACATTACGGTCCTTTCCTTTTCAATGATTCTTACCCATAATGCCACTGGCGTCAACCGGTATTGTTTCCACAGTGTACAGCGGTGACCTGGTTACTGGTCATAGAAATAATAATAATAATAAATAATAATGATGACATTACAACTTCACTCGGACAATGTCCTTGTCTATAAACTCTAAATGTAGTGTGTGTGTGTGTTACAGATGGTGCGTTCACAGACCTCAGTGTTGAATAGAGATCCGAGTTTGACCACTGAAGCCGGAGCTCTGAAGGAAAACATCAAGAAGAACAGATACAAAGACATTCTGCCATGTGAGGACACACCACCTCCTCTGTGTCCTTAGCTCCTTCCTTCCTACCTCCTCCCTCCCTTGTGCCCTTCATCCATTCCTTCTTGACAACGGAAGTGATGAACGACCAAATCCACAGACAAATACATTCTGCAGTTTATCTAAAGTTTATATGAGGTCTATAAGTACAAAGTACAACATGTACCTCTGAGATGTAGTACAGTATAAAGTATAATATGTACCTCTGAGGTGTAGTACAGTATAAAGTACAATATGTACTTCTGAGATGTAGTGGAGAAGTATAAAGTATCATGAAATGGAAATACTTGAGTAAAGTACAAGTATCTTAAAATTTTACCTAAGTGCGGTACTTCAGCAAAAGTACTTTGTGGCATCACAATACTGATTGTTACACAAAAACAAGGTTTGTTCTCCATCACTTTTATTGAAACGTGTTTCTAAGACAGACTTAAAGAAACTGTGAATGTGTCTTTAAAAGTGTACTGATGCTTTGTGTGTGTGTGTGTGTGTGTGTGTGTGTGTGTGTGTGTGTGTGTGTGTGTGTGTGTGTGTGTGTGTGTGTGTGTGTGTGTGTAGATGACCAGTCCCGGGTGGTCTTGTCTCTACTGACGTCAGACTCTGACTCTGATTACATCAACGCCAGTTTCATCAAGGTGAGTGCTGCTTCCTTTCTTCCTTCCCTCCCCATTGTTGCCTCCTGAGGCCTAAGGGTAGGAAACCACTGCAGCTCCACATTCAGCCACCAGGAGCAGCATCGAGTCCATTCACTATTCACTCTCAGAAACAAATCGTGCCGTAAACTCTCTACTGTAGTTAGTGTGCAGTAAACTCTACTTTAGTTAGTGTGCAGTAAACTCGCTACTTCAGTTAGTGTGCAGTAAACTCTCTACTGTAGTTAGTGTGAAGTAAACTCGCTACTTTAGTTAGTGTGCAGTAAACTCTACTTTAGTTAGTGTGCAGTAAACTCTCTACTGTAGTTAGTGTGCAGTAAACTCTCTACTTTAGTTAGTGTGCAGTAAACTCTACTTTAGTTAGTGTGCAGTAAACTCGCTACTTTAGTTAGTGTGCAGTAAACTCTACTTTAGTTAGTGTGCAGTAAACTCTACTTTAGTTAGTGTGCAGTAAACTCTATACTTTAGTTAGTGTACACTAAACTCTACTTTAGTTAGTGTGCAGTAAACTCTATACTTTAGTTAGTGTACACTAAACTCTACTTTAGTTAGTGTGCAGTAAACTCTATACTTTAGTTAGTGTACACTAAACTCTACTTTAGTTAGTGTGCAGTAAACTCTATACTTTAGTTAGTGTGCAGCAGTGGTGTATAAAGTACCCAAAAGTCATACTTGAGTAAAAGTAAAGATACCTTACTGGAAAACTACTCCAGGAAAAGTGAAAGTCACCTATTAGAATACTACTTGAGTAAAAGTCTTAAAGTATCTGATATTTATTGTACTTAAGTATCAAAAGTAATTTTCTGATATTAAATGTACTTAAGTATTGAAAGTAAAAGTACAAGTAAATGCTGTTAATAAAAAAGCAAAGGGTCAGAATTATGAAGTTTATTCTTTTAAGTGCTGTGGCACCATGACCAAGGACATGGAGCTGTGTTGAAAATAATTGGGTTGGCTGTGATCCATCAAGGAGCAACAATGTTCAACATAATATATTGTACTTAAGTATACTTTTGCATCTACTGTGAACTTATCATCATAATTCTCCGAAAAGCAATATGACACTATGAAGGAGTTGTAACAGTGCGTTTATAAGTATGCTCATTCCGACTAGAGGATGTAGAGGGCAAATGCATAATATTGTGTTCAGCAAAAAATATCCACTTGATGCATCAGGTCAGTGTTGTGAGAAAGGACACCTGCCTTGTAAACTCCTATGGGCCTGAATTGAACACAATAGGCAAAGGTTTGTCTCAAGCTGAATCTGCAATTGGGCGACTGCTACCATCATAACTCCATCTGATCATCCACAAAATGACTCAAATATCAAAACATGATCAATACTAAAGCAGCACCGAAAGTAACAACACAGTCATTACTTGAAACTGAAAAATGTCCTGTTCATCTTCTAAAGAAGTTGGTTTTCAAAATTGCGAGAATTCCGTCTCGCTCTTCTTGGGCTGAAGACTAGTCCTGCGATGCTAAACAGCCTTTCACAGGCCGCTGAGGCAGGTAGAGGTGTGTTCAGCTTCACACACAGCTTGCGCACAGCTGGGAAGGATTTCCCTAATGCTAACCCTAATGCTAACCCTAATGCTAACACTAATGCTAACCCTAATGCTAACGCTAATGCTAACCCTAATGCTAACACTAATGCTAACCCTAATGCTAACCCTAATGCTAACACTAATGCTAACCCTAATGCTGCGCTCTCGCTGTTCCTGTCAATCCTATGGTGTGGTGGCTAGCTATAGCTAACGTTAGCCAACTATAGCTGCACAACTGTCAACACTTCCTCAGCTCACTAACTCGCTAGCGATCCACGGGTGTTGGTCTTCGTCACCACCGTAGTTTGTTGCGGGAGTAGCAGGTGCTTCCATTTCTGCTTCCGTCATGAAATCAGTCATCGTAGAGTGGAATTCTGCTCATGTAGTCGCTCGCTAGCTATAGCATATAGCATCCTGGGCATCACTGGGAATCAAAACACCGCAGCTTTGAGAGCACTTGTTTGCAATTGCGCATTAACGTGATTAACCAATGATTTAACTTGTAAGCTAGGACCACTGATTCACCAAACCTGCTTGTTGCAGTCTCTGTTCCACCACAGTCCCCGACGTTGGTCTCATGATTCATTTTGTTTCTAAAGATAGATTTGATTTTGTAGCGAGTAACGAAGGTTTCAGGGGAAATGTATCGGAGTAAAAGTATCAGTTTTCTTTGCAAAATGTAGTGAAGTAAAAGTAAAAGTCATCAGAAATATAAATAGTAAAGTAAAGTACAGATATCCAAAAAAACGACTTAAGTACAGTAACAAAGTATTTCTACTTCGTTACTGTTCACCACTGGTGTGCAGTAAACTCTACTATAGCTAGTGTGCACTAAACTCTACTATAGCTAGTGTGCACTAAACTCTACTTTAGTTAGTGTGCACTAAACTCTACTATAGCTAGTGTGCACTAAACTCTACTTTAGTTAGTGTGCACTAAACTCTACTATAGCTAGTGTGCACTAAACTCTACTTTAGTTAGTGTGCACTAAACTCTACTATAGCTAGTGTGCACTAAACTCTACTTTAGTTAGTGTGCACTAAACTCTACTATAGCTAGTGTGCAATAAACTCGTTTGTTGCTGTTGTAATGCTGCTGTTTGTCCTCCAGGGGGCCTCATCAGACTGCAGGTATATCGCCTCACAGGGGCCCCTCGGCTCCACGCTGATTGACTTCTGGAGGATGATCTGGGAAAACAACGTCAAGGTCCAACACTAAACATCAAACATTCCTGTCCAGGAATTAGTCTGTTTTTAACATATTTAATATTTTTAATGAATGAGACTGAGAACTAATAAATAGTGTTTTCATCATCAGATGAAGGAGGGTCTGACTAATGTTTGTGTGTTTCAGGTGATAGTCATGGCCTCCAGAGAAATAGAAATGGGAAAGGTAAAAAATATTACCAATCATAAAAAATACAAATAAAAATTATAACGATAATAATGAAAATATTATCAATTATAATGAATATAAATCTAAAGAATTTAAAATAGTAACTAATATAATGAAAGCCAAAATAATACTTGGTGTCCATGTTTATACTTTCTATGTTTACATTCACTTCTTATTGCAGATAAATAATCTGTAACTTTAATAAAATAAACATCCCGACAGCAGAACGTGAGAAGGATGATCTGTGAAGGAATCCGGTTCCTCTGATGATCAAATACATCACATGAGGCTTATTGGGAGAAATAATATCTAAATATTCATATGAATATATTCATAATCTGGCTGCTGTGAAAACAAAGAAATAAAATCTCTCATTTTATAAAATAAACACAAAAATCAGTTTGAGACAAAGTTCTACGAGTAACAGAACCCTGGTTCATATTTGATCTGGTTTGACAGCTGCGTCGGAGAAGAGAAGTTATTATTAATATTATTAAATGAAGGTTTTTATCTTTATCAACGGTGAATCAGATGTATTCAAATGAAATGTCGTCTTTTTGTTTCCTGCAGAAGAAATGTGAGTGTTACTGGTCTCCAGTTCACCAGCCGGCTTCATTTGGACCGTTTACTGTCTGCAGCGTGAGAACACACACACACACACACACACACACACGCACACGCACATGCACACACGCACACAATATCATTTCTAATTCTTGTGTATTTTTTACAATATTATAATTATCAGTAAAATTAACTCATATCTTAATAAATGAGTTATTCGTGAAGCCTCCTGTTGTACTTTAACTTTATATAACGTCAGATAATTTAATCCAGAGAGTCTCAACCTCGGGGTCGGGCCCCTCCAGAGGGTCACCAGCTTAATGTTAGAGGTCCTGACATTAATAACGAAAGAGAAGAAGAAGAAGAAGAAGAAGAAGAAGAAGAAGAAGAAATTATAATTCTCTGTTTTCACTTTCTGGACTTTTCTCTCATCTTTGATTTTTAGAGAAATATTGATAATTTGTTATCAAAATGAAACCATGAGAGTCAGATAAATGTAGTAAAAAGTACAATATGTACCTGTGAGATGTAGTAGAGTAGAAGTATTAGAAGGTGTGAAATTGAAATACTCAAGTAAAGTGCAAGTACCTTAAAGTTGTACTTCAGTACAGTGCTGAGTAATGAAGTAAATGTTCAGAGCTTATGTTCTTCATCACTGACTCAACACATTCATTTTATTATTGTACATTACATATTATATTATATATAAATTCTATTATTGTTGTTGTTCCTGTGTGTCTCCAGCAGGAGGAGACACGTCCTGATGAAGACATGGTGGTCAGAGTTCTGACTGTCTCCTACCAGCAGGTAACAGCTTCATCACATTGGATTAGATTATAATAAAATACACGAGATTAGATTATAATAAAATAAAATACACTAGATTAGATTCGATTACAATAAATTACAGGTTTTAACAACACAGCTGTGTGATTCAGACGGAGTTTATCTTTTGATGTACCTACGCTAACAGTTTCCCCCTGATTCCAGTCTTTGTGCTAAGCTACTCTAACTATGTCCTTTTTTCTGTTTTAATTTAGTGATAAACTTTAAACATAAGCTACATATATATTGTTTGTTCGAAAGTTCTGTAAACTAAAACGAATAAAACATGAAGCTTTTAGTCCTACATCAGGTGGTGCACTACTGCCTCTAGTGGTCAACATGAGTATTACAACAACTACTTTTGCTTTCATCTGTTTCAGATATATTCTTTTAATAATTTAAAGAAAAGATGATTATTTTGTTCTTCACTCATAAACAAGAGAGAAAACCATTCAGATCAGATGATAATAATAATAATCTGATAATAATCTGATAATTAGAGTTTATTCTCACTTGCTCTCAGATCTTCATATTGTTTCCATCAAAGTTTAGTCTGATGAAGATGTTTTGAGTCTTTATAGATACAAAAAAGTCAGAACTA
>NW_027466502.1:227500-240000 GCF_050575085.1 Anarhichas minor
CCCATATGTTACCACATTACCATGGAAATGGAGCAGAGAGAGGAGGAAGCATATCAAAAATTAGGTGTCGAAGAAAATTGAAGGAAGTGAGGACAAGAAGAGAGGAGGATATGTAGGAGAGAGGAAGTGACAGGAGAGGAAAAGGTGAGGGAGGAGGAGGAGAGGAAACAAGAAAGGAGAGCAGATGAGAAGAGAGCAAACAAGGAAACAAGAGAGATGGTGATGATGATGATGGTGATGATGATGATGATGATGATGATGATGATACTAAAAACAGATTACACATCACATACTTTACATCAGTGTAACCATGACGACTGTGCTCACACAGTCGGAGCAGGAAGTGGAGAGCAAAGTGACTTCCTGTTGACGGTTTACTGAATCTGATCTGATACCAGACTGACGGCCTTTCTCAATACCAAGTACGGATATGTGTCCTCGGGAGTCCAGACTCCAAAGTACACAAGTACACAAGTACACAAGGTCAGTCATTCTGACTTTGGAACAGCAGCGTACTTGATGACATCACCACCTCAGCTGGTCTCATGAGTTTAATCCAGTTCTTCACTGTGAAGTATTTTTATATTCAAACTAAATATGACAACCCTGCTTTTTTAGTTTTCATTTAAAATAATATATATATATACATACATACATATATAATTGTTCAACGTTAAAGTTCAATTTAAATATTAAGTTATTACTGTCGGCCCTTCCAGCAACACCTCACATCTCTGAAATCGTCGGAGCAGATTTTTAAGTCGGCTGAGTCTTGACAAACCGACCACAGATTTGATGCTTTAACAACTAACTTCTCGCCTAAAAACATCCTAAAATGACTTTCTGTGTCTCAACAACAGTAGTATTTCGAAAGTTTCAACTTCCAGTTGTGTGATTTCTCCTCCGCCATTGTTTCCTGTTGCTGGTGCAAAATGCATTCTGGGATATTTGGCTGTCCAAGTACAGACAAGTCACCTCCGATGCATCCCCGGTAAAATGGGCAGAGCCACATCCGGGCATTTGGACCGTGCTTGGCTCGATGCGAAATGTTTTATTGGAACAGCTGATGACGTTTCGCAAGTCCACGAGAAAGACAAGTCCACGAGAACACAAGTCCACAAGAACACAAGTACACGAGAACACAAGAACAGACAAGAACACAACTACACGAGAACACAAGAACAGACAAGAACACAAGAACAGACAAGAGCACAAGTACACGAGAACACAAGTACACGAGAACACAAGTACAGACAAGAACACAAGAACAGACAAGAACACAAGAACAGACAAGAACACAAGTACACGAGAACACAAGTACAGACAAGAACACAAGTACACGAGAACACAAGAACAGACAAGAACACAAGTACAGACAAGAACACAAGAACAGACAAGAGCACAACTACACAAGAACACAAGAACAGACAAGAACACAACTACACGAGAACACAAGAACAGACAAGAACACAAGTACACGAGAACACAAGTACACGAGAACACAAGTACAGACAAGCACACAAGTACATGAGAACACAAGTACAGACAAGAACACAAGTACATGAGAACACAAGAACACAAGAACAGACGAACACAAGTACACAAGAACACAAGAACAGACAAGAACACAAGAACACAAGTACACGAGAACACAAGAACAGACAAGAACACAAGAACAGACAAGAACACAAGTACACGAGAACAAAAGTACAGACAAGAACACAAGTACACGAGAACACAAGAACAGACAAGAACACAAGAACATAAGTACATGAGAACACAAGAACAGACAAGAACACAAGAACAGACAAGAACACAAGTACACGAGAACACAAGTACAGACAAGAACACAAGTACACGAGTACAGACAAGAACACAAGAACAGACAAGAGCACAACTAGACAAGAACACAAGTACAGACAAGAACACAACTACAGACAAGAACACAAGTACACGAGAACACAAGAACAGACAAGAACAGACAAGAACACAAGTACAGACAAGAACACAAGAACAGACAAGAGCACAACTACACAAGAACACAAGTACAGACAAGAACACAACTACAGACAAGAACACAAGTCCACGAGAACACAAGTACAGACAAGAACACAAGAACAGACAAGAACACAAGTACAGACAAGAACACATACTAAGAAAGGTCCTGTCTCTTCAAGCTCGGAATGTGCAATGCATCATGGTACCTGTAGTTCTAAAGAGTTGTTCCAATTTCATCGCAAGTCATGAAATGGTTTTGTTCTTGTTTTAACCACGTAAAGTGCTTTGTACTGAGAAGTGCTTTTTAGATAAAGTGTATTATTATTATTGTTATTAATAATAATAATAATAATATTAATATGTATTAACTAATTTATTTATGTATTATCATTGTTATTATTTTTTGTTTTTTAAATGATATGAATCAAACCACACAACGTCCTGTCGACTGTTTGAGTTTCTGTTCTCAGGGTGTGATTTTAGTTAAATTAGAATTGTTAAAAATGTTAATGGAGTTTTGAATGAAGTTCTCTGACTTTCTTGTGACATTCACATGTTTTGTATTTTGTCACAAACAGAAATGTGATTAATATTTTTCAGACTGTCTCAGCAGAGCGCCATGAACGACACGTACGCTGTGGTCAACAAGCCCAAACAGCCCCTCCCACCTGCAGCTGACCCCGCCCACTCGGTGGTAGCCACGCCCGGATTCAGCAGGTAAACAAACACCTGGAGGTCCATTCAGATCAAAGTGAGGCTTTAAAACTTTAAAAACAAGAAACAATAGTCTGCTTTATATTGTTTAGTCAGATTATAGTTATTGTATTGGTATGGAAGCTCATTTCTACCAAGAAAAGAAAAGTTAAACAAGTTAGAGATAACAATATTAATAAAAAATTCTGACTTAATAAGTCAAAGTTATAAGTCAAGATTATATTATATTAGATAATTATAATACAAATTGTATTCATTCAGCACTTTAATATCTAACATCAGATTAGATATTATTTTATAATATTTTCTCATGATTCAGTTATTTTTTAGGCCTTTATTTATTTGTTTATTATTATTATTTATTATTATTATTTATATATGCATGTATATATAAATAATTAATAAATAATAAGATTATTATTTAAGATTGTTTCTTTTTTTAAAACAAGAAAATAAGACAAAGTGTTGCGCTGTTTTCTTTCATAACTTTTATATTATAAATCTTGTGTCATAATAAAAAATTTTGTTATCTCTAAAATATATTTATTGGTAAAACATTTCACTGATCAATCAATGCTTTCACTGACCGATGATAAAAAAATATTTATTTATTTATTAGAATGCAACATAATAGCAATGATGGTGATGGTGATGGTGATGGTGATGATGAGGATGGTGAGGATGAGGATGAGGATGGTGGTGATGAGGATGAGGATGGTAAGGGTGAGGATGGTGGTGATGAGGATGAGGATGGTGAGGGTGAGGATGGTGAGGGTGATGGTGGTGATGAGGATGAGGATGGTGATGTGATGATGAGGATGGGGATGTGGGGAGGAGGATGAGGATGGTGAGGATGAGGATGGTGAGGATGAAGATGGTGAGGATGAGGATGGTGAGGGTGAGGATGGTGATGGTGATAGTGGTGATGAGGATGAGGATGGTGATGGTGAGGATGAGGATGGTGATGGTGAGGATGAAGATGGTGATGGTGAGGATGAGGATGGTGAGGGTGAGGATGGTGATGGTGATAGTGGTGATGAGGATGAGGATGGTGATGGTGAGGATGAGGATGGTGATGGTGATGGTGATGATGAGGATGAGGATGGTGATGTGATGATGAGGATGGGGATGGTGGGGAAGAGGATGGTGATGGTGAGGATGAAGATGGTGAGGGTGAGGATGGTGAGGGTGAGGATGAGGATGGTGAGGATGGTGAGGGTGAGGGTGAGGATGAGGATGGTGAGGGTGATGGTGGTGATGAGGATGAGGATGGTGGGGATGAGGATGATGAGGATGAGAATGGTGATGTGATGATGAGGATGGGGATGGTGTGGAGGAGGATGAGGATGGTGAGGATGAAGATGGTGAGGTTGAGGATGATGATGAGGATGGTGAGGATGAGGGTGGGGATGAGGATGAGGATGGTGAGGATGAGGATGGTGAGGATGAGGGTGAGGATGAGGATGGTGAGGGTGATGGTGGTGATGAGGATGAGGATGGTGGGGATGAGGATGATGAGGATGAGAATGGTGATGTGATGATGAGGATGGGGATGGTGTGGAGGAGGATGAGGATGGTGAGGATGAAGATGGTGAGGTTGAGGATGATGATGAGGATGGTGAGGATGAGGATGGTGATGGTGAGGACGAGGATGGTGAGGGTGAGGAGGATGAGGATGGTGATGGTGAGGATGAGGATGAGGATGGGATGGTGATGATGAGGATGAGGATGGTGATGGTGATGATGATGATGATGAGGATTTTTAGGGAGCTGCCTTCGTCCCATCACTATGACAATGACGCCTCTGGAGCGGTGGCTCCCGTCTACAGCGTCGTCAGACCTCGAGCTAAACCTCACAGCCTGCCCCTCTCGGCCACGCCCCTCTATGCCACACCCCACAGTGACACACCGTCGCCAACCAATCACAGGCTGGGGGAAGGGCTGCCATCGTCGCTAGGCAACAACGGGGAGTATCACCTGAGTCCAGGTAAGGAAGCAAAAGGAAAAAAGGAAAGGATGTGAGGACTGAGGTGTGAGGAGTTGAATAAGTTCTTCTCTCTCTCTTCCAGGTGACGATGAGTATGAAGACTTCTCCTCTTCTTCCCGTGACATCACCGGCCTCGACTCACCTGGTGGCATCGGTCAGTACATCTATCACCTGTACACCTGTACACCTGTCTCTTAAAGGGACAGGCCGCCCCTATCACATGGGATCATATCAACATTTCATGATCGCCCACTAAACTCTGTGATCTGCTTCCATGTCTTCTAGTCCGATCTCTGATCATCTACATTGTTAGCTGTTAGCTGTTATATGTTAGTTGTTAGCTGTTAGCTGTTAGCAGCTGTTTGAAAATATTCAAATTTAATACAATCATTTATTTCCTTAGAAATGCGTGTTTTTCTGTAAATAATTACTTTAGATGACAATAACAAAAAAGTAAAACAACTGAGAATTTTTGTCCAAATCTCAGTTGGTTTTATTTATCTATTGTTTATTTATTATTATTATTAGGCCTACACTTTCCATATATATATATATATATATATATATATATATATATATTTATACGTATATATATATATATATGTATATATATTTTATATATATATATACATGTATATTTCATATACATATATATTTTATATATATATATATATTTGTTTAAACGTGTTTTTGTCTCTTTTAGGGTTTAACTGTCGGATTCAGAAGCCCAGAGGACCCAGAGATCCTCCAGCTGAGTGGAGCCGACTGGAGAGATGAACTGGTTATTATTATGAGATGAACTGGTTATTATTATGAGATGAACTTGTTATTATTATGAGATGAACTGGTTATTATTATGAGATGAACTTGTTATTATTATGAGATGAACTGGTTATTATTATGAGATGAACTGGTTATTATTATGAGATGAACTGGTTATTATCATGAGATGAACTGGTTATTATTATGAGATGAACTGGTGATTATTATGAGATGAGCTGGTTATTATTATGAGATGAACTGGTGATTATTATGAGATGAACTGGTTATTATTATGAGATGAACTGGTTATTATCATGAGATGAACTGGTTATTATTATGAGATGAACTGGTGATTATTATGAGATGAGCTGGTTATTATTATGAGATGAACTGGTGATTATTATGAGATGAACTGGTTATTATTATGAGATGAACTAGTTATTATCATGAGATGAACTGGTTATTATTATGAGATGAACTAGTTATTATTATGAGATGAACTGGTTATTATTATGAGATGAACTAGTTATTATTATGAGATGAACTGGTGATTATTATGAGATGAACTGGTTATTATTATGAGATGAACTAGTTATTATTATGAGATGAACTGGTTATTATTATGAGATGAACTAGTTATTATCATGAGATGAACTGGTTATTATTATGAGATGAATTATTCTGACCGTCACTGTGATCTGATGTAAATATTTATGATCTTTATGTGAAACGTCTTTCTTCAGTCTGTGTGGAGTGTTGAGTTTTAAATGTGAATTAATTATTAAAATACAAAGATCTTTAAATCATCTTTAATTCTTAAACGAGTATTTAACTTGGACACATTTGAATCCTCATTAAATCTAAAAGTATTAGTAGTATTAGTAGTAGTAGTATTAGTAGTATTGTTATTACTATTAGAGGTATTATAACAGATCAAATAACTTAAAGATTATCAGATTGTTTTTAAAATATAAGTATAAGAATAAAAACTTTATTTATACTGCACTTTAATCAAACATAGTTACAAAGTGTTTTTCATGTTGGAACCATGATTAAAACATGTCAGGAGGAAGTACTTAAATACTTGAAGGATCAAAAGTAAAAGTAAAGTAAAAATAAGAAGGTTTTTTTCTGCTGTGAGAATTTTTTTAATTTAATTTGTAAAAAAGATGTTTAATAATCAGCGTCAACGAGACAGAATGAAGCTGAGAGAAAGTCATGAAAAACATGTTTAAATGAGCAAGAAGTCCAGAGTGTGACGACAAAACCCTGATGACATCACTATGACATCATCAAGACGATACAGCTTTCAGAGGCCGAGCCGATAAGGAACTTTGTTTCAGAGAGTGTTGGTAACATTTACTCAAGTACTGTGAGGTAGTACTATTTGGAGGTACTTGTACTTTCTTTCGACTGCTACTCTACTACATCTCAGAGATAAATACTATACTTTTACTGCAGTAACACACCTCAGTACTTCTTCCAGCTGTGCTTTCAGGTGGAGGCGCTCAGTTCCACCAATGACCACCAGGAGGCAGCAGAGACACACAAACTGTGAGTGTTTATAGTAAATGATGAAGTTTCAGCTTCAAACACACACACATACACACACAGACACACACGCACACACCTACATACACACACACAGACACTATCCAGAGACAAGTTTAAGAGAAAGAACACACACACAGGAAGAAGGTGGTTCCAATTAAGTGCGTGCGTGCGTGCGAGTGTGTGTAGGAGTGTGACATCATCAGGTTACAAACGATAGCAGGGGTGATTCAGCACACACACAACCTGTACAGCCAGCTGTAACTCTTTCGTGTGTTTTCATTGTGTGTGCGTGAGTATGTGTGTGTGAGTGTGTTATGTTAAAGGAGGAGACACCACAGACGTCCAGAGAGAGAAGAGAGAAGAGAGAAATAGAGAGATGAAACACAAAGATGAAGGTGGAGGAAAAGTGTCTGTGTGTGTGTGCGTGAGTGTGTGTGACATACATTTACTCAACAAAAAATACAATGTACTTTACTCGAGTCTTTTTACTTATTTTTAGTTAACTCTATATCATATCATCTCTATCTCATCTCAATCTCATATCATCTCTATCTCATATCATCTCTATCTCTATCTCATATCATCTCTGTCTCATCTCTATTTCATATCATCTCTATCTCATATCATCTCTATCTCATATCATCTCTATCTCATCTCTATCTCATATCATCTCTATCTCATCTCTATCTCATCTCATCTCTATCTCATATCATCTCGTCTATATCTCTATCTCATCTCATCTCTATCTCATTATCATCTCTATCCCATATCATCTCTATCTCATCTCTATCTCATCTCATCTATATCTCATATCATCTCTATCTCATCTCATCTCGATCTCATATCATCTCTATCTCATCTCTATCTCATCTCTATCTCATCTCTATCTCATATCATCTCTATCTCATCTCATCTCTATCTCATTATCATCTCTATCTCATATCATCTCTATCTCATCTCTATCTCATCTCATCTCTATTGCATATCATCTCTATCTCATCTCATCTCGATCTCATCTCATCTCTATCTCATATCATCTCTATCTCATCTCTATCTCATCTCATCTCTATCTCATCTCATCTCTATCTCATATCATCTCTATCTCATCTCATCTCTATCTCTATCTCATCTCATCTCTATCTCATTATCATCTCTATCTCATATCATCTCTATCTCATATCATCTCTATCTCATTATCATCTCTATCTCATATCATCTCTATCTCATCTCTATCTCATCTCATCTCTATCTCATATCATCTCTATCTCATCTCTATTTCATATCATCTCTATCTCATCTCTATCTCATCTCATCTCTATCTCATATCATCTCTATCTCATCTCTATCTCATATCATCTCTATCTCATCTCTATCTCATCTCATCTCTATCTCATATCATCTCTATCTCATCTCTATTTCATATCATCTCTATCTCATATCATCTCTATCTCATCTCATCTCTATCTCATCTCTATCTCATCTCATCTCTATTTCATATCATCTCTATCTCATCTCTATCTCATCTCATCTATATTTCATCTCATCTCATCTGTATCTCATATCATCTCTATTTCATATCATCTCTATCTCATTTCATCTCTATCTCATCTCTATCTCATCTCATCTCTATCTCATCTCTATCTCATATCATCTCTATCTCATCTCTATCTCATCTCTATCTCATATCATCTCTATCTCATCTCTATCTCATCTCATCTCTATCTCATATCATCTCTATCTCATTATCATCTCTATCTCATATCATCTCTATCTCATCTCTATCTCATCTCTATCTCATCTCATCTCTATCTCATATCATCTCTAGCTCATATCATCTCCATCTCATCTCTATCTCATCTCTATCTCATCTCATCTCTATCTCATATCATCTCTATCTCATCTCATCTCTATCTCATTATCATCTCTATCTCATATCATCTCTATCTCATCTCTATCTCATCTCATCTCTATTTCATATCATCTCTATCTCATCTCGATCTCATCTCATCTCATCTCTATCTCATATCATCTCTATCTCATCTCTATCTCATCTCATCTCTATCTCTATCTCATCTCATCTCATCTCTATCTCATATCATCTCTATCTCATCTATATCTCTATCTCATCTCATCTCTATCTCATTATCATCTCTATCTCATATCATCTCTATCTCATCTCATCTATATCTCTATATCATATCGTCTCTATCTCATATCATCTCTATCTCATCTCATCTATATCTCTATCTCATATCATCTCTATCTCATTATCATCTCTATCTCATCTCATCTCTATCTCATATCATCTCTATCTCATCTAATCTCGATCTCATCTCATCTCTATCTCATTATCATCTCTATCTCATATCATCTCTATCTCATCTCTATCTCATCTCATCTCTATCTCATATCATCTCTATCTCATCTCATCTCATCTCTATCTCATCTCATCTCTATTTCATATCATCTCTATCTCATCTCATCTCTATCTCATCTCATCTATATTTCATCTCATCTCATCTGTATCTCATATCATCTCTATTTCATATCATCTCTATCTCATCTCTATCTCATCTCATCTCTATCTCATCTCTATCTCATGTCATCTCTATCTCATCTCTATCTCATCTCTATCTCATCTCTATCTCATATCATCTCTATCTCATCTCTATCTCATCTCATCTCTATCTCATATCATCTCTATCTCATCTCATCTCTATCTCATCTCTATCTCATCTCATCTCTATTTCATATCATCTCTATCTCATCTCTATCTCATCTCTATCTCATCTCTATCTCATATCATCTCTATCTCATCTCTATCTCATCTCTATCTCATCTCATCTCTATTTCATATCATCTCATCTCTATCTCATCTCATCTCTATCTCATCTCTATCTCATATCATCTCTATCTCATCTCTATTTCATCTCTATCTCTATCTCATCTCTATCTCATATCATCTCTATCTCATCTCTATTTCATCTCTATCTCATATCATCTCTATCTCATCGCTATCTCATCTCTATTTCATATCATCTCAACTCTATCTAATATCATGTGATATCAGTGATGAAACGAGAGAGTCCTGCCACTGAGCCTTGTTGCTAAGCAACTGAACTGAGCAGCTCCTCTTTGAAGTTTTCCTTCATTGTTTTTTTAACAATCAGGTCAGAGCGAGGCTCAGCGTTACCATGGAAACCACCTCAGAAACCAAGCCTGGCGGCTGTCCCGTCATCTACTAGAGAGAGAGAGAGAGAGAGAGAGTGCGAATGAGCTGTTTTTCCCTGACTTACGGCTCTCAGGCAGACTCTCCTGTCAGGCAACACTCAGGACAAACTTAAAATTTAAAAACAGAAGATATTAAGTTGTAAACGAAACGTCGAACATATCATCTTAAAGATGACCAGAATACAACCTGATTCTTTAAAGTGAAGTCAAAGCTTCATGTGTTAAAGCTGCATTCTCTCTAGTGTCCACCAGGGGGCGACTCCTCTGGTTGTATAGAAGTCTATGAGAAAATGACTCTACTTCTCTCTTGATTTATTACCTCAGTAAACATTGTAAACATGAGTTTATGGTCTCAATCTCTAGTTTCAAGTCTTCTTCAATACAGCATGATGTTCATTTAGTACATTATGGTCCATTTAGAGTCAAACAGACCATAAAGCAGGGGATGCTTTAGGGCGGGGCTACACAGTGATTGACAGGTCTCTACCAGAGACGTATACGGCGTCTCTACGTCACTCCTCCTCAGTCCAGATATGGTCACTTCCTGTTCACTGGTCGAGTAAAAACAAGATGGCGACAGTGAAATCGCTGCACTGGAGGCTTCTCCTTCTCTTTACAGATTTAGATTATTAATATACTCATAAATCGTAATGTAATATTATAGATTAAACAGCCAGCAGAACATTAAGTCATTAAAATAAGTTCCACCTTTAAAGTTATGAACACATTAATGCATCAATGGATTCTAATAACATAATATATATTATATTCTGCATGAGTACTTTTATTTTTGGTGCTTAAAGTACATTTTGATGCTGAGAATATTATAATTAGAAAATAACAGAGCATTTTCTGCTTCTAGAAGTCGATGGTTTAATGGCTCCGATCAGCTGTTTCTAGAACAAGACTCCAGCTTTTATTCTGAAGGTTTCCTGGAAATTCTGTTAAAAGTTGAGTTGAACATGACAAGTGAGGAAAAATCATCAGAGTGAATTTAGATCGAGAGAAATTTTGAACTGGAGTGAAATTCATTTCATGTGTTCACTTCTTCTTCTTCTTCTTCTTCTTCTTCTTCTTCTTCTACTCTCTTTATTAGTAGATTATAGACACAAGTGAAGATTCTTCTTCTTCTTCTATTCGCTCTAAACCAGCTAATGGAAACACGACTTTATCAATTAGTCCAAGTGTTCAACTGTGTTTGTTTGTTTGTTTGTTTGCTTAAAGTCTGTTTGGGTTCTGGTTAATAAACTGACACATACACACACACACACACACACACACTACACACACACACACAAAAACACACACGTACACACACACACACACAAAAACACACACACACATACACACACACACACTATACACACATACACACACACACAGAAACACACACACACACACACGCACACACACATACACACATACACACGCACACACAAACAGAAACAGACACACACACATACATACGCACACACACACAGAAACAGACACACACACATACACACACACACACACTATACACACATACACACATACACACATACACACACACACACACTATACACACATACACACATACACACACACACAGAAACACACACTCACACACACGCACACACACACTATACACACACACATACACACACAGAAACACACACACATACACACACACACACTATACACACACACACACACACACACATACACACGCACACACAAACAGAAACAGACACACACACACACACACACACACACACATACACACGCACACACAAACAGAACCAGACACACACACATACACACACAGAAACACACACACATACACACACACACACTATACACACACACACACATACACACATACACACGCACACACAAACAGAAACAGACACACACACACACACACACACACACATACACACGCACACACAAACAGAACCAGACACACACACATACACACACACACACACACACAATACACACACACACAGAAACAAACACACACACACATACACACACACACACACACACAATACACACACACACAGAAACAGACACACACACACACACACACACAATACACACACACACAGAAACAGACACACATACACACACACACACACACACCCTGACGTGTTGAATATCAAACCTCAGAGAAGTAAAAGATAAATAAAAACAGATACAGAATTCATTCTGTTCTGCGGCTTCAACCTCGTAAACTCCACTCAAGATTTAAATAACAGCTGCACACACA
>NW_027466502.1:247500-257500 GCF_050575085.1 Anarhichas minor
ATCCCCTTCATTCATGATGAAGAGTCTTAAAGAAACGTTTAAACCACTTCATGAAACACAAGCCCCGCCCACCGGCCAGAGTCACCAGAGATCTGGAGAAACACAAAACATCTGAAAATATATATTTATTTATTTATTTTAAGGCCTGGAGAAGTTTTGGAAGTCTAAATAAATGCATGACTTTAACGATGAGTCACACCTCTTCACTCTGAACATGTTTTACTAAACATCAGACTCTGAATGTTGATGCTTCAACGTGGACGAGCTCAATGAAAACACAAACACTTCATGAATTAAATGTGAACCAGAGCTTATTATCTTTATGATCTTAATGATCTTTATTTAAACGTATTAACAGTTAGATAATGTGTGGAGGAAGATCAGGAGTCACACATAGTCATATCTTTATGAATGAATCAACATGTTTCTCAAAGAAAACAGTTATTGTTTGTATTGTGTGTGTGTGTGTGTGTCTGTCTCTGTGTGTGTGTGTGTGTGTCTCTGGTTGTGTGTGTGTGTGTCTCTGTGTCTGTGTGTGTGTGTCTCTGTGTCTGTGTGTGTGTGTGTGTGTCTGTGTGTGTGTGTGTGTGTCTGATGTCTCTTGATCATCCCAGGTATCCTCCATATTAGAAATCCATCACTGCTACTTATTATGGGATATTGATCATGTGTGTGTAATAGAATCTAAAGCACTTTGTCTTACTTTAACACACACACGTCAATGTTTATTAGTACACAATTAGACTCAAAAATACACACAGACCCACACACGCATGCTGAGTCAGTGATAGTCAGCGCTGAGGAGATGCTGAGTCAGCAGAATGAGAAACAGACTCTGATATGATGTTTTCATCCTGCAGAGTTCACCTCCGTCTGTCTGTCTGCTTCAGATATTACACACACACACACACACACACACACACACACACACACACACACACACACTCAGGATGAGCTGAGGAACCAGCAGGAAACAATCAGCTGACACCTTCACTTCCTCTCTTGATGGGTCCTGACCTCCAGCAGCTGGACCTGTGTGTGTGTGTGTGTGTGTGTGTGTGTGTGTGTTTCTGTGTCTCTATGTGTGTGTGTGTTTGTCTCTGTGTGTGTGTCTGTTTGTATCTGTGTTTCTGTGTGTGTGTGTTTGTCTCTGTCTGTCTGTGTGTGTGTGTGTGTCTCTATGTGTGTGTGTGTGAGAGTGTGTCTCATCGTTGGAGAGGTCAGGGTCAAACACATTCATCTGTGTGTGTGTGTGTGTGTTAGTGTACATACTTGTGTGTGTTGTGTGTATAAATACACACGTGCTGCAGCATAAACACAGTAGAAATATACCAAAGTGGGTAAAAAGAGGTAAATAAAGGATGTGCCTCATTAATTGTTCCTTTAATTGAAGATAATGAAGAGAACTGAGCTTCTGTTTAATCTCCATCTGTTGTGTCTCCACCAGATGCTTAACAGAAAACCTCTAAAATGTATAAACACCACATGATGGATGAGAAACTATCCACTCTTTAATTATTCATAAGTAATGATTCATTCATTTAACTAGAGGTTCAAATAAACGATTATTTAGTTTTTACGAGTGTGTGCAGACATTAGTCACCTGGTTGTAACTCCTGTTCTACTTCAGTCACGCTAACAGATGAGCACAATACAGAGGCTAAGTCCCGCCCCTTCCTGTTTCAGAAAAATATGTATGGAAGACCACGGTCAAATGGATCCTGTTTGAATTGTTCCATGAGGATGTTGGTACATTGTGAACCTCATCGCTCCTCTCTCACGGTTATCACCAACATGGACGTTAGCTTAGCTTGTAGCGAGCTAGCTAACTTAGCTCTGTTCCAAATGTAACGTTATCTCACCCGATGTGTTTCATACAGCGACTCTTTTTAATCAGTCGGGAAGAGAAAAGAAACGCACAGACGTCGTCTTTATAATCATCAGAAGGGGCGGGGCTTCACCTCTCTATGGCGGGTATCATTCATCGGATATTTATCGGATAATTCATCGTCAGACGGGTGAACGTGAGCTGCTTCAGCATTCTGAGAATATTCACCAGTTGGTCTGATCAGCTTTAACCTGTGTGTGTGTGTGTGTGTGTGTGTGTGTTAGGGTGGAGTCCTATAGCGCTGCTCTTTTTAGACATTAAAGAACCATAAACAGTTTTTCTTCTTCACATGTTTTTGTTCAAAGTTATGATGTTATTGTCATACAAGAAATTTGACCTCTGCATTTAACCCATCCCTAGCTTATTGGGAGCAGTGGGCTGCTGAGAAGCGTCCGGGGAGCAGTTAGGGGCTTGCTCAGGGACATGTCAAGGATCGAACCGCCAACCTTGCGGTTACCGGACAACCCTCTCTACCCATTGAGCCATGGCCGCCCCATCATGATCATGATGATGATTTATTTCCACAGCGTGATGACTAAAAGCCGCCTTCTTCTTTTATAAGAGAGACACTTAAAAAACACAGTTTACTTTGGAAACTGCATTAGCTGCTAAGCAACAGAACTCTAAATGAGGACATTTTGACGCTCAGTCTGATTATTTCCTGTTTTATATTGTGTCCAGAACCACTCTGACACAAACTGATCATCATCAGAGACTAGATCCAGAGCTGTACGATACCTCATATGAGTCGAGACCAAACTATGAGTAGAGACCAAATTATGTGTATAATAAACCAGATACAAACTACTCTGCTGTATTAACGTCTAGATGACGTTATGTTGAGTGTTGATGAGCTGCTACAATGTTAGCTTAGCATAGCACCGATAGAACCAGACTCCATTCAGAAAACAAACACTTTAAAAGTTGTTTACTTGTCGTCTTGAGGAGAGAACTAACAAAACATGAATTCTGACTTTTTACAAATCATCATCATGTAGATATTTCAGCATCTTTTGTATCAGTTTATTGAGATCAAAGTAAAATCTGTGTATTTTGGTTCATACAGCTGAAGTAAACCAGCTGACGTGTGTCTCACTAGACACAGTGAGAACTCCTCCACATGATGTCATGAACCAGACAAGAAGGCGTTTAGTTCCTCTGGATCTCTGGGACTTCTACAACAAGTACTGAGCAGAAATACAGGTTCTTCCATGTTGATGCAGGAAATAAAGGGCTCAGTTGATAACGGCTTCCATGGAGTTAAGCCACGCCCTCTATCAGGCACGTCTAACGTGAATGAAGTGAAAAATCACAAATGATCCCGCGAGTAAGCGCAACGTGAAATCTGAGACGTGTTCAGAGGACTCTGCCGGTCTGGTAACGACTGAGACGTGTTCAGAGGACTCTGCCGGTCTGGTAACGACTGAGGCGTGTTCAGAGGACTCTGCCGGTCTGGTAACGACTGAGACGTGTTTAGAGGACTCTGCCGGTCTGGTAATGACTGAGGCGTGTTCAGAGGACTCTGCCGGTCTGGTAACGACTGAGGCGTGTTCAGAGGAGCTCTGGACCGACTTCACAGGTTTTATAAATAGCAGACTGTTGACGTTGGCGGTTTGAAGGCGTCAGGTAAAAGTTTTTTATCAGAGACTGCCGGCTCATAAACAGAAAGGCTTCTCTGCAGAAACACTTAGCTGATCTGATTCTGGACCTGTGAGCTGGTTTTGTCTCAAGTTTGGGGGGTTAGAGTCCCGTAAAGCGTGAAGTTTAAAGGAGCGCGTCGTGTTTTTGGACGTTTCGTCTCATTAACAGACAGGGAGCTGGTTTCACATCAATGAAGACTCAAAATAAAGAAAGCAAACCACCAGTTTTTCACATCAACTCGGAGCATAAAAACACGTTCAGGCTTGTTTGGTTGTGTAGCCCCGCCCCCTTTCTCGTGATGTAACAGCTGCCATTTTACCTGCTCGAGGTCGTAAAAGTAGAGTCACTGAATGCTCTTGGTTTTGTATAATGTTGAGTCTCTCTGTGTCGTGTGTCCGTCCTGACGGTGGACACGGTGTCTCTGATCAGTCCCAGCTGTCGTCCCAGTGAGAGCCAATCACAGCGGCCCAGTTAGAAACACTGGGACGCTTTTATAGAGACGAAGACATGAATGTTGACTGACCTAAAACAAGAAGAGGCCAAATATAAAAATGCATATATATATATATTGGTGCTGGGCAACGATTAAAATATTTAATCGCGATTAATCGCATGGATTTTATGCGATTAATCGCGATTAATCTCATTGTTATGGCAAAGTTCAATAATGAATTCAAAGTAGTGTATTGCGCACTTTTATTTTAAAAGTACTGCTGTATGAACAAAAGGGCAATAACATTTGGTTCACGAGATGCAGGCAGCATGTTTTATACTTAATGTGAATATAATTCATACTTTGTTGGCATATTCTGAAAACCGGATGTTCGTCTGAAGAAACCGGATGTTGTCTCACGTTAATCTTTCCGCTAACTTTCAAAGTCCTTCGCTCGCTCCCGATCTGTGCCGTTTAAATGCGTTTACCGTGAATGTCAGCATATAGGTGCACTAACATGTAAGTGTCTGCTGAGTTGACCACGGAGATCTGAGTGTCTGCTGACTTTACCGCAGCGATGTCCAGTAGTCTCCAGGGAGAGCAACAGCTGGTGCAGCTTCTCTCTTTATTTCTGCCCCCCCCCCCCCCCCCCCTCGACCAGAAGCGGAAGTCGCCTTTTCTCTACGGCAACCCTGAAGGGACATCATATCTCCAATACAAAACGATAAACATGAGACAGTCTGTTACAATAATAATAAATTTAAAATACTTACCTGTTTTTTTTTGTTGTTTTGTAATTATTATTATTATTATTATTATTTATTTTTTTCCCATCTCAAAAGGCTCAAGGACACACACACACACACACACATACATACATACATACAGACATACATACACACATACATACACAACTGACTATAGGATGTTTGCTGGCTTTTATCCCACTGTTCGTGTCATCCTCTTGTTGTTATGTATTGTCTCTTGTCTTTCAATAAAAAAAAAAAATTATAATAAATTTAAAAAATGCGTTAACGCACGATAAAATAATTGTCGGCGTTAATTAATGAATGCGTTAACGTGAAATTAACGCGTTAACTTGCCCAGCACTAATATATATGTATCACAATATATATATCTCAGGATACAGCATGTTTTCTGATAATTCAATAGATAAATAATCCATATGAACATAGTTTTATGTACTTCAGTGTGAATTAAATACTAGTACTGAGTATTTTCTCATTAAATTAAGAACTTAAGCGCAAATTAGGAGGACTGAACTTTATTTTGAAAGGACTGTATTCATATAACGTGAGTAAGTTTTCATAAGACATCAAACCAAGATATCATGTATGAGGATACATTGCAGCGGTTAGGCATCATTAGGGTCTGAATTAGTGTGATTCCTTATTATTGTTGTTATAATAAAGAGACTTTTGTCCTCGTCTGTAACTGGAAGTTGTTTAATTTTCTTCTGTTTTATAACAATTGATTATTTATTTTTTCACACCACCTGTAAACGTTATGACGCCACCAAAACAGCTAAATATGTCAAATTGTGTGTAATTCTTAATAGATAACTGTTTTATTCTATGAGTTATTAATCCCCAGAGACATCTATTGTATTTGATGTAAACGTGGTTCACCCTAACTCTATGTAACATTTACTCTGTGAGATCAACCCAGCCGTTAAATGCAGCATGACGCCGCCTTCAGTCACAGGAATCCACTTTGTGTTTGATGTTCTGCTCCTGCAGTCAGTGGAAACGCAGAGAGGACGCCTGATGAACGAGCTTCCTGTCAGTTCATCCAATGTTTACAGTTTACTTTGGGATGAACCCCAAAAATAGGCCGAAACATCACTGAACTGAACTACAAGTCTGAAAACAGTTAATAGTGAAACCGTAGTTATTTACATGTAAGATGCATCACATTTTATTGGACTTGAAGCGCGAAAAGCAGTTGTAGTGTCAGCCAGAGTTAAAGCTCTTTAAAGGATGTGAAGTGTCTTTTTGTAGCAAAGTGGGAAAAAAATAGAATTTTTAGTTTCAGGTTTAATTGTGTTGATTGTATCTAAGCTCTGAAAGTAGTTGAAGTGTAAACGGTGACAGCAGGTGACGCGTCGGATGAACTGACGCGGATATTTGAAGTGTCGCAGAAAGTTGAAGTGTCGCAGATATTTGAAGTGTCGCAGATATTTGAAGTGTCGCAGAAAGTTGAAGTGTCGCAGATATTTGAAGTGTCGCAGATATTTGAAGTGTCGCAGATATTTGAAGTGTCGCAGAAAGTTGAAGTGTCGCAGATAGTTGAAGTGTCTTAGATATTTGAAGTGACGCAGATATTTGAAGTGTCGCAGATAGTTGAAGTGTCTTAGATAGTTGAAGTGACGCAGATAGTTGAAGTGACGCAGATATTTGAAGTGTCGCAGATAGTTGAAGTGTCTTAGATAGTTGAAGTGACGCAGATAGTTGAAGTGACGCAGATAGTTGAAGTGACGCAGATATTTGAAGTGTCGCAGATAGTTGAAGTGTCTTAGATAGTTGAAGTGACGCAGATATTTGAAGTGTCGCAGATATTTGAAGTGTCGCAGATAGTTGAAGTGTCTTAGATAGTTGAAGTGACGCAGATAGTTGAAGTGACGCAGATAGTTGAAGTGACGCAGATAGTTGAAGTGACGCAGATAGTTGAAGTGTCGCAGATAGTTGAAGTGACGCAGATAGTTGAAGTGTCGCAGATAGTTGAAGTGACGCAGATAGTTGAAGTGTCGCAGATAGTTGAAGTGTCGCAGATAGTTGAAGTGACGCAGAAAGTTGAAGTGACGCAGATATTTGAAGTGACGCAGATAGTTGAAGTGACGCAGATAGTTGAAGTGACGCAGATAGTTGAAGTGTCGCAGATAGTTGAAGTGACGCAGAAAGTTGAAGTGACGCAGATATTTGAAGTGACGCAGATAGTTGAAGTGACGCAGATAGTTGAAGTGACGCAGATAGTTGAAGTGACGCAGATAGTTGAAGTGTCGCAGATAGTTGAAGTGACGCAGAAAGTTGAAGTGACGCAGATATTTGAAGTGACGCAGATAGTTGAAGTGACGCAGATAGTTGAAGTGACGCAGATAGTTGAAGTGTCGCAGATAGTTGAAGTGTCGCAGATAGTTGAAGTGTCTTAGATATTTGAAGTGACGCAGATAGTTGAAGTGACGCAGATAGTTGAAGTGACGCAGATAGTTGAAGTGACGCAGATAGTTGAAGTGACGCAGATAGTTGAAGTGTCGCAGATAGTTGAAGTGACGCAGAAAGTTGAAGTGACGCAGAAAGTTGAAGTGTCGCAGATAGTTGAAGTGTCGCAGATAGTTGAAGTGACGCAGATAGTTGAAGTGTCGCAGATAGTTGAAGTGTCGCAGATAGTTGAAGTGTCGCAGATAGTTGAAGTGACGCAGATAGTTGAAGTGTCGCAGATAGTTGAAGTGTCGCAGATAGTTGAAGTGACGCAGATAGTTGAAGTGTCGCAGATAGTTGAAGTGTCGCAGATAGTTGAAGTGTCGCAGATATTTGAAGTGTCGCAGATAGTTGAAGTGACGCAGATATTTGAAGTGACGCAGATAGTTGAAGTGTCGCAGAAAGTTGAAGTGTCGCAGATAGTTGAAGTGTCTTAGATATTTGAAGTGACGCAGATAGTTGAAGTGACGCAGATAGTTGAAGTGTCGCAGATAGTTGAAGTGACGCAGAAAGTTGAAGTGACGCAGAAAGTTGAAGTGACGCAGAAAGTTGAAGTGTCGCAGATAGTTGAAGTGTCGCAGATAGTTGAAGTGACGCAGATAGTTGAAGTGTCGCAGATAGTTGAAGTGTCGCAGATATTTGAAGTGTCGCAGATAGTTGAAGTGACGCAGATAGTTGAAGTGACGCAGAAAGTTGAAGTGACGCAGAAAGTTGAAGTGACGCAGAAAGTTGAAGTGTCGCAGATAGTTGAAGTGACGCAGATAGTTGAAGTGTCGCAGATAGTTGAAGTGTCGCAGATAGTTGAAGTGACGCAGATAGTTGAAGTGTCGCAGATAGTTGAAGTGACGCAGATAGTTGAAGTGTCGCAGATATTTGAAGTGTCGCAGATATTTGAAGTGACGCAGATATTTGAAGTGACGCAGATAGTTGAAGTGACGCAGATAGTTGAAGTGTCGCAGATAGTTGAAGTGACGCAGAAAGTTGAAGTGACGCAGAAAGTTGAAGTGACGCAGAAAGTTGAAGTGTCGCAGATAGTTGAAGTGTCGCAGATAGTTGAAGTGTCGCAGATAGTTGAAGTGACGCAGATAGTTGAAGTGTCGCAGATAGTTGAAGTGTCGCAGATAGTTGAAGTGTCGCAGATATTTGAAGTGTCGCAGATAGTTGAAGTGACGCAGATATTTGAAGTGACGCAGATAGTTGAAGTGTCGCAGATAGTTGAAGTGTCGCAGATAGTTGAAGTGTCGCAGATAGTTGAAGTGACGCAGATAGTTGAAGTGACGCAGATATTTGAAGTGACGCAGATATTTGAAGTGACGCAGATATTTGAAGTGTCGCAGATAGTTGAAGTGTCGCAGATAGTTGAAGTGTCGCAGATAGTTGAAGTGTCGCAGATAGTTGAAGTGTCGCAGATAGTTGAAGTGTCGCAGATAGTTGAAGTGACGCAGATAGTTGAAGTGTCGCAGATAGTTGAAGTGACGCAGATATTTGAAGTGTCGCAGATATTTGAAGTGTCGCAGATATTTGAAGTGACGCAGATATTTGAAGTGACGCAGATAGTTGAAGTGACGCAGATAGTTGAAGTGTCGCAGATAGTTGAAGTGACGCAGAAAGTTGAAGTGACGCAGAAAGTTGAAGTGACGCAGAAAGTTGAAGTGTCGCAGATAGTTGAAGTGTCGCAGATAGTTGAAGTGACGCAGATAGTTGAAGTGTCGCAGATAGTTGAAGTGTCGCAGATAGTTGAAGTGTCGCAGATAGTTGAAGTGTCGCAGATAGTTGAAGTGACGCAGATAGTTGAAGTGACGCAGATATTTGAAGTGACGCAGATATTTGAAGTGACGCAGATATTTGAAGTGTCGCAGATAGTTGAAGTGTCGCAGATAGTTGAAGTGTCGCAGATAGTTGAAGTGTCGCAGATATTTGAAGTGTCGCAGATAGTTGAAGTGTCGCAGATATTTGAAGTGGAGGTAAAAAGATGTGAGAACTCAAAATGAAATGTTAAAAATAACCGTATTTGTTGTAAAAATGCCAACACAGCGATTGTCTAAATGTTTGTGTCCACCTGGTGAACGTCGGTCCAACAGAAGAGTCCTTTCAGAGCTAGAAGACGTAAACATCTCTGTGGAGCTGCAGAGGCGGTGACAGTAAAAAACCCACTTCAACCAAACATGTCATAAACACTTCGAGTCGTTCACTTTCAGCCTCTAACAGATGTTTGTTTAAACTGAGACTCCAGAGCCAACATGGCCGCCGCCGTAACCGCTCGGGGTCAGACGTGTTTAGATGTTCGCTGTCTCTGGTTTCCATCAGCTGATGCATTAAATTAAAAAAAATAACATTTCAACCACCATCACGGTCATGTGACCAACAGTGTTTCCCTCTAATGAAATAACCGTTAGATGGACTGATGATGATACTGCCTGTGTGGGCTACACACACACACACACACACAGACACACAGACACACAGTTAATGGAGCAGTTATTCCTCTGGTTGTTGCCGTGGAGTCAGATAAACATCGTCCAATCACATCCCTCCAGGCTCCGTGACAAGAAATAGTCCCTCCGAAAAACTGCAAAATGTCATTTTTACACTTTATGTTGTTGATTCAACCTGTTAATCAGGGATTTTTAAAGGAGCTGGTTAGCTGTTAACTGCCTTTATGCTAAGCTAGGCTATACAATGTTCAGGCAACAGCTACTTTGTACACAAGGTAAAACCAGAAAATCACACGTTTCACCAGAGTGATTAGACTATTTGTTCCTTTTTTCATATAAACTTTCATTAGAGAACCACGTTAAATCTGCTTATTTTACATGTTTG